>NC_069508.1:70700354-71007854 GCF_027579735.1 Bombina bombina
TATACTGTATAGTGAGTGTGTGTCTGGGCACATAGTCTATATTGGGTGTATAGCAGGGACGTGTATATGTGCGCACAGTGTGTTGTGTATATTGTGTATGTAGTGTAGAGTGGGTGTGTATCTATGTGTGCACATAGTATAGAGTGGGTGTGTTTATGTGTGTGTTGTGTATTATTATTATTAATATTATTTGTAGAGCGCCAACAGATTCCGCAGCCCTATAATATAGTTAGTATGTGTGCACATCGTGTGTGTATATGTACATGTGTGTGTGTGCTCGCGTGTTAATAGTGTATAGTAAGTGTGTGCATAGTGTGTGTGTTTGAATAGTTGTAGTGTATAGTGTGTATGTATTGTATAGTGTGTGTAGTGTATATTAAGTGTGCGTATGTGTGTGCATAGAGTGCGTGTAGTGTATGGTGAGAGTGTGTGTGTACATGCGCACATAGTGGGCTAGATTACAAGTGTAATGCTAATTTAAATAATAATAAATTATTGATATTAAATTAATGATAAATAACCAAACATTACAAGTGGCTGGTTATTGGCCTGCAGTAGCAATTAGTGTCAGACCTCTGGTTAGTTTTTTAAATGTCTCCCAATTGCCCCAAAATAGCATGCAAGGTCCCGTTTTAAAAAATAACTGCACTAGACAGTTTTGGGGGGCTAAAGTTGGTGGGTGTAGGTTGTTATAAAAACAACGTCACTGAAAAGTGCCTTTACTTTGCGGTTATGCCCTTAAGGACCAGTGACATACCCTGTACGTCGCTGCAGTCTTGGGCTTCTCTCTGCCGCGATCTCTCTAAAAATAATGAGATCGCACTATTTCTGCATGCCCCATGAGTGGGGCACTGCAGAAATAGATTTGCAGAGTTACCAATGCAGAGAGGGCCACTCTGTGGCCTTCTTTGCATCGGACAGTGGTGGTGCCGAACGTTGGTGGGTGGGAGCCATAGCAGTGAGGTGGGTGGGTGGCCCATCGATGGAGCTGTTCCGGCCTGCGGGGAATCTCAGTTCTGTTAATACACAGGAGCGTGCGAGGGGGCACACGCGCGCTGCTTCAGATCACAGTAAAGTGATCAAGGGAATGTGGGAGAGGGAGGGTGGAATAAAGGTTGGGAAAGGGATCTGGGAGGTAGAGAAAGGGGGATTGGGTCAACCTAAATGATGGGGTAACATAAAAAAGGATGGGGTAAAACTAAAAAAATAACCCAACCCAATTTTATTGCAAAGTGGGTACTGGCAGACAGCTGCCAGTACCCAAGATGGTGGCAATTAGGTAGAGGGGGGACGGTTAGATTTGTTTTTTGGGGGGTCCAACACTGCAGAATAATATATAAAAAATAGCCTTTTATTTTAGTACTGATAGACTTTCTGTCAGTACTTAAGATGCTTAAGATGGCAGTGACAATTGTGAGGTAGGGTAGGGCAGAGACCTGTTTGAGGGGGGTCAGGGGGGGGGATACTGATCTCTACACTAAAGCTAAAATTAACCCTACAAGCTACCTAATTAAACCCTTCACTGATGGGCATAATACAAGTGTGGCATTTAGCAGCCTTCTAATTACCAAAAGGTAATGGCAAAGCCATAAATGTCTGCTATATCTGAACAAAGTGGATCCCAGAGAAGCATTTACAACCATTTTTGCCATAATAGCACAAGCTGTTTGAATAATTTCAGTGAGAAACCTAAACATTTTTAAAAAAAAGTTAGTGAAAAAGTTAACAATTTTTTTTTATTTGATAGCATTTGGCGGTGAAATGGTGGCAAGAAATATACCAAAATGGGCCTAGATCAATACTTTGGGTTAGAATAGAAAGTAGAAAGAGGGCGCCACAATAGCGTGATACCGTCTGGATATGTAGGTATAGATATAAGTAAGTATTATGCTTACCAGATGGTGTGACACTGTACTGTGACCAGTGCAAGAAAGCAGGCTAGCACTTATCAGTGGCTAGTACACTGTGGAAGCCAAGCTCCAAAGGCACTTGTCCTAGTTGAAACTCTGAGTGTGTCTCCTGTTGGCTGGACTTCAGGTGCTGCAAAGGTGTAATCTTTTGTGTGTTGTTCAGTTGGTATTGATAAACCACAACACAGACAACTTCAAATAAAATGGCTTTTATTTGAAGTTGTCTGTGTTGTGGTTTATCAATACCAACTGAACAACACACAAAAGATTACACCTTTTGTGTTCAACTAGGACAAGTGCCTTTGGAGCTTGGCTTCCACAGTGTACTAGCCACTGATAAGTGCTAGCCTGCTTTCTTGCACTGGTCACAGTACAGTGTCACACCATCTGGTAAGCATAATACTTACTTATATCTATACCTACATATCCAGACGGTATCACGCTATTGTGGCGCCCTCTTTCTACTTTCTATTTTAACAGTTGTTCCACACTCTCTGGGATCAAGAGGAGCAGCCCTACTCACGTAACAGGAGGATACCTTTATCCCTTCAATTTACCACCAGTTTATGGACAATAAACAGGACTAATACGGTAGACTTGATCTACTATACTTTAAGTGTATTACCTGGTTTTATATTGAATATTGCTTTTTTATATTTTAAATATCAGCGCTCTTTTATATCACTTTATTGGTATATGTTCAATACTTTGGGTTGTCTACTAAAATATATATATATATATATATATATATATATATATATATACACACACACATGTCAAGGGATATTCAGGGATTCCTGATAGAAATCAGTGTTACAATGTAACTATTGATAATGTTGAGAAAAAAAAAGGGTTTGGAAATAGCAAAGTGCTACTTGTACTTATTGCCCTATAATATGGAAAAAATGCAAACATGTAAACATTGGGTATTTCTAAACTCAGGACAAAATTTAGAAACTATTTAGCATGGGTATGTTTTGGTGGTTGTAGATGTATAACATATTTTGGGGATCAAATTTAGAAAAAGTGTGTTTTTTTCAATTTTTTCAACATAATTTATAAAAAAAATTAAAATAAATTATAAGATATTATGAAATAATGGTATCTTTAGAAAGTCCATTTAATGGCGAAAAAAATGGTATATAATATGTGTGGGTGCAGTAAATGAGTAAGAGGAAAATTACAACTAAACCCAAACACAGCAGAAATGTAAAAATAGTCCTGGTCCTTAAGGGTAAGAAATTGAAAAATGGTCTGGTCACTAAGGGGTTAAACGAGTAGTAGATTTTTCTCTGGCAAATTTCAAAGTTATGTCTATTTCCAGTCCTCCTGTACCATGTGACAGCCATCAGCCAACCACAAATGCATTTAAGTATATTCTGTGAATTCTTGCACATGCTCAGTAGGAGCTGGGGAGTCAAAAAGTGTAAATAAAAAAAAAACACGGTGCACATTTTGTTAATGGAAGTAAATTGGAACGTTGTTTAAAATTGCTGCTCTATCTGAATCATTAAATTTAAATTTTTACTTGAGTGTCCCTTTAATGTGTGTATATACACATATTAACACAAATATATATATATATATGTATAATCATATACATTTATATTTGCTGCCCATTGCTGTGTGACTTACCCCTTCATTGTGCAATTCTCTCATTGGAGCCTATTGAAGCAGACTCTCGTGAGCGCAATGCTTCCATGCAATGTGAATTCGAGGTAGCATTGCACCTCACTTGTAATACCAGTGCACATTACTCAGTTGAGCGCAAATATCACTTTAGTGTAAGCGATATTTTGCGCTCAACTTGTAATCTAGCCCAGTGTGTAGTGTATAGGGAGTATGTGTGCACATAGTATATAGTGTGAGTATAATGAGTGTGTGTATATGTGAGCATAGTGTGTAGTGTATATGGAGTATGTGTGCACATAGTGTGTGTATATATATGTGCGCATAGTGTGTAGTTTATGTGTGTGTGTGTATGTTTGTGCTGTGATAAAAATACCCCTCTCCTTGGGTATTTTGTCCTGGGAACAGCTTTGACACACGGTCTTCACAGCAGAGAAACATTTATATTATTATATTTATTGGATTAGATGTAAAAGCCTTGGCCTGTTTATTCACAAACAATTTGCAGGAATACAGTTTTAACAAACAAAAGAATAAAATAAACCCTTGTGCAATGACGCAAGAATAAACAGAATAAAGTATCTTTAACTAAAGTTGTGTTTCTTTTTCACACAACTGTAAAATTAAAAAACAGATTTCAAACTTTACAGACCTAGAACCTCTAGACAGCAGCACAACTCCATATCCTCTGTCTTTCACATACAGGTTCTCATTAACAGCTTCAGCACACACTATTTAACAGGAGTTAATTGACTTTAATTAGCTGCAGGTGAGAAAACCCCAGCTTGTAGGGAAAACCTAAACTGGATTCCGCACCTGCAATGCTCTGCCACCTTCAAAGTGTGGGAGTGGATTGCGGGCCCAAAATATACAATTACATAATATATTTTCATTATCACCAATAGCATTGCATGATTTGTGGGGAAACATATATTCTATTGTACAAAATCTTCCTAGCTCTGTCAGAGTGCATTGTGTGTGTAGTGTATAGTAAGTGTGTTCATAGTTTGTAGTGTATAGTGTGTATGTATTGTATAATGTGTGCAGTGTACATTGAGTGTGCGTATGTGTGTGCATAGTATATAGTGTGTGTAGTGTATGATGAGAGTGTGTGCATAGTGTGTAGTGGTGTAGCTTGTGTGTTTATGCATAATATGTGTAGTATATAGTGAGTGTGTGTGTATATGTGCGTATAGTCTGTGTGTGTTTGTGTACATAGTGTGTGTGTAGTGTATATTGCGTGTTTGTATGTGTGTGCATATTATGTAGAACACTGGTTTTCAAACCTGTCCTCAGACCTCCCTAGCAGGCCACATTTTGAGGATAACTGAACTGGAGCACAGGTGAAATAATCAGCTGATTAGTAAACATAGTTATTTTACCTGCTCTCATACAAGGTAATCCAGAAAACCTGGCCTGTTGGGGAGGCCTGAGGACAGGTTTTAAAACCAGTGGTCTAAAGTGTGTGTAATGTATAGTGAGTGTGTGTGTGCACATAGTGTTTAGTGTGTGTTTGTGTGCAGTGTCTAGTGTATAGTGTGTTTAGTGTATAGTGTGTGTGTTTGTGTACAGAGTCTAGTGTATAGTGTGTGTGTGCATATTGTATAGTGTCGGTGTAGTGTATAGTGTGTGTTTTTGTGTGCAGTGTCTAGTGTGTGTGTAGTGTATATTGTGTGTGTATATTGTATAGTGTCGGTGTAGCGTATAGTGAGTGTGTAGTGTATATTGTGTGTGTATATTTTATAGTGTCGGTGTAGTGTATAGTGTATATGTTTGCGTGCAGTGTCTACTGTATAGTGTGTGTGTGTAGTGTATATTGTATAGTGTCGGTGTTGTGTATAGTGAAGGAGGACAAACATTTGTAGAGATTCCCTTGGAAACAGCACCCAGCAGTTCCCTGAGAATTAGGCATTGATGGATAATGACCACCAGCCACCACAGAGCAGGGAGGGCAGGAGCGGCAGCAGCAGAGTTACTGAACAGTGTAGGTAGGCCTGGTAGTGCATAAACCTAAAAAATATACCTCCTTAGAAGGAGGAGGGCAACATGTTCCTGGAGCAGCTGAGCCACAACGGCAGCAGTTCCCTGAAGATTTTGCATAGACAAATGATGGCCACCACATAGCATGAAGGGCAGGCACAGGATTGGTGGCAGCAGCTGTGGGCAGCAGAGTTACTGAGCTAGGTAGGAAGACCTGACAGTACATAAACCTCAAAAATACAGACCCAGGGGCAAACACTTGCCTAGGGCCCCTTGGACACAGTGGCCAGCAGTTCCCTGTGGATTTGGCATTGATGGATGATGATCACCACGGAGAATGAAGGGCAGGAGCAGGATTGACAGCATCAGCTACAGGCAGCAGAGTCACTGGACTAGGTAGGTAGGCCTGACAGTACATAAACCTTTAACCCCTTAACGACCGAGGACGTGCCAGGAATGTCCTACAAAAAAACACCCTTAACGACCAAGGACGTTCCTGGCACGTCCCCTGGTCTTTCAAGCGGTGGAAGCGATCCTGATCGCTTCCAGACGCTTTTATGGTATTGCAGTGATGCCTCGATATTGAGGCATCCTGCAATACCAATTTTTTACAAACTGATGCAGAGAGAGACAATCTGTGACCCTCTCTGCACCGGTAGGGATGGTGCCGATCGATCATCGTTGGTGGGTGGGAGCATTGGCAGGTGGGCGGCCCTTCGCAACCCAGCATCCGGTTCCTCTATGTGCAATGTGCACGCCGGGTGCCGGGAGCGTGCGGGGGGCCTGTGTGGGGTGTGTGCGCGCGCAGCAAACCACTGCCATCAATGAAAGTGAATGGTTAGGAGGGAGGGGGGAAAAATAAGAATCGGAGGATCTGGAAGGGGGAGAGGGAGGGGGGTTTTGAGGGGGGGCTGCTACACTACAGAAAAATATAATTTATTGAAAAAAAATAAAACAACTTTTTTTTGGAGCAACATGGGTACTGGCAGACAGCTGTCAGTACCCAAGATGCTGGCACATAGGTAGCGGGGGGAGGGTTAGAGAGCTGTTTGGGAGGGATCAGGTAGGTTGGGGGCTTAGGGGGTCAATCAGAGCTAAATAATTATTATTATTATTTTAAAAATTACAAAAAAAAAGCCTTTTATTTTAGTACTGGCAGACTTTCTGCCAGTACTCAAGATGGTGGGAACAGTTGTGGGGTGGGGGAGGGAAGAGAGCTGTTTGGGAGGGATCAGGGGGTGGGATGTGTCAGGTGGGAGGCTGATCTCTACGCTAACGCTAAAATTAACCCTGCAAGCTCCCTACAAGCTACCTAATTAACCCCTTCACTGCTGGGCATAATACAAGTGTGGTGCGCAGCGGCATTTAGCGGCCTTATAATTGCCAAAGAGCAATGCCAAAGCCATATATGTCTGCTATTTCTGAACAAAGGGGATCCCAGAGAAGCATTTACAAGCATTTGTGCCATAATTGCACAAGCTGATTGTAAATAATTTCAGTGAGAAACCTAAAGTTTGTGAAACAGTTTGTGAAAAAGTGAACAATTTTTTTTATTTGATCGAATTTGGCGGTGAAATGGTGGCATGAAATATATCAAAATGGGCCTAGATCAATACTTTGGATTGTCTACTACACTACACTAAAGCTAAAATTAACCCTACAAGCGCCCTAATTAACCCCTTCTCTGCTGGGCATAATACACGTGTGGTGTGCAAGGCATTTAGCGGCCTCCTAATTACCAAAAAGCAACGCCAAAGCCATATATGTCTGCTATTTCTGAACAAAGGGGATCCCAGAGAAGCATTTACAAGCATTTGTGTCATAATTGCACAAGCTGATTGTAAATAATTTCAGTGAGAAACCTAAAATTGTGAAAAATGTAACAATTTTTTTTAATTTGATCGCATTTGGCGGTGAAATGGTGGCATGAAATATACCAAAATGGGCCTAGATCAATACTTGGGGGTGTCTAGTACACTACACTAAAGCTAAAATTAGCCTTTCGCGCTCCCTACAAGCCCCCTAATTAATCCCTTCACTGCTGGGCATAATACACGTGTGGTGCGCAGCTGCATTTAGCGGCCTTCTAATTACCATAAAGCAATACCAAAGTCATATATGTCTGCTATTTCTGAACAAAGGGGATCCTAGAAAAGCATTTACAACAATTTATGCCATAATTGCACAAGCTATTTGTAAATAATTTCAGTGACAAACCTAAAGTTTGTGAAAAAGTTTGTGAAAAAGTGAACGTTTTTTGTTGTTGTCGCATTTGGCAGTGAAATGGTGGCATGAAATATACCCAAATGGGCCTAGATTAATACTTTGGGTTGTCTACTAAAAAAAATATATACATGTCAAGGGATATTCAGGGATTCCTGACAGATATCAGTGTTACAATGTAACTATCGCTAATTTTGAAAAAAATAAATGGTTTGGAAATAGCAAAGTGCTACTTGTATTTATTGCTCTATAACTTACAAAAAAGCAAAGAACATGGAAACATTGGGTATTTCTAAACTCAGGACAAAATTTAGAAACTATTTAGCATATGAGTTTTTTTGGTGATTGTAGATGTGCAACAGATTTGGGGGGTCAAAGATAGAAAAAGTGTTTTATTTTCCATTTTTTACTCATATTTTATAATTTTTTATAGTAAATTATAAGATATGATGAAAATAATGGTACCTTTAGAAAGTCCATTAAGTGGCAAGAAAAACGGTATATAATATGTGTGGGTACAGTAAATGAGTAAGAGGAACATTACAGCTAAACCCAAACACCGCAATGCAAAAATAGCTTTGGTCCCAGATGGTCAACAAATGGAAAAGTGCTCTGGTCACAAAGGGGTTAAAAATATAGCTTCTGGGGAAGAAGACGGCAACAAATGCCTAGTGCCTAATGGAGACAGAGGACAGCTGTTCCCTGAGGATTTGGCATTGCAATGTTAAATTTGAGAAATGCCAATTGCTGCAGAGATATTTTTTAACGCTTAGGGTTCAGTTTATTTCTAGTTAATGAAAATACTTCCTTACTTTGCATGGTGGTTGGGGGACAAGAAATGAGCTCCTGAGCTACTGTAATGAGGATAGGCCACACAGTCCTTGTGTCATCCCAATAGCTCAGAGGGTCTTCTGCTGTAGGGGGAAAAGGAGGTTCGCAAAGATAAGCCTTTACCATGTCTGAGGAACTTTCTTGAGGGGCCTACAGTGAGTCCCACCAAACGTTTCGAATTCGGATAAAAACACATTCGCCCATCCCTAATGATAACACAGTCTGATAAATAATTTAAAAACTTGATTGAAAAGTTATAAGGGCTCAATTATATGATGTCCCAGGTGTTAAAAAAAGGCTTGCAAAGGGCTTTAATAGAGATATATACATTCATGGGCTAGATTACAATTGGAACTGTAGTTTGAGCTTGCCCGTTAACTCCACTAGACTTTGGATTTTTGCGTACGTCGATTTGCGAGTATATTACAACTTGAAAGTAAAACGTTTTCACTTGCGCGCAAAAATCTGATTTTTAAATATTGTGAGCACATTTGTGTATTCCACAATAGACTTCAAATGAGCTGAAAAGTGATCTGATTAATCTTATGATAGATTGCCAATATTAGCCAGTATTTGGCGCCTCAGTTTCCTAACCATACCTTTTGGGAGTGGGAATTAATTGGTGATATTTGTTTTGATATTTTAATCAGTTGTGTTTTTTATTGGTGGTTATATTTACTTTTTACATTGTATTGGGTATTGTTTATAATGTATATATTTTATATTGTATATTGCCGATTTATCTATAATTATATATTGTGAGAATGCAATTTTATAAAGAAAGGCTTGAAAATAGGGAGAAATATACCTCTAAAAATGAGAAAAGCATTGGGAAACATAATGGTTTGACTATTTATCAGTTGTTTTCAAAATTAGAGATAGCAATAAAAAAGAGCATACACATTGGTGGGATGTTGACTTTTTACATACAAAGAGAGAAGCGCTCTACCAGGAACGAACAACAGCTCAGTGGCTTGTTCTATGGCGATTTACCACCCGGAAGCAGCCTCTTTTAGACCAGTGTGCTTTTCACAGAAGAAAACTTTCCTGAAGTATATCAGTCTGATCCCGCCAAGTAAGGTCAGTCCAGCCCCGAAATACCAGGCAATTCTCCTCTGAACAAGGAACATGACAACCCCAGACGATCGTTTCGGCCTCCTATGGGCCTCATCAGTGAGGTGCAGCCACATTCCTCTAAGCACACTGGGCAAGGAGTCCACGTCTGGTCTCCCCCATCACCCATAGGGAGACTTCCCCAGGGTCATAATAATTTGCATACAAAGAGAGAAGCGCTCTACCAGGAACGAACAACAGCTCAGTGGCTTGTTCTATGGCGATTTACCACCCGGAAGCAGCCTCTTTTAGACCAGTGTGCTTTTCACAGAAGAAAACTTTCCTGAAGTATATCAGTCTGATCCCGCCAAGTAAGGTCAGTCCCGCCCCGAAATACCAGGCAATTCTCCTCTGAACAAGGAACATGACAACCCCAGACGATCGTTTCGGCCTCCTATGGGCCTCGTCAGTGAGGTGCAGCCACATTCCTCTAAGCACACTGGGCAAGGAGTCCACGTCTGGTTTCCCCCATCACCCATAGGGAGACTTCCCCAGGGTCATAATAATTTGCATACAAAGAGAGAAGCGCTCTACCAGGAACGAACAACAGCTCAGTGGCTTGTTCTATGGCGATTTACCACCCGGAAGCAGCCTCTTTTAGACCAGTGTGCTTTTCACAGAAGAAAACTTTCCTGAAGTATATCAGTCTGATCCCGCCAAGTAAGGTCAGTCCAGCCCCGAAATACCAGGCAATTCTCCTCTGAACAAGGAACATGACAACCCCAGACGATCGTTTCGGCCTCCTATGGGCCTCGTCAGTGAGGTGCAGCCATATTCCTCTAAGCACACTGGGCAAGGAGTCCACGTCTGGTTTCCCCCATCACCCATAGGGAGACTTCCCCAGGGTCATAATAATTTGCATACAAAGAGAGAAGAGCTCTACCAGGAACGAACAACAGCTCAGTGGCTTGTTCTATGGCGATTTACCACCCGGAAGCAGCCTCTTTTAGACCAGTGTGCTTTTCACAGAAGAAAATTTCCTGAAGTATATCAGTCTGATCCCGCCAAGTAAGGTCAGTCCAGCCCCGAAATACCAGGCAATTCTCCTCTGAACAAGGAACATGACAACCCCAGACGATCGTTTCGGCCTCCTATGGGCCTCGTCAGTGAGGTGCAGCCACATTCCTCTAAGCACACTGGGCAAGGAGTCCACGTCTGGTTTCCCCCATCACCCATAGGCTGCTTCCGGGTGGTAAATCGCCATAGAACAAGCCACTGAGCTGTTGTTCGTTCCTGGTAGAGCGCTTCTCTCTTTGTATGCAAATTATTATGACCCTGGGGAAGTCTCCCTATGGGTGATGGGGGAAACCAGACGTGGACTCCTTGCCCAGTGTGCTTAGAGGAATGTGGCTGCACCTCACTGACGAGGCCCATAGGAGGCCGAAACGATCGTCTGGGGTTGTCATGTTCCTTGTTCAGAGGAGAATTGCCTGGTATTTCAGGGCTGGACTGACCTTACTTGGCAGGATCAGACTGATATACTTCAGGAAAGTTTTCTTCTGTGAAAAGCACACTGGTCTAAAAGAGGCTGCTTCCGGGTGGTAAATCGCCATAGAACAAGCCACTGAGCTGTTGTTCATTCCTGGTAGAGCGCTTCTCTCTTTGTATGCAAATTATTATGACCCTGGGGAAGTCTCCCTATGGGTGATGGGGGAAACCAGACGTGGACTCCTTGCCCAGTGTGCTTAGAGGAATGTGGCTGCACCTCACTGACGAGGCCCATAGGAGGCCGAAACGATCGTCTGGGGTTGTCATGTTCCTTGTTCAGAGGAGAATTGCCTGGTATTTCAGGGCTGGACTGACCTTACTTGGCAGGATCAGACTGATATACTTCAGGAAAGTTTTCTTCTGTGAAAAGCACACTGGTCTAAAAGAGGCTGCTTCCGGGTGGTAAATCGCCATAGAACAAGCCACTGAGCTGTTGTTCGTTCCTGGTAGAGCGCTTCTCTCTTAGTATGCATGTTGACTTTTTAAACAAATATATTGAAAAAAATATTATCTCAAGGGGTTAGCATCTTTTGAAAAACTGCCCCTTTATGAATGAAGGACTAGTACAGGAATGGGAGAGTGCCTTCAAAGAATGCTCTTTTAAATTGATAGATTTTATTATCAAACATATGGCTAGATTACGAGTTTTGCGTTATGAGGGGTGCAGTACTAACTTGCACGTTATTGTCACCGCTCACTTACCTACAGCGCTGGTATTACAGGTTTTCCTAAACCCGGCGTTAGCAGGCAAGAAGTGAGCGTAGAGCAAAATTGTGCTCCATACTGCACTCCAATACCAGCGCTGCTTAAGTCAGCGGTGAGCTGGTTGTACGTGCTGATGCGCAATTTCCCCATAGACATCAATGGGGAGAGCCGGCTGAAAAAAAGTCTAACACCTGCAAAAAAGCAGCGTAAAGCTCCGTAACGCAGCCCCATTGATTCCTATGGGGAAACAAATTTTATGTTTACACCTAACACCCTAACATGAACCCCGAATCTAAACACCCCTAATCTTACACTTATTAACCCCTAATCTGCCGCCCGACATTGCCGACACCTGCATTATACTTATTAACCCCTAATCTGCCGCTTCAGACATCGCCGCCACCTACATTATACTTATTAACCCATAATCTGCTGCCCCCAACATCGCCGACACATACATTATATTTATTAACCCCTAATCTCCCTCCCCCAATATCGCCGCAACCTACCTACATTTATTAACCCTTAATCTGCCGCCCCCAACGTCGCTGCCACTATAATAAACATATTAACTCCTAAACCGCCGCACGCCCGCATCGCAAACATTAGTTAAATATTATTAACCCCTAATCTGCCGCCCCTAACATCACCGCCACCTACCTACAATTATTAACCCCTAATCTGCCGCCCGCAATGTTGCCGCCACTATATTATATTTATTAACCCCTAAACCTAAGTCTAACCCCCCTAACTTAAATATAATTAAAATAAATCTAATTAAAACCTACAATTAATAACTAAATAATTCCTATTTAAAACTAAATACTTACCTGTTAAATAAACCCTAAGCTAGCTAAAATATAACTAATAGTTACATTGTATCTAACTTAGGTTTTATTTTTATTTCACAGGCAAGTTTGTATTTATTTTAACTAGGTAGACTAGTTACTAAATAGTTATTAACTATTTACTAACTACCTAGCTAAAATAAATACAAATTTACCTGTAAAATAAATTAAATACAATTACCTAAATTACAAAAACAAAGCAAAACACTAAATTACACAAAATAAAAAACAAATTACAAGATTACACCTAATCTAATAGCCCTATCAAATTAAAAAAGCCCCCCCCCAAATAAAAAAACCCCTAGCCTAAACTAAACTACCAATAGCCCTTAAAATGGCCTTTTGCGGGGCATTGCCCCAAAGAAATCACCTCTTTTACCTGAAAAAAAATACAAACAACCCCCCCAACAGTAAAACCCACCACCCACACAACCAACTCCCTAAATAAAACCCTAACTAAAAAAAACCTAAGATCCCCATTGCCCTGAAAAGGGCATTTGGATGGGCATTGCCCTTAAAAGTGCATTTAGCTCTATTGCAGCCCAAAGCCCTAACCTAAAAATAAAACCCACCCAATAAACCCTTAAAAAAACTAACACTAACCGCCACTTACAGTTTTGAAGATCCAACATCCATCCTCAACGAAGCCAGGAGAAGTCCTCATCGAAGCGGCAAGAAGTCCTGAACGAAGCTGGGAGAAGTCTTTATCCAAGCCGGAAGAAGTGGTCCTCCAGATGGACAGTCTTCTTCCAGACGGCATCTTCTATCTTCATCCATCTGGCGTGGAGCGGGTCCATCTTCAAGACATCTGGCACAGAGCATCCTCTTTCAACGAAGTCTTCTTCCCGAATGAAGGTTCCTTTAAATGACGTCATCCAAGAATTCTATCAGCCAATCGGAATTAAGGTTGAAAAAATCCTATTGGATGATGCAATCAGCCAATAGGATTGAACTCACATTCTATTGGCTTTTCCAATCAGCCAATAGAATGCAAGCTCAATCCTATTGGCTGATCAGAATCTAAGGGACACTATCTTGGATGACGTCACTTAAAGGAACATTCATTCGGGAAGAAGACTTAATTGGAAGAGGATGCTCCGCACCAGATGTCTTGAAGATGGACCCGCTCCATGCTGGATGGATGAAGATAAAAGATGCCGTCTGGATGAAGACTTTTAACCGTCTGGAGAACCACTTCTCCCGGCTTGGATGAAGATTTCTCCCGGCTTCGTTGAGGACTTCTTGCCTCTTCGATGAGGACTTCTCCTGGCTTCGTTGAGGATGGATGTTGGATCTTCAAAACTGTAAGTGGATCGTCAGGCGGTTAGTGTTAGTTTTTTTTAAGGGTTTACTGGGTGGGTTTTATTTTTAGGTTAGGGCTTTGGGCTGCAATAAAGCTAAATGCCCTTTTAAGGGCAATGCCCATCCAAATGCCCTTTTCAGGGCAATGGGGAGCTTAGGTTTTTTTAGTTAGGGTTTTATTTGGGGGGTTGGTTGTGTGGGTGGTGGGTTTTACTGTTGGGGGGGTTGTTTTTATTTTTATTTTCAGGTAAAAGAGCTGATTTCTTTGGGGCAATGCACCGCAAAAGGCCCTTTTAAGCGCAATTGGTAGTTTAGTTTAGGCTAGGGTTTTTTTTATTTTGGGGGGCTTTTTTTAATATGATAGTGCTATTAGATTAGGTGTAATTAGTTTAAATATCTTGTAATTTGTTTTTTATTTTGTGTAATTTAGTGTTTTTTTTGTAATTTAGGTAATTGTATTTAATTTATTTAATTGTATTTAATTTAGGTAATTTATTTAATTGTTGTGTAAGGTTAGGTGTTAGTTTAACTTAGGTTAGGTTTTATTTTACAGGTAAATTTGTATTTATTTTAGCTAGGTAGTTAGTAAATAGTTAATAACTATTTAGTAACTAGTCTACCTAGTTAAAATAAATACAAACTTGCCTGTGAAATAAAAATAAACCCTATGCTAGCTACATTGTTATTTATATTGTAGCTAGCTTAGGGTTTATTTTACAGGTAAGTATTTAGTTTTAAATAGGAATTATTTAGTTATTAATTGTAGGTTTTAATTAGATTTATTTTAATTATATTTAAGTTAGGGTTAGGCTTAGACTTAGGGGTTAATAAATATAATATAGTGGCAGCGACGATGGGGCGGCAGATTAGGGGTTAATAAATGAAGGTAGGTGGCGGCGATGTTAGGGACAGCAAATTAGGGGTTAATAATATTTAACTAATGTTTGCGAGGTGGGCGTGCGGCGCTTTAGGGGTTAATATGTTTATTCTAGTGGTGGCAATGTCCAGAGCGGCAGATTAGGGGTTAATAATTTTATTTTAGTGTTTGCGATGCGGGAGGGCCTTGGTTTAGGGGTTAATAGGTAGTTTATGGGTGTTAGTGTACTTTTTAGCACTTTAGTTATGAGTTTTATGCTACAGCTTTGTAGTGTAAAACTCATAACTACTGACTTTAGAATGCATTACGAATCTTGCGGGATAGGCTGTACCGCTCACTTTTTGGCCTAAAAAAAAAAAGCTTGTAATACTGGCGCTATGGAAGTCCCATTGAAAAAAGACTATACGCAAATTGCGTAAGTTGATTTGCGGTAAGGCAAAAAAAGTGTGCGGGACAGCTGTACCTACAAGACTCGTAATAGCAGCGGTAGTAAAAAAGCAGCGTTCTGAGCCTTAACGCTACTTTTTTACTCATAACGCAAAACTCGTAATCTAGCCAATAGACAATGAATAGATGATATAGAGATAAAAATTTAACAAATCAAAAAAGAACTGGATAAATTTAAGGAACACCCAGAGTATAACAAGATAAATGATAGTGTGATTAAAAAAAAAAACTGGTGATAATCAAAGTTAGATTAAAAAAAGAATAAAAATGTTTTTTCATTCAATAGAAAAAAGGAAGGAAGTTTAGAAAATGGGAAACCTGACACTATTAGTATTGATAAAGAATCATAAAGATGGGTGAAAAATAAACGGAAGTTGAGTAACAATAAGGGGTCGATTTATCAAGCTCCGTATTAAAGATAATAGAATATAAAATAACAAGCCAGACATGATGGACAGTTTGGTGTTCCAAAAGCATCACATTCCAATGTTCTTCAAATAGAAGAATATGTTCTATTTATTCTTAAATAAATATTTCTACTCATATCTAATGGTATTTTGGTATAATATATATCTATGCCTATAAATATATATATATATATATATATATATATATATATATATATATATATATATATATATATATAAACTATATACAGATATAGACATATACAGATATACTGTATATAGTAATATCTATGTAAAATACATGCTGCCCATGTGAAGAACATCTATAATTATTTTAAATAATTTATATAATTTTTTTATTTACAGTAAAAAGGACATTGTTTTACATGTGAAGAATATTGGAATGTGAAATAATAATTCATGTTGAGTTTAGCACACTTGAATAAATGCGATCGGGTTAGCATGCGAGTATTGGTATTAGGTTTGTTTGCATTTTTTGTGCTCCTTTGAAGTCTATGTGGAAATATGTTAACATGTTCACGATAATCAAATTCCATTTTATGCGCACGTCGGGTGTACACTTGCTCACAAAATTTTTACTTTCACATCATAATACAAGTGCAAGTGTAGTTTACGCTCAAGTGGGTGAGGTAATAGCGCTCCACTTGTAATTTAGCCCTAAATAAGGAATGTAACAAAGCATGCAAAAAAAGCAATCAATATAGCCAAGATTGAGAATGAAAGATGAATTGCAAAGGATTCTAAGTAAAATCCTAAAAAGGTTTTTAAACACATAGGGCTAAATTACAAATGGAGCGTTAAATTATTGCGCGCTCGCACGATAATTAATCAGGCATTACAAGTGACTGGGTAATTTTATATTTCTGTCCCAAATGGCCCCTAAATACTGTATGGTGTATTTGATTAAAAAATAAAATCTTTATTTTTTTAACAAAACAACTGCACTAGTTTTTTTGGTGGTAAAGTTGACAGGAGTGGGATGTTAGAAAGAAAATGGCACTGAAAGTGCCTTTACATTGTGGTCTATGAGAACTATGTGTTCCCTGTAAATATATATGTATATGCTTATATACATATGTATTTGTGTTAATAATATATGTTTATATACACATAGTAACACATAAATATATATGTATATAATCATATACATACATATATACTTTCTGCCATTGCTGCGCTACTTACCCCCTTCACTGTGCTTTGAGTCTGTGCCGTGTATGACGGCATCAGAACGAAGCTCCCATAGGAGCCTATGGAAGCACTCTCGTGAGTGCAATGCTTCTCAGCAATGCGAATGAAAAGTCGCGTTCGCATTGCTGACAACTTGCAATACCAGTGCACATTAGCGTGAGGTGGTATTACAAAGTGGAGTGCAAATATCGCTTTTATGAAAGCGATATTTAGTGCTCCACTTGTAATCTGGTCCATAAATGGCAAAAAAATCTAAGAAGAAAAATATGGATACATTAAAATTTGAGAAGCATAGCATAAGCATAAACCAGTTGTGTTCTTCAGTATACACAAGAGAGGAACCAATGGGGGGTACTTTGAAACAAACTGGAACATACAAGCCCATGCCATTAACTAGGTTATCGCTAGATGATATGAAAAAAAACTGGATAATATTAAGGTAAATAAAACTCTAGAAATACACCCAATGGTTTTAAGGGAACTTAGCACTGTTATAGGCAGACTTCAACTCTTAATTTTTCAATACCCATTACCCTCAGGCATATTACCCCAGGACTGGTGTAAAGCTGATGTAGAGCCACTTTAAGAAAAAAGAAATAGAAGCAGGGCTGTTCCAGGAAGTTATAGACCAGTTAGTCTGACATTGGTATTGAGGAATATATATTACTGTATTTCTGAGTTTATTCAAGTAAACAGGTTTATGAGTTTAAATCAGCATGGTTTTGTGAAAAATAGGTCATGTAAAACTAATCTAATTAGATTCTGGGAAGAAGTAAGTAAAAATATAAATTAAGTAGAATCAGTTGATATGATATTCTTAGATTTTGAAAAAGTTTTTGAAACAGGGCCATGTGAGAGCATATTGTACACAAGCTCAGAAATACATAACAGGACAAAAGTTAGGGAGCAATAAATAGTAATAAATGGATCATTCAAGGGTAATTAGTGGAGTCCCCCGGGGATCAGTACTGGGCCCTGTTCTTTTTAATATATTTATAAATGACTTCGAGCAAGGATTAAATAGCAAAATGTCTATTTTTTCAGATGATACAAAGTGGTTTAAGTTTATTAGATCAGTGCACAATGAAACTGCTTAGCAAGGGGATTTATAAAAATTGAAGAATGGGCTGATAAATGGAAAATGAGATCTACTACTGGAAAATACTGTATAAGGTTTTACATTTTTGAAGTAAATATAGGCAAGCAACCTATTATTTAAATGGGACTATATTAGGAAAATAGAAGAGAAAGAGGATTTAGGCCTACTTACAGCCAACAAGCTAAAATGGGTACACAATGCAGGGCAGCGTCTGTTAAGGCTAAAAAGGGACTAGCATGTATTAAAATAGGCTTGACAGTAGCTGAAGGATGTTCACTGAGCACTTACTATTGTGAGCTGAAGAAATGTTGAGGTAAAATATCTTATTTTTTACATAGAGGGGTTAAGGAGATATTTTATTGTCAGCTTTTAAAATATATGCTGCATCACTTTTAAGGGATTTAGCATATAAGTATTATGTCCCTTGAACAAAAGCAGAAATATTTACAGCTCACCATGTAACCCCCTTGGATGTTTGTTTTGACCTCATTCAAGAGGTTATCATAAACTGCGGCCACTACTACTATTGCTGCAGGGATGTTAATGTTGTTTTGCTTTTACTTTGTATTACTATCCCAGTGTTCTCTATATTTTATGATTTCCAGTGTCTTACGTATTTAGGTTTTATAATATAACCAATATTACTGAAAGCTTATTTATAACGTTAGCGAGTTTTAGACCATATGTATATATGTGATCAACGTAACATGACAAGTTATATAAAAATGACAAACAAGGTCTGATGGGAGAAAATGCTTTGTTGATGTTAAATATACAAGAATGATGTTAAATTACTTGTAGCAAGAAAAACCTCCAGTAATGTTGTTCCAAATACGCCGCCATCTGCTGATCCTTCTATTTTCACCAGGTGGTTTTGGCGAGATGCTGTAATTTAGAGAATAACAATTAAAATCTGAGTATAAATAGTGTGAGTAAAAGAGTAAAATCCCTATAATAAGGAAGAGAACCGTGAGACCTTTCATGTTCAGTAACTCAGATGCGTTTCTATTTTGCTCTTTATATGAGGGGAGACTTAAAGAGACTAAGCAATAAACCACTTAAAGGGGTATACACTCTGAAGCCAATTTAACTGATATTAAATCTAACATGAAATAAATGTAGCACAACTCAAAATCAAAGATCAACTGCTCCCTGGCTGATAAGAAAAACTTCCATAAATAGTGAAGCATAAAAGTATTTCAATTGTGCAGGACATATATGTTAACTATTTAGTTAATATCCTCATCTATTGCACAACTTTCCCATTATTTTTTTTTCTCCTGGACTTACCTTGATATTTTTGCATCATTGCCGTCTTTTATAGGAGGTCCTCTGGAGCATTCTGGTTCATCATCAGTGGGCGTGGAAGAGTCTTATCGTAAACAGATGAGATCATGGATTATTATGCATGTCATTACTACACATAGTTCTATCTATCTATCTCTCCATCTATCTCTATCTCTCTCTATATATATCTATCTCTCTACCTCTCTATACATATATCTCTATCTATCTCTCTGTCTCTCTATCTACCTCTCTCTATATCTATCTCTATCTCTCTATCCATCTCTTTATATATCTATCTCTCTATCAATCATCTGTAATTCTATCTCTAACAACTATTTATAACAGTTACAAAGACTGACCTGTTTCAGAACTCTCACTAAATGGTTCTTCATTATATGTTACAATGTTAGCTAGATACCCTTTGTTGAACCATGGATGTTTCATTATTGGCTAAAGTAAAAAAGTAATTACATTAAAAATACTAAAACCACCACTGTCACAAAACCTATTTTAAAAATTTGAATGACTGACATAACCTGAGTGCTTAAAGTATTTTTTCTATAGAAATATAAACTTGCTTATAAAAGAATGTACAATTAAAACAGATCTTAACTAATAGTATTTGATTTGCCGATACCATATATATATATATATATATACATATCAGAAAGTTCAATAAAATATCCTTTTAAGAGTCAGTGAGTGGAAAATATGTGTATTTATTATTAAGAAAAGCTGTATCTTACCTCCAGGGATAGTCTCCTGCTTGGCCTTAGAGCCAGAAGAACATTTAACAGGTTGATGCAGTCAGCAGACATGGTGGTGGTGATAAGAAAATCGCCCTGTAGTACACGATATCGCTGTTCCTATAGAAATCAGTTTGAAATAAGTGTCAGCAAGCTTTATGTTACTTAACACAGTCCTATATACAACATTTTACATTCAGGTCTATCTCTAGTAATGAATCTTAAATACCAGTTGTAGCTTTACATTTATTATATTTGTGCCTGTGAAATATAATTGAATTCAAATTTTTCCATTATAAGTCACTTACCTCCTGGTTTAGCTCATTAAATGGCAGGGTGCCAGTGGCCATTTGATAGAGGAGCACTCCTAGGCACCACACATCCACCTCTGGCCCATAATGCTTCAGACGTAGATAGTACTCTGGAGGGAAGTGAGTTGGAGTACCAGAATATCTGGCCATCTTGATCCCTGGGTTGTAAATTCCGCTGATACCAAAATCGGCGATCTTGATGTTACCCTCTGAATCGATCAAGACGTTCATTGACTGAAAACAAGAACATGTTCTGTTATTTATGAGAAATAATATAATTTTTATTATTTAACTATACGACCTATAGATACATCATTTTGAATTAGGTTAAATCGTCTTATTTTCAAATTTATCTAATCAAAGGATTTATAATTTGAGATTTAAAAAATACATTGTAGTAGAGCTTGAAATACACACAGCTGTGATTTTCAAATTGTAGGATCCATCACAATTCTTTAGAAAAATTTACCTAATGATTATCAAAAGAAAAACACCAATAAAGTCTAAGTTAATCTTTACATAAAATGATTTGTGTATAAATAATTTATGTTTTTCTAAAGGATTGTGATTAATCCCTGTATTAGAAGTATTTGTAAAATACATGTGAGCTAATAAAACATAAAGATAACATTTATTATTACTGAGACAACTGTATGATTGTAACATCAAACATTTATTATAGATTATACCTAGCTCTTTTTTTTTCTCTTACATTCACGTCTCGGTGTGCAACGTATTGTTGATGGCAGTAATGTAACGCCGACACCATCTGAAAAGAAAACCAGTTGGGTTAAGATCAGGGCTTGTGTGTTACATACAC
The DNA here is from genome assembly GCF_027579735.1 of Bombina bombina. Lineage (NCBI taxonomy): Eukaryota > Metazoa > Chordata > Amphibia > Anura > Bombinatoridae > Bombina > Bombina bombina. Next base: position 70,721,590 of record NC_069508.1, read on the forward strand.
AATTAGAAGTAAAAAACAGGTCTTATGTTTATATTTATTATATTATCTCTTTTATTTCTAATTCTTCAAATACTGTAGTAAACTCGTTCAAGTCACATCATGGTGTACAATTAGAATGATTGCCATATTTACAATAGAATATAAAAAATTGATAATAACATTATGTTGTGCAAGCACCCTAATATATGTGTACACAACTTGAGCACTTGATTTTCTATGAATAACTGATCACCAACCTGACAGAATATGTGATGGGCTTTCTTCTCCTCCATTGGGCCATTATTTATCAGATATTTTTTGAGATTCCATGTGTTTAGAAGAAAGTTTAAATAGTTTTGAAAAATATTTATGGTTTTAAGGATAAGAAAGTTAAATAAATAAGGTATGAGAGGGGAATGAGATTAACACGTGAATGGCTTAGTTAAAGACATACAAATAAGGTCATAAAAAAGTGTAGAATAAGAAATAAATGACTTAAAATAATAAAAAAGTAAAACATGACATTTAATTCTGATTTTAGTCAAAATCAGAAGATGCAATTAAATGAGTGAAGAGAATATAAATAAATAACTAATTTACTGGTTACTACTACTGTCAAAAGATTAATTGCTAATATGAATGTACCTCCGTTTACATACTCCATAACGATGTAAAGTTTGTCCTTGGAATCGATAACTTCGTAAAATTTTACTATAAAAGAGAGAGAAGATATTGGTGAGAGATCCATGGATATAATTACAGGAGGTTTGTAACAAGCTGCACATAACAGAAGGGAGGAGGAAACGTGGGTCTCACTTACCGATATTAGGATGGTCCAACATTTGTATGATGGTCACTTCTTGGTACAGCTGAAAAGGAGAGAAATCACATTACTAAGAATAGAATGGATCAAATAATGATAATGATACAAACGAAACAACTTGTCAAGCTTTAATTATTTATAAAAACTCAGTGTGCTGCATTTTTCTAATACTCACAAAATGTCAACTAGATCTACTGTGCATGGTAATCCCCGCTGAAAAATAAGATGTGCAAAGGAGACCTGGGTATATTAAATGTTATACTGATGGTGTCCCTTGACTCCTATTTCTTTCAACAAATAGGTTCATTAAATTCCTTAACTTTGGCAGATGAGCAGAATCCATGTTTGCTTTATTGAGGACTTTAATAGCAACCTACAAGTATAAAATATGTGTTATTATATAGTGCATGGTTTATTCTGAAAAGGCGATTTGACACAGTGTCAGAGTTGTTTATTAGAAATGATAATTTGATTTACGTCCATAAACTTTAACTGCCACACTCCATGGTATCAATTATAAAAATAAGCATGTGGCTCATATACTCACCTCTCTGCCAGTCTGCTAATGCCGAGCCCGTTTCACAACACCAAAGCTGCCTTTTTCAAGAGTATCAAGGACATAGTAATCTCCAATAAATAAATCACATGGAATAACTGAGGCACTGCAAGCTAACATGCACCGGCATACGCCAAAGCATCTGTTATTGCTTGCCATTGCATCTATCGAAAAAAGAGAACATAGACAGGTTCTTAAGGATTATGTCTCTCAGCTTTTTTGCTAAAGTTCCACAGCTGTACTTGATCAGTCTTAAAATTCAAGTGGAAAGCATGCTACAGATGTGAGGGGCAGAATATACACACATATATGCACACACATACTCTTTTCGGTCTCTTACTATGGTCAAATAAATTTACTAGGAAGATTTTATAGCATGATCAAACTGTCTGTATTTAAAAAAATATCTTAAAAGTAACACTGAACCATTGATATATCTCTCTCTCTTTCTCTCTCTCCGCGCCCGACTGTCTGCAGCCTCCATGTCTGTCAGTCACTGTGTTTGCTGATATGCTGTAATAAAATATGCTGTAAAGGATTTTTTCATTTTTATTCTACTCTGTGGTGCAGTCCTACTCTTTTTCTTTAATTAACCTTGTTCCTCCGGCATTGCATTACAACGTCGGGCACTCCCGTTTTATCAATGCTCCCTCTACCATACCAATCTGTAAATACAACCAGAATTGGTTATCCTGGGCTTTGCTTTGAACTACCACCTAATATGTCCAACCAATCTAGTCTGTGTCAGTAACTATAGAGAATATTGCTAGAAGTACGGTGGTGTTCAGCTGCTCATGGACCTCCTGATGAAGAATGTAGCTCTATAGAAGGTATTTACAAGTAGGAGGAGACCACTTTTGGAACTCAAATGATTAACCTTTTTTTTCCTTTATATGATGAATGTAATATCTGATAAACTTAAAATATGGAAAATATTTGTGTTACAAATGGATTAAACTACAACTAAATAAACCATAACACATAACAAAGAAAGCAACATCCCTTATTATTTATAGATCTGTTGAGATGACCATCAAATATGATTACCCTAGCCTTCTGCAAGGGATAATCTGGCAGGGTGAGAAGAACAGTAGTGGCATAGGCCTAGGAGTCATGGTACACTTGATTAGCTAGGGAAACATAGTGGTAGATATGCACATATCTTAATAGTGGAGTATGGGTTTGTGGAGGCACATCTCATAGCCTAATGCAAGGAGATAAGTTGAGAGAAGAGCATGCCTTGCAATTAGTATTTACAGAAGTTTCAATAAGGTATTATTGAATAAGGTATTATTGAATAGAGACTTCTGAAAATATGCATCCATTAAACTTATCTATAGCAGCCATAAATAGATAATAAGAAATTTGGGGTTAGTCTGATGAGTTATGGTGAGGAGAGGTAGGCTAACGAACTACATAAGGGCTCTGAACTATTATCATATATTTTGCAAATTATAGCATCTGATTTGTGGGGTCCTCATATAAATCTTACACAGTATATGGTTAAATAGTGACTGCACTGCCTCGGTCACAGACAGTGCAAACCCAGTCAATTTGATCATTATATATCATGAGGAAAGCCGTGATTGGAGGAAGCCGGATTAATAATTTCTGACGTAAGAAGAGGCTTCCGACGGCCGGGGAAATCTCTGGAGCGGCATTCAGGATTAAAAGGTAAGTTTTTGAACAAAAGGAGTGAAATGTAAATTTTTGATAAATTAAAGTGCCCTTGTTTTTAATAGGTTTATTAAAAACCGGACACTGATTCATCCAAATTGACCTTCACTTCACTCAGAGAATACAATCTTTATTAACTACATATTTACTAGTATGAATGTTTCAGAACTGTGATATAGAAAATTACTAAACATTTGTTTAATAGTACAATATCCCATCAGTTACTGGTGATACTATCAACATTTAAAACCAGTGATCTCTCTAGTTGTATTGATTCAGAAATGGGGCATAATGTTTTTCTTCATTTAAATCAGTAGGTTTTAAATACTTTAAGTTATAAATCCATTAAAATTCCAATTGCAAAGGTATTTGGTTAATATTTCCTCCTCTACCTTGAAAATTGACTTTCTCCAATCCCCTAAACTGTAAAATTGTGGGATTGCTTTGATGGAATTCTGCAAAATGTCTTGCAACACTACCTGATTTTATACATTTATTTTTAATGTCTCTCTTATGTTCCTTAATTTGTTCTCTTAATTCATGATAAGTCTTTCCCATATAGAACATTGGACATTCACAAAACAACATATACCTGTACATTACCTCTTCAGTTTTGCAAATTATATGTCCTTTCACTCTATGTTAAAGATCAGTTTTATCAATAAAATTGTCCCTAGTTTTCATATTCACACACTGAGCAATGGTTACATTTAAAGTTGCCACTCTTATTATTCTTCATCTTATTTAACCATGAATCATTTTTTTTTTAACCAAATTACTTTTCACTAGTTTATCCTTCAAATTTGGAGCTTTTTGCTGTCATTAAAGGAACAGTACCCATCAATTTGGCAGTTGATGAATCTATTTGTAAATATGTTTAGCCAGATTGCCTTTATATCATGTCATTTATTATTATAGGTACTAAGGAATCTCACAATATTTTATTTTGGTTCAACCTGTTTTTCTCTTTTAGTATCATTTAAGAGTGTAAATATCCCTTTTTAATGTTTTAAGATTTATCATAAGTTGTTTTTAGTGATTGTTGAAAGTAACCCCTTTCTTTAAAGCAGCATTTCACCTCACTTTTAAATTGAGTGAAGTCAATTCAATTTCTTCTATGTCTTAAATATTGACTAAAGGGTATATTGTATATTAATGTTGAGGGATGATGACTATCAAATAATTGTTATATATTTGTTGCTGTTGTTTTTCTATGGATAACTTTCAACAATGTATTATCTTTCTTAATACTCAAGTATAAAAATGTTATCTATTTATTACTATAACTAAATGTAAATTTTAGATTATAGTCATTAACATTCAGAGCCTGTATACATTCTTTTAACTTATTCTCTGTGCCCTCCCATAAGAAGGACACATCATGAATGAATATTAACTACAATGTAACTGCTGACTCTAATTCTGGTTCACAATTCAACATCTGTTCTTTTTCCCATTTTCCTAAATACAAACATTCATATGTTGGTGTACAGCATGTCTCCATAGCTGCCCCAAAAATGTGCTCATAACCATAATACTTTCCATTAAATATAAAGTAATTATGTTCCAAACTAAAAGATAGTAACTACAGTACACAATTTGTATGCTTCTCATATTTAGTACCTCTTTGGCTTAAAAAAAAAAACATTGACAAGGTTATATTTCTTTTTGATGGGGAATTGAAGAATAAAGTACCTCCACAATAATTGCTACCAATATTGTATTTTTGCGTAAGACCAAATCGTCCAATTTTGTTAGGACATCAAGTGTGTCCTTCACATAAGAAGGAAGATTAATCACATATTGTCTTAAACAAAAATCTACATATTAAAATATATTTTCAGTTAAGGACCCCAAACCAGAAATTATTGGTCTTCCTGTTGGGGGCATTCTTTTCCCTTAAGTAATTTTGGCAGAGTATAAAACTTTGAAATCTTTGGATGTTTCACATGTAAAAAGTTAAAAATTCTCTTTTATTAATTAGTTCTTACCTAAGGTCATTGTATATTATATAGTAAAGTTGATCCTCATAAATTGTTGTAGGGTCAACTTTTTAGAGTGTTATACTGGGATTTATCACACAACTGTCTATTATACTCCTCTAGATAATCCTTTGTGTTTAATTCCACCACATTTCTTCCTTTGTTAGGGGTTTTTATGTGATATAATCATCTCCCTGCAATTGTTTCAGTGCTAATCTTTGCTTTATATCTAAATTATATCTGAATGCTGTACAACATCCACTTCCACCAGTTTAACGAAATGTTGGTACCAGTGGTACACTTGATAGTAAAATGTGGACGTATTTTGTAGTCCACTGAACCCTATTGATCCTATATTTTCATTATTTCCATCTGGTTCTTCTACACTTCCTTCTTTCTCTAATTGTTCAAGATCTTTTTGACTCAATCTTTCATTAATGTTTAGTGTAGACTCCTTTATTGTATTCTCATTTATTTTATTTAAAATAATCTTCATTGCAAAAAGGTTTAACTATGGTTTAACATGTATTTGTGGGTGAAAGAGTGAAACCTTTCCCTAAAAAATCCACTTGAGACTCAGATTTCTATGTGATAAGTTTACCACCCTATTATCATTTACTGTTTCAGTGTATTCTCCTTGAATACCTCAATGGATATCTCCTCCTGACTGTTGTATTTTCTATGTTTCCTCCCCCTCTTTTCTTTGTGATGTTTTTTTGACCTAAAAAATTCATTTTTTGCTCTCTATATGTAGTTTTGGTTCTATTTTCTTTCCCACTAGGTAGTACTGATTCAGTACTACTTTTAAATCCTAAAGTGTAATCATACACTTTATTTTCTTGGTAGTCTGGCCAATCCCTTTGGAATTTACTTTTCTATACTTTATTTGATCCTGGACTTTTCTTTGTTCCATCTTAGTTACCCCTAATAAGTTATCATATTTTTCCTGTCCTTTCCACTGATCTAGGTTTGTTGTAATCTGTTCTAATTCTCTTTGTACCTTTGTAAGTCTTAATTCATTCTCCTCATTCATCAATTTCATCCAGTTGGATTAACATTCGCTAGCATACTCTTCCCACTTTATCTGAAAATTCTCAAGTAGGGGTTCATTAAGATTGGAACCTTTTTTTCCCTAATTCTCAATCCCCTGATCTCTTTCCTTATTATCTTGTGTGGGCATTGAGAAAGTTTCATCTACATCCAACTTCCACTCCTCTTCAATAATTTCAGCCATATTGCCACTCCAACTGATTGCATGTCAGAGGGCCTTAATTCCACTAATTTCTTTTGTGCAGTTAATAAAATACGAAAGGCCACTACACATGGTCATATAAGGAATCAAAAATGTATTGACAGCACAATAAGGTATACAGTATATTAAATTATAGCCATAAAGGGATAGAGTTATGAAAACCTTATTATGCTACCCTTAGTGCACAGGGAGGGTGATTTACTAAATAAGCAAAAGAAAGAAATAAGACAAAGACATACTCCTTTCCAGCACTAGGCTAGTTATTAAAATGATTAAAAAATAGCCCATGACATAAAGCGTCACCATCATCAAAAAATCCTAACACAGTATATTGACTAAGGCAACATAGGGCCATATATAGCAGGAAAATGTATATGGTGTATGTGATTAAATAGACATTCCTGCAAAAGTATGCCAAGACTAGCAAGAGAGTTCCATTCCCCATAGGGATATGAATAATAATATACAATACTGATATAGGACTATATGAGAAATATTCATTGCTATTAAATCAAGTGACAGTTCTTATATCCTGAATTAACACTTCATATTCATATGCACAGCTATCAGGATATAGTTTGCTCCAGAAAAATGAAACAGTTTTACCTTGTCTTTAGGAGTTATTCATATATAACATTGTGGTACAGCTAATTATCCTTGTTCTTCCAGTATCGCATGACAAAGTGGGGCACTCCAGTTTCAACAACACTCCCTCTATGATACCATCTGTAAACAGGACCAGATTCTGTGCAAAAACTGACCAATTGTTAATAAATATAAATGTGGGTTTATGTATGTGTGTGTGTAAATCTAGCCACCAATCAGCAAGTGCTATCCAGGGTCTGAACAAAAAATGGGCCGGCTCCTAAGCTTTCATTCCAAATAAAGATACCAAGAGAACGAAGAAAAATTGATAATAAGAGTAAATTAGAAAGTTGCTAATTATTGCATGCTCTATCCGAATAATAAAATACAAAATTTGAGTGTAGTATCCCTCAAACAAAACAAAAAAAGAGAGATCACACATGACAAACAATAATAGATTAAAAAAAACTTTGTGTTGATCAACTTGAGCTTGTTTTTACTAACTGATTATTTTCAGACTTCAGCCCACATTGTGCTAGCTTACAAGTGGAGTGCAGTCATTACCGTGAGAACCGCAAATTCAATTGTGAGGTTACAATATTTTTGCTGCTAGGACCCATATTACAAGTAAAGCATGAAAAATATTATTGCGACTTTTTTGTGAGAACTCGTGAAACTAACAATCCCTATGTTTTCAATGAGTGGAAAGTCACATTTGGGTAAATCCTTGTACTTGAGTGATAATCACATAACTAAAAATATTAACCACATTCAAGAGCTCTGGTAAATCCATTGTGACTGCTCATACAGAACTTCACAAACTACAAATGATCTCTTAGTTTTTATTTTTATACTATTTCACAGCATTTTACAAAGAACTTTGTTTTTATGCATAGACAAAACACACTAAATAGCATTTTTGTTGTACTAAAAGGTACAGTGTAGTGTAAAATGAGTTTCCCCTTGATGTGTTTACAAAGACTTGTTATATCAGCTGCAGTTTAAAATCTATGTGAAATAGGTCCTTTATGTATGTTTTATATTTGAAATAGCTGCCTCTGCTAATTGAAATCCCAACCCCATTTAAAGAGCTGAGCTTGCAGGGTGAGCTTAACTCCATATTTACACAACAGTCTCAATTTAGAGAATTTACCTTTTTATTATCTCGATGTAACCCCAATGGGGAGCTTGATTTTTTTCTAAACTTTCCTGTTTACACAGGTTTTCTATAACAAGTACTTAAAGGGAAATTAAACACTTTGAGATGGTAATATAAAATGTTAAATCATATATATAAAAAAACCCTACAATGTACTTGTCATTATTTATTTTGTCACTTTTTCCTGTAATTCCACTATGAAATTGTGAGCATTTCAGTTCCTGTTAGAAATGCAAGTGCAGAATACTGTTATATATCACACAGCTATTGGTTGCACACTCCAGTGACCTATTTATAACTGTCCCTAATTGGCCACAGCAGAGAAGGTAACCTAAGTTACAACATGGCAGCTCCCATTGTTTTATAGACACTAAAACTTTACACTTATTTTTCACTATTTAAACAGCTAATGAAACATTAAAAAATACAACTAAATGTTATTCACAGACTAATCTTTTCTTTAAATACATTATTCTAGCTAGCATTTATTTAGTGTTTACTGTCCCTTTAATAACTAAAATTTACAGTATAGGTTAGGCTACAACAGGCAATAGTAGCTATTTTAAATCTTAAAATAAATTAAAACAATGTAATATAGTCCAGCAGGGTAAATTAATTATTATGAACAAACAGAAAAAATACAGTACAATATTAAAAGTAAATTGGTATTTGTTTTTTAAAGGATTTTTTTTAAATATTATTGTTTAAAGGGAGAGTCTACTACATATTTTTTATGGTTTAAAAAGATAGATAATCCCTTTATTACCCATTCCCCAGTTTTACATAAACAACACTGTTATATTAATACACTTGCTACCTCTGTGTTTACCTTGTATGTAAGCCTCTGCAGACTGCCCCCTTATTTCAGTTATTTTTAACCAATCAGTGCCCTCTCATAAGTAACTTCACAGGCATGAGCACAATGTTATCTATATGGCACACATGAACTAATACTCTCTAGCTGTGAAAAACTGTCAAATGCATTCAGATAAGAGGCGGCTTTCAAGGGCGAAGAAATTAGCATATGAGCCTACCTAGGTTTAGCTTTCAACAAAGAATACTAAGAGAACAAAGCAAATTTGATGATAAAGGTAAATAGGAAAGTTGTTTAAGAATGCATGCCCTATCTGAAGCATGAGAGTTTAATTTTGATTCAACTGTCCCTTTAAGTGTTGTTATAGGAGCACAGCCTATTCTTAGTTTTCAAACCATCACTATACGGTTCTGATATAAACTAAAATTCAGATATTTTGAGTTTTGAATTTACATATTTAGAAATAAGAGACATAGGGGCAGATTTATCATTGTCTGTCCGATATGATACGCTCAGCGGATCATGTCCAACAGACATCGCTGAATGCAGACAGCATATGCTGTTGGCATTTAACATTGCACAAGCAGTTCTGGTTAATGGCTTGTGCAATGCCGCCCCCTGCAGATTCTCGGCCAATCGGCAGCTAGCAAGGGGTGTCAATCAAACCGATTGTATAGGATCGGGCTGATTCATGTCCGCAGCCTCAGAGGCAGCGAACCAGTTAAGGAGCAGCGGTCTTAAGACCGCTGCCTTATAACTGCTGTTTCCGGCGAGCCTGAAGGCTCGTGCGGAATCAGGGACATCAGGGGCCATTCAGCCCTTGATAAATCGGCACCATAGGACCAGATTACAAGTGGAGCAATATTTTACGATCCCACTCTAGCGTTCCCTGCACTAAAAGTACGATTTTTGCACTCATCAAGTTGCTCTTGTGTTATTAGTTTAAAACAAACTGTTTTTGCTTGCACAATAATAATAATAATAATAAAAGCCGAACTTAGAATGTTGCATGTGCATTCACATATTCCCCCATAGAAGTCAATGGAGCAAAAATGGTGGCAAAACAAAACGTTTATATGTATACATACATACACACACATATACATATAGATAGAGACAGGGGCGGAACTACAGGGGGTGCAGAGGTTCACAACTGCCACTGGGCCCCTGTGGGTGGGGGCCCAGCTGGAAAAAAAATAAAAAATATTTCAATAAAAAATATTCTCCTGCCACTGCCTGCACTGATATCATGTGAGTGTGATGTGATGCTTCACTAGTGTCTGACTACAGGGGTTAGTGTTTCTGTTTTACCCATTGGTGTTTGTGTGTGTGTGTGTATGTATGTATGTATGTATGTCACTGTGTGTGTATTTATGCATGTATGTGTGTGTGTATGTTTGTGGAACCAGCAAATTACAGACCTTGTTACTACAGCATGGGGGGGGGCGGGGGGTAAACAGTGTCACTATACAGTACCACTATATACAGAACGGGGGGCTGGACCATGTCACAGACTACTGTAGTCACTTTATAAAGTACTGGGCAGGTAGGGTCAGGCCAGCCATCTCACCGGCAGATTACAGACTGTGTCACTAACTTACTATATACAGTACTGGGGGGGTTAAATAGTGTCACTATATATATACAGTAATAGGGGGTCAGACCATCTCACAGACTGTGGGCAATGGGTACCTCCTTTTGTAGACATGTAATCTGATTTACATTTATTTTTTTTCTGTGTTAAATGTTAAAAAAAAAAAAAAAAAAAAAAAGATATGTTTCAAATTCACATTTTTTTGGGGAGTGGGGGGGCCTTCTTAGATTCTTGCACCTGGGCCCTGGGGTTTCTAGTTACGCCTCTGGATTGAGAGATAAAGAGATAGAGAGATAGATAGCTAGATAGATTGCAATATCTATTAAAAAAATACTTAGAATATATTCTGCTATACACACTATAACACTTAAATATGAATATTGCATAAATATGATTTCAACTTCAATTACTCTCAAGCTCTCGCGTTTACTTTAAACTTGTAATAAGAGTGCTTCATATGTATGTCTATGTTAAAAAGCCCTTTGCCTGACTTTTTATTTTCTAACACCTGCAACCTCATATCTTTGAGCCCTTAACTTGTGTGCAATATTTTTTTAAAATAATTTTTATTAAATAGTGTTATTATGAGTAACTGTTCTTTTTAATGTATTTTTGTGTCACTTTTTTGTTTCGCAAAACAGTTAACCAGAGCTCTGAGGATGCAGTGATCACTCTAGGGTAAATCTCGATTGCGCTCAAGCGATCGCATTTTCTTTCAGCTTGCAAAAGCACCAGTAAACCCGAGTGCAAACTAACATGATAAATCCCTTATCGCTCATGCATAACTGTTAGCGCTCCACTCATAATCTGGCCTGTAGTAAAAAGGCAGAAAAGGTTAATCAGATTTAACTTTTGTTTACTGTTTAAACAGCCTTTAGACAATCCTTAGATGTGTAACCATTCTGTAGACTGGTTACGTATAAGGACTATTATACTTGTGGATAAGGTATGAAATGTTAGATGGTAAAGCCTAGCCTATAGAGCAAAAGCAAGAGCCCAAAAGTAGTGCCCCCCACTGCAATACAAAATTAATTCAATTATAGCAGTAGACACTGTCACCTAGATTACGAGTGGTGCGCTAACTGTAGCACACGTGCGATAACGTTTTTCGTTAGGCTTCCTACAGTGTTTTCAGCCTCTCTACCCTAACCAGTCTTTTTAGTATTAAAAAGTATTTAATAACAAAATGACTGGTGAAGCTAGAGAGGCTGAAGACCCTCTAGGGAGCCTAAAAAAAACAAACAATATCACACTTGTGCTACAGTTAGCGCACCACTCGTAATCTAGGCGCATGTGTGCAATAAGCCACTAAAAGATTAATTATTATTATTTTTTAATTAAAAGGTTCTATGCTATGTTAAACAACAAAGCCCTATGAGCTATCAAAGGAAGGGAGTTATAAGTAGTGCCCTCACTACAATAAAAAAAATACTTCAATTATAGCTGTATGGATTGTATGCAATACGCTACTACAAATTATCATTTTTTAATAACATTTATAATATACTATGCTAGACAACAAAGCCTAGCCTATAGAGCAAGGGCGGGGGTCCACTAAGTGCCCCCACTGCAATAAAAACGACCGAAAGGCATGTTTTACTAGGTATGTGCATTCTGCATCTTCATTAGCTGCTGAATGTGGAAGGAGGTGGCTGTGATGAGAGCAGGATGTGATGTCACTAGTTTGGGGGCGGGGCTTAGGTCCGGTGTTTGTGTCGCAGTTAGTTTAGTATTATCAACCTGACTAGATGTGTATTGCTATGCTCGGCAATAAAATAGAGTTGTACCATCATTGCTGTGTCCTGCATATGTCCTGCATCTCATGACATGGTGTCAGAAGTTCTGGACTATGCTTCTGTTTCTGATGAGGACGATGTCAAAGTTTACCCCACCTGAGCCTTTTGACTTCTCTCAGCCTGCAGCTTGGCCCACATGGCGTCAGCGGTTTCAGCGCTTCAGAATTGCTTCCAAACTGAACAAGGAGAGTGGTGATGTACAAGTTAATGCTCTTTTATACTCTATGGGGAAAGATGTGGAGCCAGTGTTCAATGCTTTTACTTTCCAAGAAGGGGAAGAATTTAACTTTGATATAGTTATGGATAAACTCAGTGCCCACTTTGTGCCCAAAAGAAATGTGATTCATGAGAGAGCTTGTTTTCACAAACGTAATCAGCGTGTGGGAGAATCTGTGGAGTCATTTGTGCGCAGCCTGTATGAACTAGCTGAATTCTGTGAGTTTGGAGTTGCTATCGAAGAGCAAATCAGAGACAGAATAGTTATTGGAATTGCAGATGCTGAAGTCTCACTGAAGCTGCAGTTAGAGCCTGATTTAACATTAGATGGGGCTATTAGGATGGCCCGCCAGAGTGAACTGGTGAAAAAGCAAAGTGCTGATCTGAGGTCTGAGAGTATTGTGGATGAAGTGCAACAGTCTAGGAAAACTGCTAGTGAAAGGCACAATGTGAGCGGTAGATCGAAAGTACTGGAAAGGCCTAGAAGTGGATGAGCGCAACATGCCCGATGCACACGGTGCTACCGGGCCCATGATCAGAGTGTTATATGCCCGGCCAGAGATAAAAGATGCAGAAAATGTAACAGAATGGGCCATTTTGAAGTGGTGTGTAAAACCGAATACATTAAGGAGATGCAGGTGGACAGTGACCAGGAGGGTCAGGAAGTGTCTTTTGTGGGGTCCGTTGTGGAGCGGCCAAGCTCAGAGGAAGATTGGAAAGTTACTTTTACTGTAATGGGAGACAAAGTTGATTTTAAGATTGACACAGGAGCAGATATCACTGTAATGTCTTTTGCTGAATTTATGAAACTGCCTCGACAGCCCCAGCTGGCGAAGGTTACTACAAATGTCCATAGTCCTGGTGGCCGCATTGATTGTGCGTGGAAATTTCTTGCCAGCTGTGAGTACAAGCAAAGAAAGTTCACCATGTGGGTGCATGTGATTCGAGGTCAGTGTGTTAACAATTTATTGAGCAGAAAAGCAGCCTGTGACTTGGGCCTCGTGGCCAGAGTGAATGAGATTTCCGAAGATATGTTTGGCGAGTTGGGCCTACTGAATTGCAAACCAGTCCGTATAGCACTTAAAAGTGACGCAGTTCCATACAGTATTTCTACTCCTCGTAGAATTCCGTTCCCGCTCATGCCTCAGGTGGAGAAAGAGCTTATGCGCATGAAGTCTATGGGGGTTATTGAAGAGGTTGTTGAAGCGACTGATTGGTGTGCCCCCATTGTTCCAGTTGCAAAGAAAAATGGAAAGGTGCGCATCTGTGTGGACCTGAAAAGGTTGAATGAGGCAGTGAAGAGAGAGAGAGATTTGTGCTGCCGACATTAGAAGATATAGCTCCAAAGTTGGCTGGGGCGAAGTTCTTTTCCACATTAGACGCTTCTAGCGGCTTTTGGCAGATCCCCCTGGATCCAAAGTGCCGCAAACTGACTACCTTTATCACACCGGTAGGTTGGTTCTGCTTCTGCAGACTCCCCTTTGGGATATCCTCCGCTCCTGAAATCTTTCAAAGGGAAATGAGTTCTCTCCTGAGTGACCACGTGGGCACAAAGGTCGTCATGGACGACATTCTAGTGTATGGGTCTACAGTGGAGGAGCATGATCAGTGTTTAAGTTGTGTGCTACAGGCTATCAAAGAGTCTGGGCTGAAGCTGAATAAAGAAAAATGTCCTTTTAGGAAAACTGAATTATGCTACTTTGGGCATATCATCAACGGGGATGGCATCAAGCCAGACCCCGAGAAAATTCGTGCTATTGAACAGATGAAAAGTCCTTCTGATGTACATGAGCTGAGACAAATATTGGGCCTTGTAAATTACGTGGGCAAGTTTCTTCCAGATTTATCAACAGTTTTACACCCTATCACAGAGTTGCTTAAGAAAGACGTCGCCTGGGTCTGGGGACCTTCACAAGAAAAGGCTTTCCTGCAGGCCAAGTCCCTGCTGGGGTCTGCCCCAGTGCTGGGGTTCTACGACCCTTCAAAAAAAGACTGTGGTTAGTGCCGATGCAAGCAGTTATGGGTTGGGGGCTGCACTCCTGCAGTTAAATGAGAATAATCTACAGCCCATCGCCTACTGTTCCCGCACACTGACGGCTGCGGAGTCAAAATACGCTCAAATAGAGAAAGAGTGTCTGGCTGCAGTTTGGGCCTGTGAGCGCTTTCAGCATTATCTAGTGGGTTTGGAGAAATTTAGTCTGGAAACTGACCACAAACCGCTAGTCCCTCTAATCAACTCCTATGACATTGACAAAACACCCTTGAGATGCCAGAGACTTTTAATGAGACTGCTCAGGTTCAATTTTCAGGCAGTGCATGTGCCGGGGAAATAACTGGTTGTGGCAGATACACTATCCAGGCTCCCGCTGGCTGCTGCTGAAGAATCCTCCACAGAATCGGATGTGAAAGTGTATGTTGATTCAGTTCTGGCCTCTAAGTCCATTTCTTCAAGGAAACTGGAAGAGATAAAGAAAGAGACATATTTGGACACAGATCTGCAAGAAGTTATAAGGTACATAAAAGAAGGCTGGCCCGAGAGCCGGGCAGCCTGGATGTCTTTAAATGCTTACCAGCCAGAGAGGTCGCAGCTCACGGAGCTGGAGGGGTTGGTGCTGTTCCAAGACCGCATTGTAATTCCTGTCAGCATGAGGAAGGAGATGTTAAACAGGATTCACGATGGCCACTTAGGCATTACAAAGTGCAGAGAAAGGGCAGCTACAGCTGTGTGGTGGCCTGGGATCAGCTCCGACATTGCAAATCACGTTTCTAAATGTGCCTTTTGCCGGGAACGCTGCCTACTCAGAGAAGAGAGCCCTTGATGTCTACTCCGCTGCCTGCGGGGCCTTGGCAGAAAATAGCTGCTGATTTGTGCGAACTGCACGGGAAAAAGTTCCTTGTTGTGATCGACTACTATTCCAGGTATTTGGAGATTGGACCCCTGAATGATATCACAAGTCAGGCCGTTATCATTCGCCTGAAGAGCTTGTTCGCCCGCTGGGGCATTCCAATGGAGCTAGTGAGTGATAATGGTATGCAGTTCGCTTCTACAGAGTTCAGTGCTTTCAGCAGGGAGTATGATTTTGTACATTCCACGTCAAGTCTACATTATCCGCAGGCCAACGGAATGGCTGAAAGGGCAGTTCAAACAACAAAATTCAATCTAAAGCAATCTGAGCCGTACCTAGCCCTCTTGTCATACAGGGCGACGCCCATTCAAGCCACCGGGTTTAGCCTGGCACAGCTGATGCTAGGACCCCAGATTCGCACCACTTTACCCTCAGTGGGTGTCTTCAAGCCGCCTGGCCCTGTTCCTCGGGACGAAGTCCTTAGGAGGGATAAAGAGGCCAAAAAGGGTTATCGTTTCTTCTACGACAGGAGACATTCGGCCAGGCCCTTACAGGAACTGAAAGCGGGCCAAAGTGTCAGAATTAAACTGGATGATGAGAAGAAATGGAAGACGCCTGCTACGGTAGTTGGCCGCTCTCCAGAACCAAGGTCTTATACAGTCCTTACGGAGGGAGGGACAGTTACACGCCATAACCGAAGACATCTTCAGTCTGTACCTGAGAGTCTGGAACTGGATGCCTCAGTACCACCGCCGGTGGGATCCCCTGTTCTAAGAGAGGTGCCTTCCCCTCAGCAAGACCACAACGGGGATATATCTTTGCCTCCAGCGGACTCTTGTTCACCATCTTCTGTATCAGAGGACAGTTCATGCAAAGTTACATCAAGCGGAAGAGTGGTGAAACTTCCGGCCCGATATAGGGACTGACTTTAGCTAGAACAGTGACTGGAAGTATGGGCAGAATAATCCCATGGTCACTGTGGACTAGGGTAGTCTACCCCGATGTCCAAGTCAGGATGTAATTTATTTGTTCATGTTTTCTAACCTATTTGTTTATATAATGTTCAAAAACAAAAATGTTGTGGTATACTCTGTTTGTGTACCTTGTTATTTGTTATATGCAAATGTATGCTTCGCCTTTGAAAAAGGGGAAGATGTGATGAGAGCAGGATGTGATGTCACTAGTTTGGGGGCGGGGCTTAGGTCCGGTGTCTGTGTCGCAGTTAGTTTAGTACAATCAACCTGACTAGATGTGTATTGCTATGATCTGCAATAAAATAGAGTTGTACCATCATTGCTGTGTCCTGCATATGTCCTGCATCTCATGACAGTGGCCATTCGCAGAGCCAGACTTCTCCTTGTGAATGTACAACACCCAAAGATCTGTGAGAAATAAACATATACAAGTACTAGTGCTAGAAATGACACTAGATAAAAGTGTCAGTTAATAAGGATAACAGTTAATTCTATCAAATCGATATAACCCAAACAGCAATGAAGTATATCAGTAAAATAAAAACAATAAATAAAAACAATAATACTGTTACCAAATATGTTTCAAGTCCTCCTGAGATATTCAGGGAAATAATAAAGTCAGCTTGATTCAGCTATTGCAATAAACATCAAATCCTCCATTGGGTTGCTACAAATGTCTTGAGTGCTGCTTTGTTAAACCAAACTTTCCTCCTTTGGTTGTAATAGAGACCTGTGTGGATGAATGTGATAAACTCAAAGCGCAACTCCGATTTAAGCTTATTTTATTACAATAAAAAGTGCGCAAAACAACAGATTGCACTTACTAAAAAAAAGCTGTAATTTGTGCCTTGAACACAATACTAGGGGCAACCAGGAACCTGGGATTCAACGCTGGGCCGGCAATCGATTGTATAGCTGGGCCAACAACAACCCGCTATGGAACGTCAGGTTTCCACAACACGGATGCAATTCACAGCTATATAATGGATCATCTACAAAACATTTATGCAAAGAAAAATCTAGTATACAATGTGCTGTTAAGTCAATAGATACTGTTTGCTATTTATTTATTTATTCTAACATTATTTTGTTTTTGCTTCCTGTTAGTTGAAATAGCAGTTTAAACAGCATTGACTAAAACTTTTAAAGGCTTAATCACACAGAAAATACTTCAGTTCAGTCCCTTTGGAATCAAGGGCATTAGTTCTAATCTTTTCTAGTGTGTTAAATTAATCTTAAATAATCTATTTATAGCTCTAAAACATGACTGATACAAAACCCCTTAAAACTGGTATTACACTCTAAAAGAGAATCTTTTGCAATGTGAAATACTGTTCAATAGTGCTAAACATCCACCATTTCATTTCATCTTGCTATATTTTTTTGAAAAGCAAGAGGTTTAGAAGTCAGCCCATTTTTGGTTCACAACCTGGGTTGTGCTTGCTGATTAGTGGCTAAATGCATCCGCCAATAAACAAATGCTGCCAGTGTTCTGAACCATGCCTAGATGCCTTCTTTTTCAAATAAAGATAGCAAGAGAGTGAAGAAATATTGATAATAGTAGTAAATTAGAAAGTTGCTTAGAATTGCCTGCTCTATCTGAATCATTAAAGTAATAATATGGGTTTAGTATCCCTTTAATCACAGAGGTAAAAAGTATATTAAACTAACCATCGGATAGATTACGAGTTTTGAGTTATGAGTAAAAAAGCAGCGTTATGGGTTATAACACTGCTTTTTCACTACCGCTGCTATTACGAGTCTTGTAGGTACAGCTGTACCGCAAACTTTTTTGGCCTAAACGCAAATTAACTGACGCTATTTGCGTAAAGTATTTTTTCAATGGGACTTCCATAGCGCCGATATTACAAGCTTTTTCTGGGAGGCCAAAAAGTGAGCGATACAGCCTATCCCGCAAGATTCGTAACACAATCTAAAGTCAGTAGTTATGAGTTTTACGCTACAAAGCTGTAGCGTAAAACTCATAACTAAAGTGCTAAAAAGTACACTAACACCCATAAAATACCTATTAACCTCTAAACCAAGGCCCTCCCGCATCGCAAACACTAAAATAAAATTATTAACCCCTAATCTGCCGCTCCCGACATTGCCACCACTATAATAAACATATTAACCCCTAAACCGCCACACTCCTGCCTCGCAAACACTAGTTAAATATTATTAACCCCTAATCTGCCGCCCCAACATTTGCCGCCATTATGCTAAAGTTATTAACCCCTAAACCTAAGTCTAACCCTAACCCTAACACCCCCTAACAAATATAATTAAAATAAATCTAAATAAAACCTACTATTAATAACTAAATAATTCCTATTTAAAACTAAATACTTACCTATAAAATAAACCCTAAGCTAGCTACAATATAACTAATAGTTACATTGTATCTAGCTTAGGGTTTATTTTAATTTTACAGGCACGTTTGTATTTATTTTAACTAGGTAGAATAGTTAGTAAATAGTTATTAACTATTTACTAACTACCTAGCTAAAATAAATACAAATTTACCTGTAAAACAAAACCTGAGTTACCTAACCTTACACTACAATTAAATAAATTACCTAAATTAAATACAATTACCTAAATTACAAAAAACAAACAAACACTAAATTACACAAAATAAAAAAAGAAATTCAGATATTTAAACTAATTACACCTAATCTAATAGCCCTATCAAAATAAAAAGCCCCCCCAAAATAAAAAAAACCCTAGCCTAAACTAAACTACCAATAGCCCTTAAAAGGGCCTTTTGTGGGGCATTGCCCCAAAGAAATCAGCTCTTTTACCTGTAAAAAACAATACAAACACCCCCCCAACAGTAAAACCCACCACCCACACAACCAAACCCCCCAAATAAAAACCTAACTAAAAAAACCTAAGCTCCCCATTGCCCTGAAAAGGGCATTTGGATGGGCATTGCCCTTAAAAGGGCATTTAGCGCGTTTTCAATTGCCCAAACCCTAATCTAAAACTAAAACCTGCCAATAAACCCTTAAAAAAACCTAACACTAACCCCTGAAGACCCACTTACAGTTTTTAAGAGCCGACATCCATCCTCAACGAAGCCGGGAGAAGTCCTCAGTGAAGCGGCAAGAAGTCCTCAGCAAAGCCGTGAGAAGTCTTCATCCAAGACGGCAGAAGTGGTCCTCCAGACGGGCAGAAGTCTTCATCCAGACGACATCTTCTATCTTCATCCATCCGGCGCAGAGCGGCTCCATCTTCAAGACATCCGGCGCGGAGCATCCTCTTCTTTCAATAGTCTCTGAAGAATGAAGGTTCCTTTAAGTGATGTCATCCAAGATGGCGTCTCTTGAATTCCGATTGGCTGATAGAATTCTCCCCATTGATGTCTATGGGGAAATCGTGCACAAGCACGTAAAACCAGCTCACCGCTTCCTTAAGCAGTGCTGGTATTGGAGTGTGGTATGGAGCACAATTTTGCTATACACTCACTTCTTGCCTAATAATGCCGGGTTTATGAAAACCTGTAATACCAGTGCTGTAGGGAAGTGAGCGGTGACAATGTGCAAGTTAGCACCGCACCCCTCATAACACAAAACTCGTAATCTAGCCGCATGTTGGCTGTACAAATTGGGTAATGGGTAATAAAGGGATTATCTATCTTTTTTAAATAATAAAAAAAATTGGAATAGACTGTACCTTTTAATATTAAATATAAGTTACAGCAACAAAAGTAAAAATGTTTTCTGGCATATGTGTTTGATGATCATTGTACAATTAAATGCACAATTCTCTGTTTTAAAAAATTACATGATGAGCTCAAGTGAAAAATATTATAAGAGGAATAAGCACAATGCAGCAACTAGGAATTCTATAGCACAGCATAGTAAAATAGAGTCAATAAACATTATGAATTGTAATATACATTTTTTAAAGGGGCATGCAACCCAAAATGTATCTTTCATATATAGCAAAAAAAGTTTAAACAACTTTCCAATTACCATGTTCTCTACATTCTCATGATATCCTTTATTGAAGGAGCAATGCACTACTTGGAGCTAGCTAAACACATTGGGTGAGCCAATGACAAGAGAATATATATGCAGTCACAAATTAGAAGCTACCTCCCAGTAATGCATTACTGCTCCTAAGCCTAAGTAAGTATGCTCTTCAGCAAAGACTACCAAGAGACCAGAACACATTAAATAAAAGTAAAATGAAAAGTAGAGGGGTGGAGTTAACTACCGAAGCTGCAGGACGTACACTTCAGGAGCTCCTGAATATATTTGGCTTTTAAAGGTTATTATTTCAATCTTAACAATATCTGAGACTTTTACCCTCATAAGAAATAGAACCTAAAACTATCCTGAAAGAATTTGGAGCTTAGACCGAGGAGGTCACTGAACCTAAGCTCTTTGATAAAACTGTGACAGATCCGGGGCCTAAGTAGCTGATTCTCCTGTGCCGGGAGGAAAACTGTAGCCAAACAATAAGAAGTAATGAAGTCGATAATATAGATGGGATTTACACAACCCTGATCACCTTATTTGAGAACTTCCACCTCACGATTCCACTATGAAGACTAAGGCAGACATGACTGATGGAATGTACAGTTGTCCATTTGCGCAGCTAAAACCCGATCCTGGGATAATACCATGAACCCAGGCAGAGAATAAACCTGAAATTATGGAGCAGAGAATATCTGCTGAAGAGGCGATTGCAGACTTAGAGCTATCCACTGCATCTATTACTACCCCTAAGTGGCCACACTTGGATGAATCGACAAGGAGAGTTATATATGAGATGGCAGGAGAAATCGTTTTACCAGCCACAGTAAAACCCTGCGTGAACACTGATCCTATGGTTAGACCTCCATCAATAATGATGTTTAGCTCCAAAAGGGATCCAGAGATGGCTCGAACATGCTTTACAGAATACCTGGGGAAATTAAAAAATGGAGAACACACTTCAACAACACTCAATAAGGGATCCTCATCTAGACCATTAAGGGAGACAATTTTACTCACCCCGGAGAATGAGTAATCACAGCTATTTACAATTGCCTCTAGTAACCATGTGGACGGACTGCTTCACCATGATTATGAATAGCTGGAGCCCTGGCATGCAGCAACGAGCTGGAGAGCACAATATGGTTCTTAAGATATGGTTCGTGTGGTCAGACTGCCACAATCCAGGTCTGGATGCATATGGTATCGGGTAAGAAATTAACAAGATGGTGACATGAGGAGGGCGATGTTGCCTAAATATTCACTATGGAGGACTTTCCTAATAAGGCAATATACATTTTGAGACTGTTTTACTTCATACATGTACTAAAGTCCTGGCTACAAACAAATGTTATTTTTTTTATGGATGATCATATGCATTATGGTCATATACTTTTTGTCTTCCGTAATGAGGTGGTCACCCTAATTTATATAATTGCCCCACACTCCTATATAGATATGTTCAAATAGTAAGAGTAGATAACCTAGAATACAGATATAAACCAGCTTGCCCCCTACTGTAATTTTTGTGATGCAAGGGCTACTTCCACCATGTTCAGTTTAGGCTAACTTTCCCCACACTAATGACTGCTGCAACCTAAACAAACTGTATTCTCAGAGAGCAGGAGCTGCGCTTGCTAACTACTGTAATAATATCCTAGATGTCGTATATGTATTGTTTTCAGTTGTCTGAAAAAAGTTCTCTTGTTTAAAATCTTCCAAAGATTTGTCTTAATGGTAGATATAGGTGACATCTGTTACACTAGTTTTGTTTGCTTTTTCTCCCTAAGAGCTTGATACTTTATATTGCCTAGGTCTTCTCCCCCCACATAACCATCAGCACTTGTTATGATAAGAATAATACGATATAGGGAAAGGCAAAATGTAGAAATTGTGTCTTTTATATATTACTCCCTTATATATCTTGATTATTACCTGACCCTGTCAAAAGTCTTTTAGTTGAGTGAATTTGTTTTGTTGTTCATACAAGCAGTTATTGGATCTGAGCTATTGTGTAATTATTATCTACTGTACTAATGAACTAATGTCAATATATCTTGCGTATAGGGGTTTTCATATAATTTTTTGAGCAAGTAGGTCTCCCTGGGTATACCATATGACATTCAAACTTGAAGGGACAATGCTGTGTTGTCAGCGGCCAAGATGACATGGCTAATATTATTAAAGTTAAAACCCAATATATCTACTATATTCCAGGGAAATAGAATACTAATTCCTTATAGTCCTATATATGTACCAGGAAATTACCCTTTGGGAACCATCTACTATTCCATATTTTGACAGACATACCCCTAGCCATTACATATTGATAAGAAATATGTATACATCTATTCCAACTGCGAACCTACTAAGCATATTGATTAGTCCTCAATTAGATATAACCTTAATACACATAGTCTAAGAGGGATCTGCCTACTCGTTGCATATGTTTTATTGCTCATATTTTAACATGACTACTTTTGTCTTATCCTGCAGAAATATACTATACATATATCCCTCTAGGGATTAGAGGAAACCTTTGCACCATGGCCTCCATCCAGTTTTAATATTTCTACCTTCCCATAACTATAGCTCCTCTAAATTTAGCTCCACCCTCTCTAAATTTTTGTTTATCTGATAAACAAAGGAATGCAGATTCCAAGAAACTTTTCCCTCTAATTTTAAATTCACATTTTATTCTTAAGAAGCAAGTATTTATACTGATTACTATAGGTGGCTTGAGACCTTGTGATAAGTGAACAATGCAGCAACCTATTTGGATATTTTACTTTAGGTGTTGATAATATATGAAGAATATGTGGCATTATTGATGTTCTTACGCTAGTCTACTATGCTGTCACAGTTTATATCCTGTACTAAGCATACAGGATAATATTTTTGCCATCACAAGTTACTAAACAGAGACAGCTATTCTTCTATATAATGTCAGATATAGTGATTAAGTAGGTCAAGCGCTAATGGGCTCACCTTTAGCTCTCTTCCAAAAGTCCCCTAGTGGACTTAATGAGAAACAGATAGATAGGTGGGGGAAGAGAGCACCAACGGAGGAAGGCTAAGGTGGATATGGTAAAGGCTGAGATTTATTACAACCGTTTAAAATCAGTTTCAATGGTTAACATGTGTTAAAAATTCCATGGATCCATGATACAAATATAAACAGGTAAATACAATAAATGCGTGACAAAGATATACTGATATACAGTGTGTAAGGTGTTTGTCTTTAGTTAATGGTGTTCCTATGTAGTGTCTTTGAGGGGGAAAAAAAAGTTTACTGTCTGATAAAAGAGGATGAGTTGTGTTGAAAATAATAAAAAGTCTCTCTTGGTAGTGTTAGGGTATTAAAAATAGGCTTAGCAGTTGTATGTCCTACATACAACTGGTAAGCCTATTTTCAATACCATAACAAGGTGTTTTAAACTTTATTGCACTATTGCATTTCTTGTTTTTCACAGGTTTCAGGAAGACACTTTGGATTTTTATCATTAGGATACAGTAGAAGTTTATTTTCATTTCTTCCCAAGCACACACCTTTTACCCTTTATTGGGCACCATACCCATATTGGGCTTTTAAAACATTTCACAAAAAAAAATTTTTTTCCATTGGAACTTGGAATTAATTTGAACACTTGGATTTGCCACTCCCTTACACGGAATCAACACTACCAAGAGAGACTTTTTATTATTTTCAACACAACTCATTCTCTTTTATCAGACAGTAAACTTTTTTCCCCCTTAAAGACACTACATAGGAACACCATTAATTAAAGACAAACACCTTGCACACTGTATATCAGTATATATTTGTCACGCATCTGTATTTTATTACGGATTGTTTTATCCTGTAATCATTTTATTGTGTATATCATATTATATCAGTTTTTATTGTATTTACCTGTTTTTATTTGTACCATGGATCCATGGAATTTTGAACACATGTTAACCATTGAAACTGATTTTAAACTGTTGTAATAAATCTCAGCCTTTACCCTATCCACCTTAGCCTTCCTCTGTTGGCGCTCTCTTCCCCCACCTATCTATCTATTCTTCTATATAATCTTATATCACCTGATTCGTTTATATATAAACTAATATTAAGCTTCTTTATATTATTATCCCTTCCCCCTATTTTTGATGGTTATATATACTACATAAACTAGATGTATATGTCATATCTATGATTGATGCGTTTCAATAGTACTCAAAAGGTCTAAAAGTGACCTTATATTATCGTAATCCTCCTGTTATTGTTCATAATTGATGTGTTGGAAGCCCAAAGGTGACCTCACTTGTGTCATGGAGGTGAAAAACTGAGAATTAGCATTTGATATATATTTAGATCTATTCTACAGGTACTAATTAGATATGGGGTACCTTGAATTTAATCTTCAGCGTGCGGCAGATGATCGCATGAAGAGGAACCTCCACGTCTTCGCCAAGGACCGCTCCCGCCAAGGAGCTCCGCTTCTTCCACCGGTGACCGCCACCAAGGATCGCCACATCTGGGAAGACTGCTCCAGACCTCTGCTCCGTGCCGCCTTCGCTGTGGATGAAGATGATGGACCCGCCTGGATGAAGACCTTCTCCACCAGACTTCTAAAAACCGTGAGTACCTATATGGGGCTTTAGTGTTAGATTTATTTTGGTGGGGGGGCTTTGTTTTTTTAAGATTAGGGATTATTGCGCAATTTGCAAAAGAGCTCAATGCCCTTTTAAGGGCAAAGCCCATACAAATGCCCCTTTAGGGGCAATGGGTAGTTTAGGTTTATTAGTGTTAGTTTTTTTTATTTTGGGGTTTGGTGGGTGGGGGGGTTTACTGTTAGGCGGGACTTTGTTTATTTTTAATGTAAAAGAGCTGATTTCTTTAGGGCAATGCCCTACAAAAAGCCCTTTTAAGGGCTATTGGTAGTTTTTTCTTAGATTAGGGGGTGTTTTTTTTTGGGCAGCTTTTTTATTTTCATAGGGATTAGGTTTAATTTTTTTATTTTGGATAGTGTTATTTTTTGTAATGTTAGCCTTTTTTATTTTCTGTAATTTTAGATTAATGTAATGTAATGTCATTTTTTTATTTTTATTTTATTTGTAATGTAGTTTTTTTAATGTAATTAAGGGGTTAATTTAGGGGATGTTAGGCTAGGGGGCTTAGTTATTAAATTTGTTTTTTGCGTTGTGGGGGTTGGCGGTTTAGGAGTTAATAGGTAAATTAGGTTTAATGCGTTGTGGGGGGTTGCCGGATTAGGGGTTAATAGATGTATTAGGTAGTTTGTTGGCGGATTTAGGGGTTAATCATTTTATTGGGTATGTTTGTTTTTTTCTCTAATACTTTGTGCGGGCGGCTAGTTTATTTTTCTCGCACGGGCAGTTCATTTTTTTTTTTTTTACTTATTGCGGACGCTTATTTATTTATTTTTTTACTTATTGCGGACGGTTAGGTTTTTTTTTTTTAATACTTATTGCGGGTGGTTATTTATTTTTATTGTAATGCTCTGTTTGCCTTCGCTGCATCCCGATGGATTCGGAAACAACCTGGATGCAGCTTTGCTGCATCCAGGTGAATTCTTTTGGCTGCGCACGCAGCCAACATTCTGTTGGCTGTCTCGCACTGCCAACATTCCTTTAAAAATGCGTGCACAACTGCCGACAGCAACGGACGCATTACAAATGTGATTATAGTATAGATTCCCCATTTTTGCATAACCAACACTGTTATATTAATATACTTTTTCCTCTGTGATTACCTTGTATCTAAGCCTCTGCAAACTGCCCCCTAATTTCAGTTCTTTTGACAGACTTTCATTTTAGCCAATCAGTGCTTCTGTAGGTTTGTTTCTGTCAGCAAATATACCTGTAGGATTTAAAATTTGTCAGACTATGAATCTTAAAGAGAAGCAACGGTCAAAACTGAAATACGCATAGATAAATTACATATTTGGTTAGAAACATATTTACAATATACATCTATTGGGAAAAAGGCCTCCAGTAAAAGTTATAACAATTTTTTTTATATTTTATTTATTGCAAGGAGATAGCAATACAATAAAATTACAAGCAGTTAATATCACACACAAAATCATAAATTCAACCTAAATGACAATTATACTATCCCGTATTTACCTTGTGAAAACATTTCTAATATCAAATAAAATAAAGCGCTTCCCACTCAAAATAACAGGGTTTTAATATCCCACACATGTATTATTGTTATCATGTATTATTTGTATAGCACCATAATATTCCGTAGCACTGGGTACAATTATAGGCCTCTATTTATCAAGCCGTCAACTTACCTGCATTCGACGGCACCAATATGCTCACCTAAGATCGCCTAACATCGCTGCTGCGAACCTGAATACGTTCTCCAAAATTATCAAAAAAGCTGTCAAAAAGCTGTGCACCAAGTATGGTGCGATGAGCAGCGGACTGTTGGTAACTAACAGTCATCGATCTCGCTGCTCTTCGGCTTTTTTACAGCTTTCTTGGAACCCTGTCACTAAACACCCACACTATACTATACTGTTTACCCCCTATACTACCGCTCCCGGACCCCTTCGCAACTAAATAAAGTTATTAACCCCTAAACCGCCGCTCCCGGAGCCCACCGCAACTCTAATAAATGTATTAACCCCTAAACCGCCGCTCCCGGAGCCCACCGCCACCTACATTATACATATTAACCCCTAATCTTCTGCCCCCTATACCACCGCCACCTACATAAAGTTATTAACCCCTAAACCGCCGCACCCGGACCCCGCTGCAACTAAATAAAGTGTTTATCCCCCTAAACCGCCGCTCCCGAAGCCCACCGCCACCTACATTATATTTATTAACCCCTAATCTGCCCCCTACACCGCCGCCACCTACATTATATTTATTAACCCCTAATCTGCCCCCCTACACCGCCGCCACTATATTAAATGTATTAACCCGTAAACCTAAGTCTAACACTAACCTTAACACCCCCAAACTTAAATATAATTTAAATAAATCGAAAAAATAATTCCTATTTAAAAGTAAATACTATAAAATAAACCCTAAGATAGCTACAATATAACTAATAGTTACATTGTAGCTATCTTAGGATTTATTTTTATTTTACAGGCAACTTTATATTTATTTTAACTAGCTACAATAGTTATTAAATAGTTATTAACTATTTAATAACTTCCTAGTTAAAATAAATACAAATATACCTGTAAAATAAAACCTAAACTAAGTTACAATTACACCTAACACTACACTATAATTAAATAAATTCCCTAAACTAAATACAATTAAATACAATTAAAAACAATTATCTAAAGTACAAAAAAAACCCCACTAAATTACAGAAAATAATAAAATAATTACAATTTTTTTTAAATAATTACACCTAATCTAATCCCCCTAACAAAATAAAAAAGCCCCCCAAAATAATAAAAAGCCCTACCCTATACAAAATTACGAATATCCCTTAAAAGGGCCTTTTTGTAATAATCTTTAAACAGTTATTTGATTTTCCTGAGAGGAAATGCTAACCAGTTACTTAGCAAACAAGTGTAGGAAATTGTTGTTTTGTAACACTAAGTGATTTGATAACATTGGATTCTGAATGTTATCAGTTGAATTAGTGTAAGGTTAGTTTATTAAGTCGATGGTACAGAATATCCCCAAATATTCAGACAAAACTTCTTCTTTTACTCATAGAGTGAGAACAGAAGAAAATGTTATTATAGGCACTGCAGGTTTAAATACAGAGACAACTTCAATCGGAAAGCATTTCACACAGTCTAAGTTGTTAACATGCTGAATGAACTGATTTGCATAAAATGTACCTTTCCAGATATGAACAGTTCTTATTGTAATTGCGGTTAGTTAGATTTCCACTATTAGAGGTACTCACAGTTCTTTCCAGACAAAGCATGCCAGTTCAGCGTGTATGAGAAAGGAGCTTTAGCAGAGGGAGAAGTGTACTCTATTCTTATGCTGCAGCTTGAGTAGCGTGTGACGTCAGACAAACACCGGCAGCGTGTTTAGGTTTTGAAACAGAAGCTGCGATAGAAACTTTTCCGGTGGGTAATTATTAAAGGAGAGTTTGTACCTTATTTTGAGTTATGCTGGTTTAAAGAGAGACAATTCTTTGTGGAAAGCAGAGGTCCGGATCCAGATAGTCTGAGGTGAGACTCCGGTCGTTAGAAAACTGCAAGTGAAATAAGCAAACAAAAGGATAAGTTCATGCAGTGTCTCTGATAGAAAATTGATTCCCAGACAATGTGCTGTCGATAAAAGTTCAGAGTTGCCAACACAAAAGACCTGCAGGAAAAGATCAAAAGTTAGATATAAGACAATAGTCACTGGAGGGAGCAGGAGGCTCAGTGTTACTCAGGGTTGAATAACAAAATACTAAGCAGTGATTGTTTAGTGAGCAGGTGATTTAAAGGAGCTGCAAGGAGGTAATTGGTGCGGCTAATTTAAAGAGACAGTATGCACAATTCCCTGACACTTTTGCAGGGCATTGCCCCAAAGTAATCAGCTCTTTTACCTTAAAAAAAGTACAATACCCCCCCCAACAACCACCCACACACCCAACCCTACTCTAAAACCCACCCAATACCCCCTTAATAAAACCTTACACTAACCCCTTGAAGATTACACTACCTTGAGATGTCTTTACCCAACCGGGCCGAAGTCCTCAATGAAGCCGGGCGAAGTGGTCCTCCAGACGGGCAGAAGTCTTCATCCAAGCCAGGAAGAAGAGGTCCTCCAGATGGGCAGAAGTTTTCATCCAAGCTGGGAAGAAGAGGTCCTCCAGACGGGCAGAAATCTTCATCCAGGTGGCATCTTCTATCTTCATCCATCCGGCGCGGAGCGGGTCCATCTTCAAGACATCTGACATGGAGCATCCTCTTCCAACGACATCCGACGACTGAATGACTATTCCTTTAAATTACGTCATCCAAGATGGCGTCCCTTGAATTCCGATTGGCTGATAGAATTCTATCAGCCAATTGGAATTAAGGTAGGAAAAATCCTATTGGCTGATGCAATCAGCCAATAGGATTCAGGTTCAATCCTATTGGCTGATCCAATCAGCCAGTAAGATTGAGCTTGCATTCTATTGGCTGATTGGAACAGCCAATAGAATGCAAGCTCAATCCTATTGGCTGATTGGATCAGCCAATAGGATTGAACTTCAATCCTATTGGCTGATTGGATCAGCCAATAGGATTTTTCCTACCTTAATTCCGATTGGCTGATAGAATTCTATCAGCCAATTGGAATTCAAGGGATGCCATCTTGGATGACGTCATTTAAAGGACCATTCATTCAGTCGTCGGATGTCGTTAGAAGAGGATGCTCTGCGTTGGATGTCTTGAAGATGGACCCGCTCTGCGCCAGATAGATGAAGATAGAAGATGCCGCCTGGATGAAGACTTCTGCCCGTTTGGAGGACCTCTTCTGCCCGGCTTGGATGAAGATTTCTGCCCGTCTGGAGGACAATTTCGCCCGGCTTTGTGGTGGACTTCGGCCCGGCTGGGTGAAGACATCTCAAGGTAGGGTGATCTTCAAGGGGTTAGGGTTAGGTTTTTTTAAGGGGGTATTGGGTGGGTTTTAGAGTAGGTTTGGGTGTGTGGGTGGTGGGTTTTAATGTTGGGGTGGTATTGTACTTTTTTTTTTTACAGGTAATAGAGCTGATTACTTTGGGGCAATGCCCCGCAAAAGGCCCTTTTAAGGGCTATTCGTAATTTAGTTTTGGGGGGCTTTTTATTTTATTATGGGGATTATATTAGGTGTAATTAGTTTTAAAAAAAATTGTAATTATTTTATTATTTTCTGTAATTTAGTGGGGTTTTTTTTTGTACTTTAGATAATTGTTTTTAATTGTATTTAATTGTATTTAGTTTAGGAAATTTATTTAATTATAGTGTAGTGTTAGGTGTAATTGTAACTTAGTTTAGGTTTTATTTTACAGGTATATTTGTATTTATTTTAACTAGGAAGTTATTAAATAGTTAATAGCTATTTAGTAACTATTCTACCTAGTTAAAATAAATACAAACTTGCCTGTAAAATAAAAATAAACCCTAAGATAGATACAATGTAAATATTAGTTATATTGTAGCTATCTTATGGTTTATTTTATAGGTAAGTATTTAGTTTTAAATAGGAATACTTTATTTAATGATAGTAATTTTATTTAGATGTATTTAAATTATATTTACGTTAGACTTAGGTTTAGGGGTTAATAAATTTAATATAGTGTCAGCAACGTTGGGGGCGGCAGATTAGGGGTTAATAAATGTAGGTAGGTGGCGGCGGTGTAGGGGGGGCAGATTAGGGGTTAATAAATATAATATACGTGGCGGCAGATTAGGGGTTAAACACTTTATTAGAGTTGCGGTGGGCTCCGGGAGCGGCGGTTTAAGGGGTTAATACATTTATTAGAGTTGCAGCAGTATGGGGTATAGATTAGGGGTTAATATGTATAATGTAGGTGACGGTGGGCTCCAGGAGCGGCGGTTTAGGGGTTAAACACTTTATTTAGTTGCAGCGGTGTGTGGGGGGGCAGATTAGGGGTGTTTAGACTCGGGGTACATGTTAGGGTGTTAGGTGTAGACATTTACCATAGGAATCAATGGGATATCAGGCAGCAGCGAACATAAGCTTTCACTGCTTTCAGACTCCCATTGACTCCTATGGTATCCGCCGCCTCCAGGGCGGCGGATTGAAAACTAGGTACGCTGGGCCAGAAAAGTGCTGAGTGTACCTGATAGTTATTTGATAACTAGCAAAAGCAGTCAGATTGAGCCAAACTTGCATTTGGAACATCTGTAGTGACATAAGCATCGATCTGTGTCGGACTGAGTCCAGCGGATCGTATGTTACATCACAAAATTCTACTTTTGCCGGTCTGTAGGGTTTGATAACTAAGGCAAATCAGGCTCGCCACAAATACGCTGCAGAATTCCAGCGTATTTGCGGTTGACAGCTTGATAAATAGTGTAGTTGCAGCAGTGAGTCATGGAGTTCAAGAATTATTTGGATGATAGATGGAGGATGTATAGATGGAGGAGAGATGGTAAGCCTCTCTGAATAGGTGTGTTTTAAAGGAGCGTCTGAAGCCATACAAGGTTGGAGACAGTCTTAAGGAGTGTGGTAGAGAGTTCCAGAGCACAGGAGCTGCACGTGAGAAGTCTTGGAGTTGGGAGTGGGAGTTGATTGAAGAGGATGGGTTGGAGAGTATTTGGAGTGGAAATATAGTTGGGAGTGAGGCTGTTGGGTTCTTTGTAAGTTAGGTTTATAAATTGTATTCTGAAAAGTATGGGGAGCCAGTGTAGAGACTGGCAGAGCTGCTGATGTAGATCAGCGACTAAGGTGGATGAATCTAGCTGAAGCATTCATTATAGATTGGACAGAGGAGAGGTGGTGTTTTGGAAGGCCAAAGGAATGAATTAGTATTTTCCTGTTTTTTGAGTAAAGAAGGGACAAATTCTGGAAATGTTGCATAAGTGTGCACAGAAGGATTTGGTAAGTGCTTGTATATATGGGTTGAATGTGAGTTCTAAGTCAAGTGTGACCCCAAGACAGCGGACCTGGGGTGAGGTGTTGAGAATAGAGTCTCTGACCATCAGAGGAATGTCAGGTGTCGGATGTCTGGAAAAGGGGGAATAAGAAGCAGCTCAGTTTTGGACAGATAGAGTTGGAGATAGTGTGAGGACATCCAAGAGGAGATTGCAGAAACACAGTTGGAAATCTGGTTGAGTAAAGAGAGAGGGATATCAGAGGAGGAATTATAGATTTGGGTATCATCAGCATATAAGTATATCTATCTATATTCAAAACTAGTTGTGATAAAGCCATGCCATGTTTACCATGTAAATGTAACCTGTGTCAAACCAAATACAAATAAAATAATCTACAGGGAGTGCAGAATTATTAGGCAAGTTGTATTTTTGAGGATTAATTTTATTATTGAACAACAACCATGTTCTCAATGAACCCAAAAAACTCATTAATATCAAAGCTGAATAGTTTTGGAAGTAGTTTTTAGTTTGTTTTTAGTTATAGCTATTTTAGGGGGATATCTGTGTGTGCAGGTGACTATTACTGTGCATAATTATTAGGCAACTTAACAAAAAATAAATATATACCCATTTCAATTATTTATTTTTAACAGTGAAACCAATATAACATCTCAACATTCACAAATATACATTTCTGACATTCAAAAACAAAACAAAAACAAA
The DNA here is from genome assembly GCF_027579735.1 of Bombina bombina. NCBI lineage: Eukaryota > Metazoa > Chordata > Amphibia > Anura > Bombinatoridae > Bombina > Bombina bombina. The sequence continues at coordinate 70,754,071 of NC_069508.1, forward strand.
TCAGTGACCAATATAGCCACCTTTCTTTGCAAGGACACTCAAAAGCCTGCCATCCATGGATTCTGTCAGTGTTTTGATCTGTTCACCATCAACATTGCGTGCAGCAGCAACCACAGCCTCCCAGACACTGTTCAGAGAGGTGTACTGTTTTCCCTCCTTGTAAATCTCACATTTGATGATGGACCACAGGTTCTCAATGGGGTTCAGATCAGGTGAACAAGGAGGCCATGTCATTAGATTTTCTTCTTTTATACCCTTTCTTGCCAGCCACGCTGTGGAGTACTTGGACGCGTGTGATGGAGCATTGTCCTGCATGAAAATCATGTTTTTCTTGAAGGATGCAGACTTCTTCCTGTACCACTGCTTGAAGAAGGTGTCTTCCAGAAACTGGGAGTTGAGCTTGACTTCATCCTCAACCCGAAAAGGCCCCACAAGCTCATCTTTGATGATACCAACCCAAACCAGTACTCCACCTCCAACTTGCTGGCGTCTGAGTCGGACTGGAGCTCTCTGCCCTTTACCAATCCAGCCACGGGACCATCCATCTGGCCCATCAAGACTCACTCTCATTTCATCAGTCCATAAAACCTTAGAAAAATCAGTCTTGAGATATTTCTTGGCCCAGTCTTGACGTTTCAGCTTGTGTGTCTTGTTCAGTGGTGGTCGTCTTTCAGCCTTTCTTACCTTGGCCATGTCTCTGAGTATTGCACACCTTGTGCTTTTGGGCACTCCAGTGATGTTGCAGCTCTGAAATATGGCCAAACTGGTGGCAAGTGGCATCTTGGCAGCTGCACGCTTGACTTTTCTCAGTTCATGGGCAGTTATTTTGCGCCTTGGTTTTTCCACACGCTTCTTGCGACCCTGTTGACTATTTTGAATGAAACGCTTGATTGTTCGATGATCACGCTTCAGAAGCTTTGCAATTTTAAGAGTGCTGCATCCCTCTGCAAGATATCTCACTATTTTTTACTTTTCTGAGCCTGTCAAGTCCTTCTTTTGACCCATTTTGCCAAAGGAAAGGAAGTTGCCTAATAATTATGCACACCTGATATAGGGTGTTGATGTCATTAGACCACACCCCTTCTCATTACAGAGATGCACATCACCTAATATGCTTAATTGGTAGTAGGCTTTCGAGCCTATACAGCTTGGAGTAAGACAACATGCATAAAGAGGATGATGTGGTCAAAATACTCATTTGCCTAATAATTCTGCACTCACTGTATGATGTTAATAACAACATCTATAGAGCACTGTATCTAATTCGAGACAGTACTCCAACTTATACTTATTATCTCCTATACTTTTATATAACGAGAAAAGAAAAAAATATTTAAGCAAATTTCTCACTTTGACCCATCGCCTTTATCCTGATAATATTAAACCTTCATCAGAGCCCCTACTCAGTAGATAACCAGTAAGAAGGTATGAAACCTTCCTGAATAACTGAAAAACGAAAGGTGACTTGAATATTGGTGAAATAAATTGTAATTGAACTGTTATAGGCAAATATAGAATAATTATTTTCAATTTATCAAAGAAAGATCTAAACTGAATTTCAGAAGATAACTTTATATCATAATTATATTGTCATTTGCATAAGTATTTTATTAGTCAACTCCGCAGTACTAGGAGCATAAACCACTTACCATCCTTTAAGTATTAAATTACAGGTTGCTAGGATTGTGCTGGTTATCAAACATTTAACACCTATCATTAAATAAAAAGAAAACATGATAAGTTATACTTGTTTTGTTATTAAGAAACTTATTCAACCAAAAGTTAGCTCTATTCTAAAAAGGAATAGTCTTTGGGCATGACCACATACAATGTATAATATCTGCATCATCTACCAAAGCATTTAAAGCATTTACTATTTTTATTCCATGTATATATCCTGGAGGGTGTAATATAAAAAGTATTAATAAGTTTTAATTGAGACTCTCTCAGTTTTAATTTCCTATATTCCAATTTAAGGAAAATAGATCTGTCATTTAGTATTAAGCTTATTTAAATGTTCTTGTCCTAGTCAAGTCATTAACATTTTGTACCAAATTGAGATGGACTGAGATCTGGCTATATATAGCTTGATCACTTTATCAATATTCTCCCAGCTCCACTAAAATCCAAATGTATGTGTCAACTGCATAAAATAACTCCTAATCTGTAAATATGTGTAGTGCATTGTGGTGCACTTTCCAACTGTCCTAAATATCCCATGAAATCCTGTTTTTTGTTTCCTTTCATCTGATATAACTGTCATAGGATGTTGACACGTTTTTGTAAACATCTGCAGACATATGTACAATTCTAAACTTACAAAATTGATTTTCAACAAGGATAACAAGTATAAAATTTGATAATATAAATAAATTGGAAAGTTGTTTAAAATTGTATATTATATCTGAATCAGGGGTCTATATTAATAATGATATGATGCAAGACTGCACACTCTTGCTACTTATATTTGCTATAGCTATTGAAGCAGTTGTCCAAGTGATTAGAAAATCCATCTCAGTTGAGGAAGTAGAACTAGGTGGGGTAACTGAAAAAAATTGCTCTCTTTGCTGATGATTAATATTGCTGTTGACTTACCCTGAGACATCTATAAAAGAAGACAATTTACTTATTATAAAGTAAACAATTTAAAGACAGAGGCCATTCATCTTGCTACGGAAACACTCAAATGTTTGCAAAGAACATAGTTCCTCTGGAAGTCAGATCTCATCAAGCATCTAGGGGTGTTCTTAGGCTTGTATTTGGAACAGGTAGTTAAGTTTAATTATAATAAGATGTTGGTGGAAATTATGGACCCGTTACGCAAATGGGATTTTAATGAAATATCCTGGATGGGGCTAATTGCCCCGCTTATGATGTCGCTGCTCCCTAAAGCTCTATACCTTATTTATATAATATATAACAATAAAAAGCAAGTTTAGAAGCTGTCCGCCCACCTCTTAATACATGGGGTCCATAATCTTTTTGCTGGTGGTGTGTATACATGTTTATTTATGGGTTTATATATGTTGGAAAAATGATGCAGCTAGTTTTGCTTGGCACAGGGTTGCCTCAAACCGTCAATTTGCAAAAAGAACAATATCTGTGAAGCACAATAAAGCGAGGCGCAATAAATGAGGTATGCCTGTACATGTATATTACATAAATGCTTCTATTCAAAACTGAAATGCATCTATGTGTATCTAGAATGTCCCTTTAAATAAGAAGGAATGTTGGAATACCATAAGCATAAACATTATTTGCAATTCAATAAATCATAGCCAAAAGCACTATTTTAACGTATGCACTTTACAAAAAGTACATCAAGCATTTCTACATAATCAGAAGGTTTATTTCTAAACAGAAGAAAAGACGTAAAGAATTATGTAATACCTTTTTATGGAGGTGAGTTGCTATGATACTGTGAATTGCACTCATAAAGTGTTCTTGACATTTTGACTTATTTTAGTTGTATCTGTATCTGTACCGTCGACTTCTGTATTGAATCAGGGACAGGGAGTTGACTTAGATGTATATGTAAGTCAATTTTACCTGAAATACACCAAATATATGGAAACATTTTGTTATCTGTATATATATGTAAGTCTTTTTTTTTCTTTATATAACATATATAATTTGGAAATTTTTAAACTGTATATTGCTTTATCTACATATGACATTCATATATTCTATCTATCTATCTATCTATCTATCTATCTATCTATCTATCTATCTATCTATCTATCTAAAAAATATGAACTTTATTTAAAATGTATATGTGCCTTATATTATACGAATGACATATGTGGATGAAGCTTACATAAAAATCATAAAGATAACAAAGGTACATATACATTTTGTAGAGATAAAATAAAGCTCATTAAGGGATAAACCTATTACGTCATACGTTCTCTAAACTAAACTTAACAATAAAAACACAACACAATTGCTTTGGAGAAAAGAACGGTCATGGTCACGTTTATTAAATAAACATATTTAACTCTGGCTAATATTGTCCAATATTAGGCAGCTCTTCAATAACTGATAACTGAACTTGTAGCAAGTTCCTTATAGCTGGCGGCGGCATCTTAACTTAACCCCTACTGGAGGGTAGCATGATAAATAATGACAGGGAGAAGGCTGAGGTACTAAACCCGTTTTTTTCTTCAGTATACACAAGAGAGGAACCATTGAATGATACTTTGGAACAGAATAGAACATGCCAGTCCATACCACTAACTGGGTTTTGTTTAGAGGATATCAGGAAAAAACTGGAAAATATTAAGGTAACTAAAACTCCAGGCCCAGATGGAATACACCCAAGGGTGTTAAGGGAACTTAGCACTGTTATAGACAAACCTTTACTCTTAATTTTTAAGACTCATTATCCTCAGGCATGGTACCCCAGGATTGGCGTAAAGCTGATGTGGTGCCACTCTTCAAAAAGGGAAGCAGGGATGATCCAGGAAGCTATAGACCAGTTAGTCTGACATCAATAGTGGGGAAGATATTTGAAGGGATTATAAGAGATTATATTGATGAGCATATTTGTGTAAAAAAAATTATGAGTTCTAATCAGCATGGCTTTAGGAGAAATAGATCATGTCAAACTAATCTAATTAGATTCTACGAGGAAGTAAGTAAAAATATAGATAAAGGGGAATCAGTTGATGTGATATACTTAGATTTTGCAAAGGCATTTGATACAGTGCCACATGAGAGATTAATGCACAAAATTAAGGGACTGGGAATAGCTGAAAATGTTAGCTCATGGATAAATAACTGGATAAAAGATAGGGAGCAATGAGTAGTAGTAAATGGATCATACTCAGATTGGACAAAGGTAATCAGTGGCGTCCCCCAGGGATCAGTACTGGGCCCTGTTCTTTTTAATATTTTTATAAATGACTTGGAGCAAGGATTAAATAGCGACATCTCTATTTTTGCAGATGATACTAAGTTAAGTAAGGTCATTAGGTCAGAGCAGGACGAACTCTCTTTACAAAGGGATTTGCTGAAATTAGAACTATAGGAAAGTGAATGGAAAATGAGATTTAATATGGAAAAATGCAAGGTTCTACATTTTGGAAGTAAAAATAAGCAGGCTACGTATTTTTTAAATGGGACAAGACTTAGCCAAACACAGGAGGAAAGGGATTTGGGAGTAGTAATAGATAACAAGCTAAAGATGGGTGCACAATGCAGGGCAGCGGCTTCAAAGGCTAATAAGATACTACTAGCATGTATTAAAAGAGGCATTGATTCAAGGGAGGAAAGCATAATTCTGTCATTATATAAAGCCCTGGTAAGACCTCACCTTGAGTTTGGTGTGTAGTTCTGGGGACCGATTGCTAAAAAACATATTGCAGAACTAGAAAAAGTTCAGAGAAGGGCCACAAAGCTAATAAGGGGATTGGAGAAATTAACCTATGAGGAGAGGCTAGCCCAACTGGGTCTGTTTTCTTTAGAAAAAAGGTGCTTGAGAGGTGACATGATTACTTTATATAATATATTCAAGGCCCATATACAGAGATGGCAGAAGCTCTGTTTATTCCAAGAAAATTGTTCCTGACAAGAGGTCATAATTTAAGGTTGGAGGTAAGGAGATTTAATCTCCTGCAACGGAAATGTTTTTTCACTGTAAGAACAATAAAATTGTGGAACTCATTACCAAAGGAGGTAGTGAATGCCAATACCATAGAAAATATTTAAAAATAGTCTGGATAAATTTCTGTATATAAACAAAATTCATAGATATGATTCCTAGTATTAAATGGGTCACATTTTAATGGGGTTATTTAAGCTTAACTGGAGCTTTTTGTAAGTATTTTTTCAACCTTATCTACTATGTTTCTATGTTACTATGATTGATGGTCAAGGCCCCTCCAATGTTTGCAGCGTAGCACGAGGTTGCACACGCTCACTGGCACAGAGAGAGAGTCTTGCTATGGCCTGCAGCTCTTAAAGGGAGAGGAACCCCTAAGCCGGCACTTAGTCGGCATCACCTCTCCCTGTGTTTGGGCAATCACTCTGCTCTCTCCGTTCCTGCTCCCAGGGCATTGCCCGACTGCCAGCTAGGGCATACTCAGCCAACCAAGTAAGGCAACCCTTCCAACCGAGTCGTAGAAACATGCCTGTGAGGGGTGGATGACTATCTTACAACCAGGGCTTATGGAGCTATTTTAACTAAACCTACCCCTGCCAGGGTAAAATCCTAAACTCGAATACTTTAATTGCCGCCACTTTCTCCAGGGACGGGCAGGCTGGGAAAAACTCCCTTGAAGTGTGGAAACAGGAAGAGGCTGGATCCACTGCAGCAGGACCCTATAAAAGGTAAGAGGTACACCCGTCCACACAGTTGCAACAATGTAACATACACACAACTAGAACACTCCAGGCTTCAAGTCAGTTATCCCTTAATTTTGCTACAGGCACACTAGAGGGCCCTCCACTGCCTTAAGGGATAAACCACCTATTACGTCATATGTTCTCTAAACTAAACTTAATAAAAACACAACACAATTGCTTGGGAGAAAATACCATTCATGGTCATGTTTATTAAATAAACATATTTAACTCTGGCGAATATTGTCCAATATTAGGCAGCTCTTCAATAACGGATAACTGAACTTGTAGCAAGTTCCTTATAGCTGGTGGAGGCATCTTCTCACTAACTTAACCCCTACTGATTGACGGTCAAGGCCCCTCCGATGTTTGCAGTGTGGCACGAGGTTGCGCACCCTAACTGACACAGAGAGAGAGAGTCTTGTTATGGAGAGCTCTTCGGCCTGCAGCTCTTAAAGGGAGAAGAACCCCTAAGCCGGCACTTAGTGGGCGTCACCTCTCCCTGTGTTCGGGCCGTCAATCTTCTCTTTCTGTGCCCACTCCCAGGGCCTTGCCCAACTGTCACAAGAGGAAAAGACCAACTTACTCTTGTCTCCACCCGTAACCGACAAGGACAGAAGGGCAAATGGCAGGCACTCCAATAACCAAGTTGGCGCAACTATGTTCAGTAAAAAATTCAAAACTTTAATGAAGAAATATATAAAAAAAATGTATATAAAATACACAATCAAGCTGGACACAAAGACGGGGGGTGAAAAAGACAGGCCTGACGCGTTTCGCGCACTCTAGTGGCGCTTATTCATAGGCTGCAGCACCTAGTGTTTGGTGCCTTTTTAAAGGGAAGAAAAACCATTAACCCTTTATGTGCAAATCACAATTAAAAACAAAAACATGTTAAAAACAACAACAAATTTACATTGGGATTACTTACAAAAAATATAAATACAGATTCTGACATACCTAAGCCAGTGTGTGGAATAATAAGATACCTAGACATGATAATGATAAATTAATGTATACCAATTATAAAAGTTAGGATAATAGTATCAAATGAGTATCCTAGTCTTTTTTAATGGATAGACCAACTTGAATTGTACACTATAGGGATATCACTATATTAGAACACAGACTAGTCTCAGAAAAGACTGAAATAATTAGAGAAGGAAAATCTAATAATAGTCTCATAAGCACATAGTGCCATATCAGTTATCCGTAAGGTAGTTAATATTGCATGCTTTATTCATTCCATGAGGTTGGCATGTATTAAGCTTTAATATCCAAAATATTTCTTTCTTATCTAAGATTTTTTGCCTATTACCACCTCTAATTGGAACTTTAGCGATATCAATGATTTGAACTGAAATGTCAGCCTTATGGGTAAAATGCAAACCATTGAAGTGACTAGCAACTGCTGAGTCCTTAGAATAGTTTTTAACGTCTCTGACATGTTCCCCAAACCTGGTTCTGACTTCACGTGAGGTTTTACCTACATATTGACTTTTACAGATATTGCAAGTCAAAAGGTAGATGACAAATCTGGTTTTACAGTTAGCATAGAAATCTGACATATTGTTTATTGTGTACACTTGAAGAAAAATGTGTACCCCTAATGAGATTAGGGCAAGTTAAACAATCCCTGCTACCACATTTAAATAGCCCCTTTTTTGATAGCCAGTCTCCTGAGGGGACACTCGCAGTATCAGTAACCAAGCTGGGAGCAAGTACTTTCCCTAATGTCCTTGGTTTTTTGGAGACGTACCTGAAATTATTTACAAATTGTTTGAGAATGTCATCTCCCAGTAGGACATGTGAATGCTTCTTTAAAATCTTTACTACTGCATCACAATTTGTGGAATATTCTGTGGTGAAGACTATAGTGTCACTAGAGACTTGTTTCTTCTTATGAGCAGTAATGGATTGTTTATTATAAGCCTTAACTGCTAATCTGCATTGTTCAAGCCTACTTGGGTTATAGCCTCTCTTAATAAGTCTGTCTTTTAGCTCTAAAGACTGTCTTTCATAGATAGAATCATCTTGGGTATTCCTGCGTAGCCTAATAAACTGCCCTCTTGGAATAGCTTTTTTGACATGTTCTGGATGTTGAGATGCCGCATGCAAAATAGTATTGCCTGCCACTGGTTTTCTATAGGTTTGAGTTACTATTTGATTGTCAATAATTAGTAAAGTAAGATCTAAATAGTTAATCTGCGTAACCCACCCAGCCTTTAAATATAAGAGTATAAATTTACTCTATTAAATAAACCTCTTTTTTTTTTTGAACCGTATAACAGTCAGATGCCAACCATAGCACTACAACACATGCTTTGTTTTTTGTTTTTTTAGCAAACCAATAACCAGCCAAAAATATGTCCAACCCGACGTCCGTCAGGTGAACCCCATCCGGGCGGTAAAGGGCCTTTTTGTCAGCCGTGATTGTATCATGCCTAATGACAAAGCCATTTTATGAAAGGGATAAGACTCTTAAGCGCTTTTGCTTAATTACCCAATGAGGAAAGATAGCTAGTGACAACGTGACGTTTCAATGTATAAGAGTATTTATTTAGATAAATAGAAAATCATAAAAAACATATATTTGATAATATAATCTTAATAATGGGTACAAATTATGTTAATATCTCTGGTTGGCCAACCATAAAACAATCCTATTTTTTTAGTAGATTAATGTATAAAACCAATTAAAATAAATTGAGTATAAAAATATATAAATATATCTATAAGACTATAATTGAGTGATTTTTGTGGATATGACTTTCTGAACTTTAAGAGTGTAGAGCAATTAGCTCATATGTTTAGGAAAGTCTATGTTAAGGATAGACTGTAGTATCCATAAAAAAGGTAAATTCACTTGTAGAGTTATAAGTGTTCACAGTATTCACATCAACAATATGTGATCAGTTAGACAGGTTACGTTTGTTTATACAGTGCTAAAGTAATATTTGTAACAATAGTCTCAATTGATCGTAACACATCTGATACAGTATTCACATTGACAATGAGTGATCAGTAAGGCAGGTACGTTGGTTTATACAATACTGAGTGTTAAAGCAATATTTGTAACAATTGTTGCAATTAGTCGTAACACCACTGATATGGTTGTAAGGGAGAAAAAGTCTTGGAGGTGTAACTCCTAGGTTGTTCTCAGTATCTGGAGAGTATCGTTCAAGAGTTCTAAGTGTGTCACAAAGGAGTCTATTGGTGTGCCCAGAGAATGGGTTTTTCTGACCTTATTTGTTGATGGATGTTTCCTTTCTTTTATCCGTCTGTTTTCCTTGTCTCTGGTGATTGATACTTGAATTCTCTGTGTGGTGCAATTCATCTGACCAATTTGAGTTTGTTCCTGTTAGATGGTGGTGAGCTGTTCCGTTCGTTATTATAACTTGTGTTTGTGAACCTCTTGACGGTTTTTCTTTCCGGAGCTTGTACTTTTAATTGGTGGTCCATTGTTCTGTGCACTGAGAGCACACTGTTTACTGTTGGTGGGGACTTCGGCTGTGACCGCTGCTTCAGAGGTTATTTCCAATGTTGCGCCTCTCGTCGACCCGTCTCCGTATGATTGGTCCGTTTGCCGGTTTGTGCTTTTTTCTTCTCTTTCAAAACACCACTGTGATAGGTGAGTGGATTACCCGGTCTTTAGTAGTTTGTTGATGTCCGTGTTAGCTACGGGTTAGAGGGGAATCGGTTACCCCGTTGGCTAGTTTTGTATTGTCCGTGTCAGCTATGAATCCATCATATGTTTGCTGATTTGTTGGTCTCTCAAGGAAACAAGAAAAAATTAGTTAGGCCGGTATTTAGGTGCTCTTTATTGCTGAAGGTATATTTGCAGATATCTTGGCGGTCCACTGTGGTATGGACTAATGTAGGCAATAGGATAGGCAACGCGTTTCGGCTCTATAATGCAGCCTTTATCAATCATATCCTTTCTGTGTATTTGAAAGGTCTTTTAAACCCTGTCCTATGATTTCATTGGTTCCTTCTTCTTGGATTTTATTGGTTGTTTCCGCTGTCCATATTGGTTAATTGGTTGTCAGATGAGCTGATTTTCAATGTTCCATTTATTCATCTTTAATATTTATTAATTATAGCTTAAATTTGTGTCATCAAGTGGGTATATCCATAAATGGAGTGAGTATAAGGAGATAAAAACGGTGAAGGAAATGAGGGCTGATCAAATATGAAGTGTGTTTTAGTGGCCACACTGCTTTTTTACGTAACTGCTCAAATCTGAATGTCACGGTGTTTACCACTTAAAACCATTGTTTACAATTAAATTGTACAACGAGAATCCTTTTTCAAAGGGCATGTGAGTCAAAGGTTAGTGTAGAAGTCAAAGGCTAGTAGAGAAGTTAAGAACATATCAGTGTAAACGTTGGGGTACTTTTTGAGGAGGTCTTTGGTGTTTGTTCTCTGCGGTCGTTTTGTGCAACAGTTTTTTTCTAATGACATAAACTTTTTATTTTTTTGGTTCTCTAGGAGGGGAAGGGTTTCTAAAGGTTAGTCTTATGGGTGCAAGCAGATATTGCGCTTAGGGGAAAATACAAAAAGAAAGTGCATTAGTATTGCCAAATTACTTTTTATATTGTGTACATTTATTCGCTTGTAATACCAAGGTGTTTTGTCCTTGATATATTTTTTTTTTTTTTTTTGCGAATAAAATATACGTCAAGACATTGTTCTTTGAGTGCATGAGAATCAAGGGTGAGTTTGGGTGACATTTAATATATATGTTGGTGTTGGGTTGTTTTTGTTCTCTACGGTCTTTTGGTTCAACAGATTATTTATATATAAATAACCCTGATTTGCCAGGTCTTGGATTTTGGGGTTGAGAAGTCTATTAATTAGGAGTTTAGAAAACAGTTTAGGCTGAAATCTATGTTTAGACCCTTTGGTCTGAGGGTCTGCATTTTAAAGATCCATTTTGCCTCTTTTTTAAGCGTATATTTTATTCGCAAAAAAAAAAATTATATCAAGGACAAAACACCTTGGTATTACAAGTGAATAAATGTACACAATATAAAAAGTCATTTGGCAATACTAATGCACTTTCTTTTTGTATTTTCTCCTAAGCGCAATATCTGCTTGCACCCATAAGACTAACCTATATAAACCCTTCCCCTCCTAGAGAACCAAAAAAATAAAAAAGTTTATGTCATTAGAAAAAACTGTTGCACAAAACGACCGCAGAGAACAAACACCACTGACCTCCTCAAAAAGTACCCCAACGTTTACACTGATATGTTCTTAACTTCTCTACTAGCCTTTGACTTCTACACTAACCTTTGACTCACATGCCCTTTGAGAAAGGATTCTCGTTGTACAATTTAATCGTAAACAATGGTTTTAAGTGGTAAACACCGTGACATTCAGATTTGAGCAGTTACGTAAAAAAGCAATGTGGCCACTAAAACACACTTCATATTTGATCAGCCCTCATTTCCTTCACCGTTTTTATCTCCTTATACTCTCTCCCTTTATGGATATACCCACTTGATGACACAAATTTAAGCTATAATTAATAAATATTAAAGATGAATAAATGGAACATTGAAAATCAGTTAATCTGACAACCAATTAACCAATATGGACAGCAGAAACAACCAATAAAATCCAAGAAGAAGGAACCAATGAAATCATAGGACAGGGTTTAAAAGACCTTTCAGATACACAGCAAGGATATGCTTGACAAAGGCTGCATTATCCAGCCGAAACGTGTTGCCTATCCTATTGCCTACATTAGTCCATACCACAGTGGACCGCCAAGATATCTGCAAATATACCTTCAGCAATAAAGAGCGCCTAAAGACCGGCCTAACTACTTTTTTCTTGTTTCCTTGAGAGACCAACGAATCAGCAAACATATGATGGATTCATAGCTGAAACGGACAATACAAAACTAGCCAAGACCGGGTAACCGATTCCCCTCTAACCCGTAGCTAACACGAAATAAACAAACTACTAAAGATTGGGTAATCTGCTCACCTATCACAGCGGTGTTTTGAAAGAGAAGAAAAAAAAGCACAAACCGGCAAACGGACCAATCATACAGAGACGGGTCGACGAGAGGCGCAACATTGGAAATAAGCTCTGAAGCAGCGGTCACAGCCAAAGTCCCCGCCAAAAGTAAACAGTGTGCTCTCAGTGCACAGAACAACGGACCACCAAATAAAAGTACAAGCTCCGGAAAGAAAAACCGTCAAGAGGTTCACAAACACAAGTTATAATAATGAACGGAACAGCTCACCACCATCTAACAGGAACGAACTCGAAGAGGTCAGATGAATTACACCACACAGAGAATTCAAGTATCAACCACCAGAGACAAGGAAAACAGACGTATAAAAGAAAGGAAACATCCATCAACAAATAAGGTCAGAAAAACCCATTCTCTGGGCACACCAATAGACTCCTTTGTGACACACTTAGAACTCTTGAACGATACTCTCCAGATACTGAGAACAACCTAGGAGTTACACCTCCAAGACTTTTTCTCCCTTACAACCATATCAGTGGTGTTACGACTAATTGCAACAATTGTTACAAATATTGCTTTAACACTCAGTATTGTATAAACCAACGTACCTGCCTTACTGATCACTCATTGTCAATGTGAATACTGTATCAGACGTGTTACGATCAATTGAGACTATTGTTACAAATATTACTTTAGCACTGTATAAACAAACGTAACCTGTCTAACTGATCACATATTGTCGATGTGAATACTGTGAACACTTATAACTCTACAAGTGAATTTAGCTTTTTTATGGATACTACAGTCCATCCTTAACATAGACTTTCCTAAACATATGAGCTAATTGCTCGAAACTCTGAAAGTTCAGAAAGTCGTATCCACAAAAATCACTCAATTATAGTCTTATAGATATATTTATATATTTTTATACTCAATTTATTTTAATTGGTTTTATACATTAAAGGGACACTGAACCCAAATTTTTTTCTTTCGTGATTCAGATAGAGCATGAAATTTTAAGCAACTTTCTAATTTACTCCTATTATCAAATGTTCTTTATTCTCTTGGTATCTTTATTTGAAATGTAAGAATCTAAGCTTAGATGCCAGCCCATTTTTGGTGAACAACCTTGGTTGTCCTTGCTGATTGGTGGAAAAAAAATCATCCACCAATCAAAAAGTGCTGTCCAGAGTTCTTAACCCAAAAAAGCTTAGATGTTTTTTTTCTTCAAATAAAGATAGCAAGAGAACGAAGAAAAATTGATAATACAAGTAAATTAGAAAGTTGCTTAAAATTGCATGCTCTATCTGAACCACAAAAGAAAAAAATTGGGTTCAGTGTCCCTTTAATCTACTGAAAAAATAGGATTGTTTTATGGTTGGCCAACCAGAGATATTAACATAATTTGTACCCATTATTAAGATTATATTATCAAATATATGTTATTTATGATTTTCTATTTATCTAAATAAATACTCTTATACATTGAAACTTCACATTGTCACAAGCTATCTTTCCTCATTGGGTAATTAAGCAAAAGCACTTAAGAGTCTTATCCCTTTCATAAAATTGCTCATGCCCTGAAGTCCTGAGATTACTTTATTAGACTCAAGAAGTTTTTACCCCCACAGCGCATAGTTTATTAACCTATCCTAATGACAAAGCCTCCCAAGGCCATGACCGATCTCCCCATCTACCTGTCCACCTTCTTGCAGACGTTATATGCTGCCCTCTGAGTAAGAATGTGATGTCAACGCAGTCGTGCAACCACATTTGCCAATCCTACCCTAACTTCCTGGAGCCATGCACACAGCCATTCCAACACAGGAATTGACCCCAAATCGTTCCCCCCCAAATGCACTACAATCACTTGAGGCTTTCCCCACCTCCTGTGCGTGTCCTGTAGAAGGGCAGGTAGCTCCTTCCAATTTAATACCCTGCAACCGAGCTAGCGAATAATAGCCCTGGACGAAGCAAATCTGAGCTGCTGCCCATCTGGGGAATGAAGCACCCTGATAGCTACCCAGTGGATGAAGGAATGACAAATAATCCACACACGAACTGGGGGGGGGTTTATCCTGCCTAGAACAACATGGATAGGGAGAATAAATTGCGGCACATAAAGCTAATACAGGAACCTCCCCTTTTTCCTCGCACCACCGGGAAGATGCTCAAAGACCCCTGCTATTGCTCACCCCCCCTGCTCCATCTACTCAGACAAGGGACGGATATATGCCCGGTAGCGTCCCCAATTTCCAGCACCCTATTTTCTCACTCTCTACTTGCGATGACCCACAAGCCACAGCGCAAGTCGCAGCCCCAATCCTGAAAGAATGTGGGGTTATCCACAAAGTTCTCAAGCCTATCTCCACAGGGAATTTAGACAACAACTTCCGGAACTGAAACACTTTAAGTTAGCTGCCGTCCTCATGAATGAGAAATTGCCTTGCGCCCTCGGGCCGCACCGGTCAGAACACCTCCACACTCTGGACTGGGCAGCATTCCGGGAATTCGTTTCTCGGTAGGGGCAGCCATGCCCCCTTCCCTTCTTGATCTGTTTTAGATCTTGGGATGAGCAGGAGCAGGAGATGACTGTCTCACGTGCTCCATTTTTATTCCCCCCTTTTTCGTGGAGGACACGATTTTGCCTATTCTCAAAGCCCCCGCAAATGCCAATGCGAAAGCCACCTGAAACAAACAGGCCTCATATGCTGATGAGCATACTGAGCCCATTTTATTCACCAACTGCTGCAACCACGCCACAGTGATGGGTTCCATCCAAAAACGACTAGTTGTCATAGTGACCTTAGTAAAATGTGCTGGAACTACTATGTATTACCAGTGTAATGTAAAGATTGAGGAATTTAATACTAATGACATAATAGATCCTAGAGGTATATTGCTCAGCAGAGTGAATCAAATCATTATAGTGAGCGGAAGTACCAGTATTTGATCCTATGTCCATTTGTAATGTAAATTCTATTAGAAGTATCATTACATTGATTCTCATAATGGAACTATTTCAAAAAGTACAACCCAGTTTATGTTAGGGAGTTTGTCTTGGACTCCTATTATGTTATTGATTACACAATACAAATAAAAATAAGAAAAATAAAAATATGTGTAATTAAGTGTATGTAGCAATCACAGTGTATAGTCGGAATCCCCCCATTTTCCGTGTATAAATGCAAATCGGTAAATGGATCCAATATTAGGTTGCTTTATATTTATATATAGTTCTATTACAGGAAATATCTTATGTGGTGAAAAAGTCTTCAAGCAATTATTGTAGTTTGACTGATATAGTGAGTCAAAATCTTATTTGCAAATAAAAATAAGCTTAGGCTCTAGTGGTTTATATCAGACAATTCGAAGTGTATAGAGAGACCATTTTGAGCATTAAGTGGAGTTATTTCTACACATAGTTTAATACGCATCATCCTTAAATAGCAATGTAGTTTTTACAGAAACCCTGCAAAACCATCTTGTTCGTTAAGTCCATTCGGTACTAAAGTATTAGATCCAGCGGCATTCAGACTGAAGTAGCATTTGTTCCGTTTCCGTATCGCCTCCCCTTATGCCAGGTTTTATTACCTGTAATACAGAAACTTTCAAACGGGGTTTGGTACTGTGTTTCTTCAAATAATGTCTCGCTACAGGAGTAAGCGTTTTGTTTTTACCTATATCCTTCACGCAATTTTTAATGCTATTAATGTGTTCACCAATTCTGGTGCGTAGTTCACGAGTCGTGATGCCAACATATCTCATGCCACATTTGCATAGGAGACAGTAGACCACGTTTTTGGTTCTACAATTAGCGAAACCTAACATCCGTTTGGTTCCAGTTCGAGTAGCGAACTCTCTTTCATCATGAATATATTCACAGAAACTGCACGAGCCACAGGCATAAGTTCCACAGTCTTTTATTATTTGATTTCTTCTTAATAAAGTGACTCTGTACCAGTTTGTTCCCTATTGTTGCTGCTCTGCACCAGCTAGTGTTGATTCTGTCTCCAATACTCTGGGCTAATATTGGATCAGATTTTAAAATATTAGCATGTCTGTTTAATATATCATAAATATGTTGATGTTCTGAATTATACGTTGTTACAAATCTCACCATATTTTCAGAGTTTGTGCTTTTCTTTTTGGGTATCAGTAAGGAGTCTCTGGATGTTCTCTTGGCATGTTGAAATGCCAACCTTATATTTTTTCATGTATATCCTCTCTCTCTTAGATGTAATTTGAGTTCTTTGGCTCTTTTGAGAAAGACTGATTCGTCTGTACAATTTCTCCTGATTCTCAGGAATTCACCCGTAGGAATCGCTCTCTTAGTTTGTGTGGTGTGACAGCTATCATATTGCAGAAAGAATTAGTTGCTGTCTCCTTCCTGTATCGATCTGTCTTTAGTGTATTTGTCGCATCCTTATAAATTATAATATCTAGGAATTCTATTCGTGAATCACTTATATTATAGGTTAATTTGAGGTTAAGGTCATTGTTATTTAGTAATGATATGAATTCTTTAAATTCATTGATACTCCCTGTCCAAATGATGAACAGATCATCTATGTAACGATTCCACATGCTTATATATTTTGTATAGTGGGACATGTCATCTCCGAATACTATTTCTCGCTCCCACCACCCCAAGTAGATGTTTGCATACGTGGGGGCACAACTCGAAC
The DNA here is from genome assembly GCF_027579735.1 of Bombina bombina. NCBI lineage: Eukaryota > Metazoa > Chordata > Amphibia > Anura > Bombinatoridae > Bombina > Bombina bombina. The sequence continues at coordinate 70,771,090 of NC_069508.1, forward strand.
CCATCGTGGTCCCCTGCATTTGTAGATAGAATCAATCGTTGAATACAAAGTAGTTGTGTTTTAAGACAAAGTGTAGTAATTTAATTATGAAATCGTTACGTTCTTTTTTGTCATTCGATTGCATGTCCAAAAAGTATTTGACCACATCGCAGCCTTTGTCATGTTTTATAGACGTGTAAAGTGACTCAACATCACATGTTATTAGCAATGTTTGTGCGTCTACAGTAATGTCATTAATTTTTCCCAGGATATCCATTGTGTCCCTGGTATAGGAAGGGAGTGATATTACAATGTCCCACAGATATAGGTCAAGAAATCTGCTAGCCTGTTCACATAAACTGCCTATACTTGAAACTATAGTTCTTCCTGGTGGATTATTTTTATTTTGTGAACTTTGGGTAAAAGATATAATGTTGCAGTTTTGGGGTTCTTAACCTCTAGGAAACGATATTCCTTTTGACTAACGACCCCATTGATTTTGGCTTCTGTTATTAATTTGTTATAATTAGTCACAAATTGGGTAGTAGGATTTGAAAATAGTTGTTTATAGCATTTCTTATCATTGAGTTGCTTATTGGCTTCCTGTATGTACTCCTCCTTATCCCAAATAACTACATTCCCCCCTTTATCTGACGCCTTGACCACCACATCATCCCATGTTTTAATTTCCATCAGGGCTTCGCTTTCTATTTTGCTCAGATTGAAGGTTTTTTTTGGTGTCATTTATTTTTAGAAATTCAGTCATAACCATTTTAAGGAATACTTTTAGTGGTGGAATTTTATTAATTGTTGGCATAAACTTGGATTTGATTCTAAGTTTTTTATCCAAAGTAGGATCATTAGGCTGGGAGACAACCCCCTCACTTTCATTCCACAGTTCCACTAAAGTGTCCAAAGTTCTTAAGTCATCGGTAGTAGGGTCATTTTGCGTGGCAAACATCTTTTTCAGTGCCAGTTTCCGACAAAACAAATGGAGGTCTTTAATTAATTCAAACTTATCTAAGGAAGGTGTTGGTGAAAAGGAAAGGCCTCTAGCCAGAACTTTAATATGTTCTTGTTTCAAAATTCTCTTAGATATATTTATTACTTGTAGTTTGTTTTCCTCTTCTACCATCTGGGTCTCCTGCCCCAATCTTCCCTCCTCATATGTTGGTTGTCCTTGGCATACCCCCATCTTGATCTGTCCCTTAGTGTTCGATTCCCTCCCTTTGCCACTTCTTGTTTTTCTTTTACCCCTGATTCTAGTTGATCCGGTTTGCGGCCTAAAAAACTACTACTGGTAGCATTACTTTGTTCTGTATCACTATCCTCCACAGTGGAGGAGTCATAATCTGATTGTGTAGTATCTTTGGGGGGTGGTAAACTGTTTACTGGTCTGCTTCTGGGCATTTTTTCATCCCACGTAAAGATTTGTCCCTTCTCAAAATATTTTAAATCTCTTTTCATCTTACTACATTTAGTCTGTATAATCTCCTTTTCCCTTTTGTCCAATTCCTCTCTCAAATCTTTATAGGCCTGCTTAAATTTGTCAATATTATCAAATTTCTGTATTTTTATATTGTAATCATCGATTTCTTTATTGAGTTCCACCATTACCTCAGCTTCATAGTCTGATAATATGGCAACCAAAATTTCTGAGCAATTTATCAGGGCTTGCTCCCACCTATCCTTGTAGGAGTCTATGTGAAAGGCAAAGGAGGGGAACAGGCTTACTCTAAGACCCCTTGGTATAAGGTGTTTTGCAAGATACTTATCGTAAGAGCTTTTGTTCCAGAATGATCTGGTGTGTTTTTTTAATTAAATGTCCTAGGGTTTTTAGACCCTCCTCCCAATTATTAATTTCATTGTCTGCATAACTTGTTTGGTCGCAAAGCGCTGCAAAGGTTTTTTCAATATCCTTCATGCGTTGATCATGACGGTTTTTGAAATCTTGTGATAGGTTAGATGCCATAATCAATTAGTGTGTTTGGATAGTAAGAAATCGTGTAAATATTTCTACACCAAAAAAGAAAGAAAAACTGTCTTAAACAGCAAAAAATTTAATAATTTGAATATAGTAAATTAGTGTAATATCACTAATCAAAGGCCCCTTCAATTGAAATATTAAGTTATATCAAAATAGCACAGGTGCTCTGTATTTATAAACCAGTTTGTTAAGCTGGTAATGTGTGCGAACAAGGGGGGGTGCTGCCTGTCAGGTATATATAAGCATAAACAAGAGAAAAAAGTTGACAGTAACCAGCAATCACATAGTTACCATAGGACAACCATAATATCAGAGACCGGGTTGATGCCTGAGACTGATTGTATAATTAAAACGTAACTTTTACTTTTCACAGATAAAAATATATTGGAATGTGCCAAGAAATGTACTACATAAAGTGTGTGTTAAGACAAACATTTAAAACTTAGAGTCAAAAAGAGATATGCACTGATTGTGTGAGACTCGGGGGTTCATTAATATACTGGGATAAATATTGCACATACAGTCCAGCTCAAAACCAACAGAGATGCACGGATTGCATTGAAGCTATCTAGAAAAGGGGATTGACCCCAACAACATTAACTGTGCTATGCAATACTGGCAATGAAGGTTAGAGCTGAGCTGGATGCCTATAGTGCTCAATTATTGACCGGCAAGTGCCTGAAAAAGTTTCACAATTATACTGTCCCAGGGAACTGCAAATTAGCGGTCTCACATGCACAGACAATGCCTGATGCGCATTTCGCCGCTTGCACGGCTTTCTCAGAGACTAACCAGAGTCTGGTCAACAGCAGTCTGGGGAGTACTCAGGGTGTAAGTAAGAGCCCCAGTAGGGCTATGCACATCCCCTTCAGCACGCATCGCTCCTTCTTGCACCCCTAAAGCAGATGCCACCACTCTCCTGATCATGTCTTCCTGCATGCTCACAACCTGGCTCACACACTCTCTCACATCACGCTGCATTCTCGCTGTAGTGGAGACATCTCCCAAATCCTCACTCACACTGCTTAACACCATATCAGATGCTCCCCCAGCCTGAACACTGCCCCAGTTAACACATCACTGTGACCCTTATGCACCCTGGGTCCCCCAGCATAAAACCCCTCTTATCACATCCAAACAACCCTCATGAGTACTGGGTCCCCCTGCAGAAACCTCTCCAAATGCTGCCTCACGATCCTCATACACCATGGGTTCCCCTGCATCCACATCTCTCCTGCGCACCACACCCATGCTATGATTGTGGCTTACTTCTGCCATTCTCTGAGGCTTTCCATATGCCACCAGATCCCCTAAGACACTACCCGGTGCCTCCCGGACCACTCCTCTATCCTCTGCGGCCGTTACCACCACCCGGAGCCTTCCCAACTTACTGGGGGTGCTGCCGGATGGTGTCCTAGGCCTTGACTCAATGTGACACCTCCTGCATGTGCGCCCGCGCTCCTCCCTGTATGACAAACCATCTGAGGGGGAGGAGTCACGTAACACATCATGCGTGGGGGCGTGGCCACGCCCCAACAACAAGCCCAGTGCAGGGAGGGCCTACACAACACTACCGTCCGCACCGGACTCCCCAGCACCACCCTGGCCCTGTGACACCCCGGCCGGGCTAACCACAGCAGCTAGGGAGTGTGCGAGGGCATGGACAGCAGCCGGCAGCTGCTGCATCAAAGACACCTCAGCTGGATGATGTTCCCCTGGCCCACCCATGCTCCCTGGTGCTGGATTAGGCCTAAATTGGGTGGGAGGGCTATTACCCCTGACAGGCCCCTCTTTTTCTCCCCCCCTATGGGCACTAACATTGGTCCTACCCTTACTCCCAGTACTCCTAGGGGGCAAAGCCAACTCCCTCCTCACTGCCTGCCTAGCCGCAATGGTGGGCCTAGCAGTAGTGTGGGTTTGGGGGGTAGGGGGTACCACATCATCGCATTCAGATGCCTCCTTCACTTATCCAGGTCCCCGTCATTGTGAAGGCTCGTCAGCCGCATCCCTGTATTGCCTGGGAGGTAAGGAGTTTCGACGAGCACGATCCATGATGAACACTAGGCCTCAACTTGAAGAGATCCAGCACAGAGGAAAAACTCCCTTAAAGTCTAGAAGCAGGAAGAGGCCGGATCCACTGCAGCAGGACCCTATAAAGGTAAGATTTACACCCGCCCACACACTTGCAACAATGTAACATACACATAACTAGAACACTCCAGACTTCAAGTCAGTTATCGCTTAATTTTGCTATAGGCCCACTAGAGGGCCCTCCACTGCCAATTTGTGGATAGATAGATAGATAGATAGATAGATAGATAGATAGATAGATAGATAGATAGATAGATAGATAGATAGATCAATATCATACAGTATGTAGATAAAGCTTACAAAAAAACTAAGATTATCTGTCTATCTATATAAGTTTTACTTTATATAAATACAATTTATATGTTAGAGATGTGTACGGGTAAAAAATACATTTTGTCCTAAAGATCAGATTCTGATTTTTCTCAACGTCCAGTTAGGGCAAATTTCCTGTTATTTTGGGTATTTGTTTATGACAGAATATTGGATTCAGATTTCTTACCATCATTTCCAACTGAAACAGCAAATATACTCAGCTAATTTTAACAAAAATCTTTTAATAGAACCTTTCTTTCAATGGTAACAGAACATACAGCTAGTCGAATGAATATATATATAATGGCTCCATTTATCAAGCAGCGGAAGCGGTGGTCATCAGTCTTGCTCGTTCAGGCTGATTGCAGTCCCTGCTCATGCGCGATTGGTCGCACGCAAGCAGGGGTAGATGCTGTACAAGACAAATACTTGTGAAATGTTAAATGCTAGCCGCAATCATGGGTGGATAGGCTCTCAAGTACTGACCTCTTACTTTTTCATATTTATATATGTCCTAGCTTTAAAAGGTAACCATAAAATACCTGTTTACTCCTTACTCCATCCTTCCCATTCCTGAGTCACCACCCTATTAACTGTCTACCCTGATCCTGCCCCTGGCCTCCCAGTCACGGATACTAACCAGGAATTGTTACAAGATATACAGTATGTATTAAAGGTTGCAGTGGTTATGCTAGCAAAAGCATTCAGCTATATTTTGGACCACTATTATTAGTATTATGGTCTAGTTTACAAGTGGAGCACTTGTAATGGCTGGTTGTTTATCGTGCTCCTGCAAACCGGCAAATTTTCCCTTTTACGGGCATGCGATAAATAACCAGACATTATAAGTGGCTGGCTATTGCTACCGCAAGCTCACAGTTGCAATTAGCCTTATAAAATTAACCAGAGATCAGAACGAGGCTGTAATTAAGTAAGCCCAAAACTTCCTGCAGCATGTGTAACTCATAAGTGTCCAGGTAAACATGGCCAAGGTGGCAACCCTATTCGGCAGTTTTGAGTTTGAGCTCAAACCTTTATAGGGAGTGTGGGAAAAGCACAATTTTTTCAGCAAAGGCAACTGCAAGGTATTTTACAGAAAAAGTCAGAAAAATAAATAATCAGTGTATACTGCAAAGTTGTTTAATGTTAATTAATTATTTCATTAGTTAATTAATTTAATCATTAATGATATTATTTGTTCATTAGTATTTTCTTTTAAATGTTTAATGTCCCTTAGAGCAGGTATTCCAGGGATTTTCATTTAACATGCAAAATGGAAGTTATATTTTAATCCATTAACAAATTAACATATATTGACGTTTTTCTGTAGAGCACTGCTTTTGGGGCATAATCCTGCCTGTTTCTATATATGACTAATATGTAGTGTTATATCTTATAAGTATAAGCATAAGGGGGGTTCAAATATTACATCCGATTTCATACAAGTCAATCAACATTTTGTTTGGTTTTGTTTTTGTATTAGACATCATCCTGAAATGTCTCAACTCAACACAGATGCTCAAAAATTAAAGGGACACAAAACAGTTTGAGAAAAGTTTAATTATACATTGTAAAATATATTTAGCAATATAATGTATTTATTTATTTTGTCTCCTGTTCATGTAAGTGGGAAACTACTTGAAGCATTCGTTGTGTTGAGCTATTTCAATTGCTTTTGTTTGATTTGTTCATTGCAAACAGCTGAAAGTCTGTAAATTTTGATCAATTAATTTGGGGTAAACTCTTTAACTAACTTTCTATTTACAAACAGTTGTGAAAAATACTAAGGCCTATCTTATTGACACTATACATTTGATTACCAAATTTGATGGTCTGAAATTGGATCAAGACTATATTTGGATGTGATGTGTTTGAGGAATTTTGCTATAGACAGATAGGGGGCATAGTGATGGGGCAACATTTGTCACCCCCTATACCAGTTTATATGTGCATCATTTTGAGACACTGTATATTTGGAATAATAATCCTATAGTGAGAGCATTGTACAATACTATTGGTACATTGACAATGTGATCATAAAAGGAACAGGTTCTGAACATGACTGTATGAATTTGATCAACCATATCAATAATAATCCCCTGAATTTAACATTTGTTAGAAAGACCTCTAAGAGTCAGTTAGAATTTTTGTATTTATTTTTGTTCCATTACAATATGGTGAAAGTAGCTATTAAAAACTGTTGAAAACAGGCGGATAAAAATTGATTCCTTAATACCAAGAGTCAACACCTCAAGCCATGTGTCACTAATATTCCTTATGGACAGTACCAAGATTTAGAAGGAATTGTATGTATTTTGAGGATTATAACCTGAAAGCTACTATATTAGATGACAGGTTTGCCCCGAAAAGCAATGCTAAAGCACTACTAAAATAAACAAGGAATAAAGTAGAAAAATTAGATAGAAAACCATTATTGGAACTTAAAGGGACAGTAAAGTCACAATAAGCATTCACGATTTGGCTAGAGCATACAATTTTAAACAACTTTCCAATTTACTTCTATTAGTTAATTTGCTTCCTTCTCTTGTTATTCTTAGCTGAAAGGTTTATCTAGGTAAGCTCAGGAGCAGCAAAGAACCTAGGTTCTAGCTGCTGATTGGTGGCTGCATTTATATACCGATTGTCATTGGCTCACTCATGTGTTCAATTATAAACCAGTAATGCATTGCTGCTCCTTCAACAAATGATACCAAGAGAATGAAGCAAATTTGATAATAGAAGTAAACTGGAATGTTGCTTAAAATTGTATGTTCTACCTAAATCATGAAAGAAAAATGTTGGGTTTCGTGTCCCTTTAAATCAAAATGTAAGAATGAAATAGATTCTATTAAATGTTTTACAACTTACATTGAGGGAGAGAATAGTATTAAAGGGGCAGTCTAGTCAAAATTAAAATTTCATGATTCAGATAGGGCATGTAATTTTAAACAACTTTCCAATTTACTTCTATTATCTAATTTGCTCAATTCTTTAGATATCCTTTGTTGAAGAAATAGCAATGCACATGTGTGAGCCAATCACACAAGGCCTTTATGTGCAGCAACCAATCAGCAGCTACTGAGCATATCTAGATATGCTTTTCAGCAAGTGATATCAAGAGAATGAAGCAAATGAGATAATAGACTTAAATTAGAAAGTTGTTTAAAGTGACATGCTCTTTCTAAATCACGAAAGAAAACATTTGGGTTTCATGTCCCTTTAAACATACTATTAAAAAGCACTGGAGGGTTTTAAATTGGACCAGATTCTGGGAAATACTCTTGGGAATAAACTGGTTTTCGTTTTTAAAAGAAATAGGGATTTAAAGAACCTGCTTGCTCATAGTAGGTTACGCTCTGTACTTACGGTTAGCAATAATTCAAATTGGTTGACACATATGAAGGGGAATTTCAAATGTGGTAGACTACTTTTTAATAGAGGTCACTTATTGATATGAGGGTATCGACTTTATCATTTTGAAGGATCTAGGGAGTTTCAAATTAAGCACATTCTACTTCGGTAGAATGAAACATAAAACGAGGACTAGATTTGCAGAACATATGCGGAATATTAAACAGAAGTTGAAAAAACAAAGTGAGTCCCAACATTTTAGGAATTTTAATAATACTTTTCATAAATGTCTAAAGGTTAAGATCATTGATTGGATCCCTAATAAAATCTACCAGAATGTGATGTCACGACAATACAATAGAGGGTTATGTCTGTAGTAAAACACCCTGATAACAATTGGCTGATAACCTGGAAGGGGAAGATTACCTTTTTGTACTTAAAGGGACACTGTACCCAATTTTTTTATTTCATGATTCAGATAGAGCATGCAATTTTAAGCAACTTTCTAATTTACTCCTATTATCAAGTTTTTCTACATTCTCTTGGTCTCTTTATTTGAAAATCAAGAATTTAAGTTTAGATGCCGGCCCATTTTTGGTGAACAACCTGGGTTGTCCTTGCTGATTGGACAGCACCAATAAACAACTGCTGTCCATGGTTCTGAACCACAAATTGTCTGGCTCCTTAGCTTAGATGCCTTCTTTTCCAAATAAAGAAAGCAAGAGAACAAATAAAAAATGATAATAGGAGTAAATTAGAAAGTTGCTTAAAATTGCTTGCTCTATATGAATCACAAAAGAAAAAAATTGGGTTCAGTGTCCCTTTAACAAACCCTGTCAATGATTACATTTCTCTTGATGAGGTTTGCATAGTAGGCAAAAGAAACACAAAGTTGGACCCACGTAAACTTCCTTAGAGATCCACGAAGAGCTGTGACTGCAAAGGATTTTCCACATCTGAGCAACGTTGTGAACAGGACCTTGTGGAGCATTATGGACTGGAGGTTCAGGGGAGTGTTTTGTGATTGTTTGATCCTTTTAATCATGTGAGGAAGCTGATTTTGTGTGCTCACTCCATTTGTTAAAGGGACAGTATACACTCATTTTTATATAACTTCATGTAATAGACACTACTATAAAGAATAAGATGCACAGATACCGATATAAAAATCCAGTATAAAACTGTTTAAAAACTTACTTAGAAGCTCAGTTTAGCTCTGTTGAAAAGGTAGCTGGAAAGCCCACTGGAAGTGGGAAATAAGACACGTCCCCCCCTCCCTTCTTTTGCATATGAAAAGACCCTTTACACAAACAGGAGCAAGCTGGAGAAGGTAGCTGACGGTATTCACATAAAACTTTGGGGCTTGGTTAGGAGTCTGAAAATCAGAGCAATGTTATTAAAAAATAAGCAAAACTAAACATTTTTTTTAAAAAAAAAACTTTATGGGCTATATAAATAGATCATCTACAAAACATTTATGCAAAGAAAAAATGAGTTTATAATGTCCCTTTAATAAACTACACTTGAATTAAAGCTTTTCTTCAATGTACACTTTATCAGATTTGCATTGTCAGGATTTTAGCACGGCTATATTCATAAACAGGATTTCAAACAGGATTGTGACTGGGTTTCAAATGGAATCATGCACTTCATTACCTGACTTTCAAATAGGATCACACTTTTGATACCAGGTTCACAAACAGGATCACTCCTTTGTGACAGAGTTTCAAAACGGGATCACACCTTCATATCCAATTTAAAAAGCAACTGCAAGAAACATGTGGGTTACACAAGTCACACATCATGTCATATATTTCACTATAAAATTCATATAAGATTATTCTCTTCCTCAGACATAGAAAACACAAGGCTCCCAGTGTCTGAGCTGAGGAAGTTTAAAGGAACACTGAACCCAAATTTTTTCTTTTGTGATTCAGAGCATGCAATTTTAAGCACCTTTCTAATTTACTCCTATTATCAAATTTTCTTCATTCTCTTGGTATGTTTATTTGAAAAGCAAGAATTTAAGTTTAGATGCCAGCCCATTTTTTGTGAACAACCTGGGTTGTCCTTACTGATTGGACAGCACCAATAAACAAATGCTGTCCATGGTTCTGAACCACAAATTTGCTGGCTCCTTAGCTTAGATGCCTTCTTTTTCAAATAAAGATATCAAGAGAACGAAGAAAATTTGATAATAGAAGTATATTAGAAAGTTGATTAAAATTGCATGCTCTATCTGAATCATGAAATAAAAAATTTGGGTTCAGTATTCCTTTAAATACTGGGCACAGGATTGGTGAGAACGCTATTCGATTACTTAAATTTCAGCGCTTTTATTGGTTATTTGAAAATGTGACGTATAAACAAATATGAATGTTGTATTGAATGAATTTTATCCCTAGCATCATTTGTTTATTGCTTTCCTATTCCAATTAGTTATTCATTATTAAATTAATTCTATAAAAGCGGTAACATTTGTTGTTTTCAGGATTCATTTAATAACAAATGCAGAAGACGATTGCTCGAGAGCTAAACCAATGATGTGCTAAACTGAAGGTGTGCGAAGTAGATTTAGATTAGAAACTTTACAACCAAAATGAATGAATAAATTATTAGTGTGGCTCATATCTCTTTAAGACTCATTTATATTGCTCTGGATTGAAATATATTAAAGATGTATAACATTAAATAAAAAAATATCTAAATGCATTTTTTAAAATAATTTATAAGGTTAACTAAGGTTAACAAATATACTTTTTTTGTAAACTGAGAATATACAAGAAATATATATGATTCATTAGCAACATAGCTATTTATAAAATCTTGGAAACAGACCAAAAATAATGTATTTATATATTGTAGCTATATTCATACAAAGCTACTGAGCAGATGAGATGATTTTAGCAAGTTGAATGGTAGCTGCATTTTTTATTTCAAGTGCATGCAAAGTTGCAAATGGAATAAAAAGTAGGTTATTAATATTTAAGTAAATAAGTGAACTAAATATATATATATATATATATATATTTCAGTAATCTGTTTAATTTATATTAAAGGAATTATAAAGTTATATTTTTATTGAGTTAGCTAAAAGAGGTCATTTTCATACAAGCTATTTGTTTTTCGTAAACACAAATGAATCTGAATTTAAAAACCTGTATCTTGCTTTTTTGCAAAAAGGGACAGTCTAGTAAAAAAATAAAAGTTCTATATTCAAATAGTGCATGCATTTTTTTAAAAATGTCCAAATTACTTTTATCGTCAAATTTGCTTTGTTCTCTTGGTATTCTTTGTTTAAAGCTAAATCTGGATAGGCTCATATTCTAATTTGAAGGCAGCCTCTTATTTGCATTTTGACAGTTTTTCACAGTTAGACAGTGCTAATCCATGTGTGTCATACAGATAACATTGTACTCACTTCCAAAGAGTGTTTATAAGTCAGCACTGATTAACAAAAGTGCACGTCTGTCAAAAGAACTGAAATAAGGGGACAGTCTGCAGAGGCTTAGATACAAAATAAACACAGAGGTAAAAAGTATATTAAAAGGACACTCAAGTCAAAATAAACTTACACGATTCAGATAGAGCATGCAATTTGAAACATCTTTCAAATTTACTTCCATTAACAAAATGTCTTTTTATATTTACACTTTTTGAATCAGCAGCTCCTACTGAGCATGTGCAAGAATTCACAGCATATACATATATGCATTTGTGATTGGCTGATGGCTGTCACATGATACAGGAGGAGTGGAAATATGTCAGAAAAAAAAATCTACTTCTCATTTGAAGTTCAGACTAAGTGCTATTGCATTGTCTTTTTATCACACATTTGTTGATTATGCAAATCTGCTGTATTTACTGGCCCTTTTATATAACCATGTCGGTTTTGCAAAACTGAGGAATGGGTAATAAAGGGATAATCTTGCTTTTTAAACAATACAAATTCTGGAGTAGACTGTCCCTTTAAGAGGATGTGTCCCTATTCAGAAATAGAGCTGTTAAAGTTGCCTCTTTTAGCACAAATGATACTTGGGTATCAGTCTGCGCACATGCATGCATTCCCTGTAAATTTATATGTCAGTTTAAACAGTGTTAAAGTGAATGTAAATGTTGATGCTAAAGTGCCTGGTTTTTAAAAAATTTGATTAAAAACAGTGGCACTTTATTTCATCAATCAGTGTCTGATTCAACGCCGTGATTGGAGGAAGCTGGATTCCCAGGAAGAGGTTTTGCGACGGGCGGAGGAAGCTGGAGCAGCTGTGAAATGTAAATTTTGATGAATTAAAGTGCCCCTCTTTTTGATCAGATATTTTAAAACTGGGCACTTTAGCATCAAAATTTACATTCACTTTAACTAAACATTTTAAACCAAATATAATAAAAAAAAATGCACACACACAAACGGCTAACACTTACTTATAGTTTTATGCATGCCTTTATAAAAAGGATAAAGATACATCCACAGGTCTGATCACGTATGCATTTGAGGGAAACATTATTATTTAAGACCCTAACACAACACAGAAGAAAATGCCTCACTTGAGTCCCTTTGTAGTAAGCAGCATTATATCTAATCTATTCTAGTGAGATAAATCAATCTGAGATAAGCTCTTTATACCTCTGCAACATGTCTGATTCAAAACCTCTTAAACACTACTATTATACTCCAAAAGTGAACCTCTGGCATGTAATATAAAATGATCTTGCTCAAGGGTGCTCAAAATTCACCATTTTAGAAGTAACTATTTTCAAGGTATTAGTAACAGATTTCAGTGACCTTGAACAATGTCCCATATCTTCAGTTATAGTTTGATTGAAAGATGAAACAAATCTGCTGAACCAAGTGATTATTTTGCTTTAGTTTGTAAGAAATGTGTCTCTAACCAAAAGTGAATATTATATTGAAACCAGCAGCAAAGGTAAGAAATATATACACATATATACTATCTATCTAAATATATATATATATATATACATATATATATATATATACATATATATATATATATATATATATATATATATATATATATATATATATATATATAATCTATAATATCTATCTACACTGTCTATCTATATATATATACTTTATATACACTATCTATCTAAAAAAAAATAATATATATATATATATATATATATATATATATATATATATATATATATATATAGTCATTGGTGGTATAGTACTCACAGTAGTCAAGTATACAATTCTGCCCGGGGTGCACTTTAAAGTAAATATAAAGTCCAGAAAGAAAGGCACTCACTGGGTCTTGAAATACAGAATTAACTTCTTAAAGAAGTTAATTCTGTATTTCAAGACCCAGGGAGTGCCTTTCTTTCTGGACTTTATATATATATATATATATATATATATATATATATATATATATATATATATACACAATATCTCGCAAAAGTGAGTACACCCCTCACATTTTTGTAAATATTTTACATCTTTTCCTGTGACAACACTGAAGAAATGACACTTTGCTACAATGTAAAGTAGCGAGTGTACAGCCTGTATAACAGTGTAAATTTTCTGTCCCCTCAAAATAACTCATCACACAGCCATTAATGTCTAAACCGTTGGTAACAAAAGTGAGTACAACCCTAAGTGGAAATGTCCAAATTGGGCCCAAAGTGTCAATATTATGTTTGGCCACCATTATTTTCCAGCACTGCCTTAACCCTCTTGGGCATGGAGTTCACCAGAGCTTCACAGGTTGCCACTAGAGTCCTCTTCCACTCCTCCAAGATGACATCACGGAGCTGGTGGATGTTAGAGACCTTGCGCTCCCCCACCCCAACTTCCGTTTGAGGATGCCCCACAGATGCTAAATAGGGTCTATGTCTGGAAACATGCTTGGCCAGTCCATCACCTTTACCCTCAGCTTCATTAGCAAGGCAGTGGTCATCTTGGAGGTGTGTTTGGGGTCGTTATCATGTTGGAATACTTCCCTGTGGCCCAGTCTCCGAAGGGAGGCATTCATGCTCTGCTTCAGTATGTCACAGTACATGTTGGCATTCATGGTTCCCTCAATAAACTGTATCTCCCCAGTGCCGGCAGCACTCATGCAGGCCCAGACCATGACACTCTCACCACCATGCTTGACTGTAGGCAAGACACACTTGTCTTTGTACTCCTCACCTGGTTGCCACCATACACGCTTGACACCATCTGAACTAAATAAGTATATCTTGGTCTCATCGGACCACAGGACATATTTCCAGTAATCCATGTCCTTAGTCTGCTTGTCTTAAGCAAACTGCAGGCTTTCTTGTGCATCATATTTAGAAGAGGCTTCCTTCTGGGAAGACCAATTTGATGCAGTGTGTGGCATATGGTCTGAACACTGACAGGCTGACCCCCACCTCTTCAATCTCTGTAGCAATGCTTGTAGCACTCATACGTCTATTTCCCAAAGACTTTGGTCGACCATGGTGAGGCCTGTTCTGAGTGGAACCTGTCTAGTGAAACCGCTGTATGGTCTTGCCCACCATGCTGCAGCTCAGTTTCAGGGTCTTGGCAATCTTCTTATAGCCTAGGCCATCTTTATGTAAAGCAACAATTCTTTTTTTCAGATCCGCAGAGAGTTCTTTGCCATGAGGTGCCATATTAAACTTCCAGTGACCAGTATGAGAGAGTGTGAGTGCGATAACACCAAATTTAACACACATGCTCCCCATTCACTCCTGAGACCTTGTAACGCTAATGAGTCACATGACACCGGGGAGGGAAAATGGCTAACTGGGCCCAACTTAGACATTTCAACTTAGGGGTGTACTCACTTTGTTGCCAATGGTTTAGACATTAATGACTGTGTGTTAAATTATTTTGAGGGGACAGCAAGTTTACTCTGTTATACAATCTGTAGACTCACTACTTTACATTGTAGCAAAATGTCATTTCTTCAGTGTTGTCACATGAAAATATATAATAAAATATTTACATAAATGTGAGGGGTGTACTCATTTTTGTGAGATACTGTGTATATATATATATAAATAATCTATATTATCTATCTACATTATCTATCTATATACTGTATATACACTATCTATCTATATATACACTATTTATCTATATATAAATAAAAACAGTTTTGCTGTACTATATGGCAGCAAGACTACTGCCATATAGTGCTCCAGAAATGGGTGGGCTCCTAAGCTTACGTCCATGCTTTTCAACAAATGATACCAAAAGAACAAAGAAAAATGTATAGAATTACATTTGAAAGTTGTTTAAAATTGCATGCTCTATCGGAATCATGAAAGAAAATGTTGAGTTTCATATCCCTTAAACCTACCAATAATTATTCATATGTTATTTTGTAAAAGACAAAATGAAAGTTTTGTTGTTTTAAAGCAAGACCAATGAAGAAAAAGCGAAGTAGACAGACCATTTTTCTTTGCTTTCCAGGGTCACCAGAAAATATCTTTACATGGCTTGAAAGTAAAGACTAGGGATCGGCCAATGTGCTGAAAGTGCAATTCACTTAGTAGAACGCACAGTCCTATGGACATTCGCTTTGGACAATCGAATGATGATAAGAATAAAAATCCTTTAAATGGAATGTTATTTCCATTTTATTGAATTCTGCTTTTGTTTTCAAATGTTAGTTAATTAGTTCAAAATTTAAATGTAACATTCCATTCATACAATTCAGAAATTCAATAGTTCATGTGGTAGGGAATTTAGTAAATTGTTACATAATAGATACACATATATAAATTTGAATGTTTCTATTTTGAATACTGTATAATTCGAATATTACATTTAAAGATAACATTAGAAATACTATCACAAATATATTGATTCAACATTTTCTAATTCAAAGAAAAAAATACATTGAATTATATTAGAAAAATTTGAATTGAATATTACATTAAAAGAACAGTTACACTCATAATATCACTATCTAATAAAAATGATTAAAAAAATATTAAACAAAAAAAGCTATAAGAGCTCAAAGATATGAGGTCTCAGGTGTTAGAAAAGAAAAAGGCTGCAAAGGGCTTTAACACACACACACACACATTATATATATATATATATATATATATATATATATATATATATATATATATATATATATATATATATATATATATATATATATATATATATATATATATATATATATATATATACTGTATATATGCATTGAAGCCCTTTGCAGTTAAGTAGATAAAAATGCGTGAAAACAAATTTTTGCAGGTTGGATTTACTATGGCTCTACACAATAGATTACAATCCTTTTTCTACTTTCCATCTCTTTTACTCTTTCTTTGTTTTCGTTATCTCTCTTGTTAAAAATTAAAACAAAATGAGGTTAATGATATTAATATAATAGACTTGCCCACATGATGTGAATGTATGTTTAATTGATATCACCTCAATAAAAGTTTATACAAAAAAAAAATATGAATATGTTCATTGTATTTCTATACCTATACTGTATATAATCATGTGTATTATATATATATGGAATTTAAAGAAGTAAAAAGTGTTGGGTGCTGTGTTGGCAGTGCTATAGTATAGTGATGAAAGTTTATTTCTGCTAGCAGCTGTTCCTATGGGTATGTAGTGTGCCACCCTCAATGTCTCACTAAATACTGAAAGCTATAAAGAAAGAAAGTGTTGGTACAGCGCTGGGTAGAAAAAAACTATAAGTATTATTAAGCAAAAAAATATATACAAATAAATAAATATATATACTGTATATATCACAGTTCCCTTTTGCCCTAATAGTTAGATAGAACAGGTAAATAATATCAAGACTAGTTCCAAAACCATAAGAAAATGAAATAAAGATTATAGGTCAAATAATGCTTTTATGAGGCGTGGGTATGAGAACACCTTGTGGGGATATCTAAAATGTACCTTCCCACCTGCAAGATAGACCCCAATAAAAAATGTATAATGTAAAATAATATATAATAAATAAATGAATAATATAAAAGTCACTAAAACAGATTATAGTACACTGTTATAATGAATATGAGTGTTGATACACCCTATTATTAATCCATGATGTTCCACCATATAGAAATATCCAAAAAACAATAATTTCAAATAAATGATCCCAGTGTAGGATATTGTGGAGTGAAGAATAAATCCCCGTTGGGGTTTCCTACTTACATCCTTTGACCTCTATCTAATGAGGTAAGTCCCGCACCATAAGGAGGAACCATATGCTGGGGTGTTGGATCGGCTCCAGTTTGTTTATTCAGAGGATGATGGAATCTTCCACTCTTTGCTTGCTTCGATTCTTTTGGGGAATGGTAGACTCCTCCTCCGCTCGTGCCACCTTCCACATTTGCTATGTAGACTCGTGAATTCTAAGTGAAATACAGAGTATAGCACCTTAGTCTGTGATTCCTGGTTTGCAGACTCTGCTCTGTCCTTGAAACACAGGAAGACTGAGGAAAAACTTGCATCAGATACTTTCTCCAGGACATATATGTGTATATAAATATGTATTTATGAATAAATAGAATATATAGTATTATTCTATGTGAAGAACATTGGAATGGGAAATATTTATATTTTCATCTCGGTTTATCGCATTTGAGAAAATGCGATTGTGTTTGCGTGCGACTAGGTTTTTTTTTTGTTACTGCTTTTTTTTGCTCCATTAACTTCTATGGGGGAATAAGTTATTGCCTGCGCAATATTCCAAGTTCGACTTTTTAGGCACAAGAAAAAACTGTTACTTTCAACTTTTAATACGAGCGCTACCTGGCACTCTAAAAAACATTTACTTTTAGGGGAGTTAACGCTCGAGCTGCAACGTTAAATACGCTTAAAGGGACATGATACCCAAATGTTGAAACATTTGAAAGTGATGCAGCATAGCTGTAAAAAGTTTGCTAGAAAATATCACCTGAACATCTCTATGTAAAAAAGAAAGATATTTTACATCAAAATATCTTAAGTATTCACACCCCATTGTAAAGCAGCAAATCAGTATACCTGTCTCGGGACTTGCAAGGGAGAGTGCCTCATGCACACTCATGTTATTTCCCTATTCAGTTTAAGGACGTTTACTATAAAATACCATTAGATCATAGTAAAACATTTTATGATAAGCTGATGCTGATTGGCTGCTGTTCATTTCTTCCCTTTTTTTTTTTTTTGCAACCTGCAGCTGTGCAGTAACTGAAAGCCTTTTTACAGAACACTTACTCTAGTGCGCTGAGGACATTTTGAAGTAAAATATCTTCCTTTTTTACATAGAGATGCGCAGGTGATATATTCTTCTCAGCTTTTTACAGTTATTCTGCATCACCTTCAAGTGATTTAGTATATGAGTATTATCTACTTTTAATGTCTCACAATTATTTTTAGGACCATTTTTCACTTATCAAATTCAACATCAAAAGTGACAATATACTCTGGAATGGCCATGTATATATGAATATATAGTGTAGATTTGTTAAAAGTATATTGAAGTTTTGTTTAGGTTCAGCACCCTGGATAGTGCTTGCTTATTTACATTGTACTGCCTGGAAGCTCCCAATTAATTGGGTTGACTGTTGAAGAATTCTTGAAGTGCAACAAGTGCAGTCTCCTCCTCTGCCTCTCTGCCCGCGTGCGGCACTTCACAGCCTTACAGGCAGAAATCCAGCAATTTTATGGTAAGAGGAACAGTCACAACATGATGTGTAACAGTGGGGCTGCTGGCTTAAAGTTAATTTATGTCTGCTGATGCAAATGCTTCCTTAATGTCTGATGTTGTCTGGCAAAGTGCTCCCAGCCTCCCTCCTCCCTCCCTTTGAACATCACATCTGGTGCAAATGTTGGGATGGTGGTGTGCCACGGGATTTTTTAACGTAAAAAAATGTGCCACCGCAAAAAAAAGGTTGAAAATCACTGCCTTACATAATAGAAATGGTTATACTGTGCATACATCATATTCCAATGGGATGTATATAGTTTTGAGTTGATATGTTTTTAAAATGTTGTCTACACCGAATGTAATTGTCCTCTTAGCTATGGGACATGATGTTTACGCTGAACCAATGTGCGACATGTGTGATGGTGATGGTCTAATGGTATCACAGGGCCACACGATGCTGTGTACCAAATTGTACCTCTTGTCACTAAGGTGGAACACTATTCGATCTGCTGCACTTTTTTCTGTTAGTTATACAGCGATGTCCCTTATAGCTTGATGGATAATTACACTTCGGAGTACAGGTTACTATGGAAACGAGGTGTTAGCCGATTGGCTGTGACGTGTCACGTTAACATTGTAACGTGATGACGTCACTATGGGCCGATACGTTGGAGTAAACTGTTTTTATGTGTACATAAAGGTGGGTGAAGGTATGTTGTGTCATATGTTTTTTGGGGATACGTTGTCTTTTTATTGATGAATTGAAATAAATGCTATATTTTATGAAGACCAGCGAGTGCCTTTTTGTGATGGGAGTTTTATATATATATATACATACACACATATATATATATATATATATATATATATATACATACATACACAAACATTATCTAGATAGGTCAGACTTCAAGAATAAGTCAAGTAGCACAGGCTTGTAGTAGTATGATAATATATATCACAGGCTAGTTTGGAGAGGACAAGGTATCACATTCTAGTACATGAGATAACAGTGTTTTGCATGCTTACTGCAGTAAGTAGAATGGGCAGACTTCCAAATGGAGAAACAAAAAATAAAACTTACTGTTTCTTTGTTAAAATTGTTATATAAAAAATTGCTATATCACAAGTGGCGCTCTATTTAGCGCTCCAGCTTGAGCATAAACTTTGCTATGAGTAACCATTTTGCGCCTGTGCGCATTAGTGCGTGTACTACAAGTTGAAAATAAAAGTTTTGTGCGTGAGAGAAACCAACACATGCTAACTAAAAGACTTCAGATTTTGTGACCAATTTAACTTATTTTCAATGGAGAGCGGAGAAGAAAAAACCTAACATTTATCGTTTATGCGATAACCCAACAGAAGTTATTTATATTGCACATTCCACTTTCAACGCAGATATAGCTGCCATTATTTTATTTTTTTTAGAAGCCGTCCACTTCCCTGTTCACTTGTTGTTGTTGCAGAAAAATAATTTTTACTTTTGGTCAACTTCCTTTTATTTTTGCATACAAAGAGAGAAGCGCTCTACCAGGAACGAACAACAGCTCAGTGGCTTGTTCTATGGCGATTTACCACCGGAAGCAGCCTCTTTTAGACCAGTGTGCTTTTCACAGAAGAAAACTTTCCTGAAGTATATCAGTCTGATCCCGCCAAGTAAGGTCAGTCCAGCCCCGAAATACCAGGCAATTCTCCTCTGAACAAGGAACATGACAACCCCAGACGATCGTTTCGGCCTCCTATGGGCCTCGTCAGTGAGGTGCAGCCACATTCCTCTAAGCACACTGAGCAAGGAGTCCACGTCTGGTTTCCCCCATCACCCATAGGGAGACTTCCCCAGGGTCATAATAATTTGCATACAAAGAGAGAAGCGCTCTACCAGGAACGAACAACAGCTCAGTGGCTTGTTCTATGGCGATTTACCACCCGGAAGCAGCCTCTTTTAGACCAGTGTGCTTTTCACAGAAGAAAACTTTCCTGAAGTATATCAGTCTGATCCCGCCAAGTAAGGTCAGTCCAGCCCCGAAATACCAGGCAATTCTCCTCTGAACAAGGAACATGACAACCCCAGACGATCGTTTCGGCCTCCTATGGGCCTCGTCAGTGAGGTGCAGCCACATTCCTCTAAGCACACTGAGCAAGGAGTCCACGTCTGGTTTCCCCCATCACCCATAGGGAGACTTCCCCAGGGTCATAATAATTTGCATACAAAGAGGGGGTAAGTAAGTCTCCCTATGGGTGATGGGGGAAACCAGACGTGGACTCCTTGCCCAGTGTGCTTAGAGGAATGTGGCTGCACCTCACTGACGAGGCCCATAGAGGGCCGAAACGATCGTCTGGGGTTGTCATGTTCCTTTTTCAGAGGAGAATTGCCTGGTATTTCGGGGCTGGACTGACCTTACTTGGCGGGATCAGACTGATATACTTCAGGAAAGTTTTCTTCTGTGAAAAGCACACTGGTCTAAAAGAGGCTGCTTCCGGGTGGTAAATCGCCATAGAACAAGCCACTGAGCTGTTGTTCGTTCCTGGTAGAGCGCTTCTCTCTTTGTATGCAAATTATTATGACCCTGGGTAAGTCTCCCTATGGGTGATGGGGGAAACCAGACGTGGACTCCTTGCCCAGTGTGCTTAGAGGAATGTGGCTGCACCTCACTGACGAGGCCCATAGAGGGCCGAAACGATCGTCTGGGGTTGTCATGTTCCTTTTTCAGAGGAGAATTGCCTGGTATTTCGGGGCTGGACTGACCTTACTTGGCGGGATCAGACTGATATACTTCAGGAAAGTTTTCTTCTGTGAAAAGCACACTGGTCTAAAAGAGGCTGCTTCCGGGTGGTAAATCGCCATAGAACAAGCCACTGAGCTGTTGTTCGTTCCTGGTAGAGCGCTTCTCTCTTTGTATGCAAATTATTATGACCCTGGGTAAGTCTCCCTATGGGTGATGGGGGAAACCAGACGTGGACTCCTTGCCCAGTGTGCTTAGAGGAATGTGGCTGCACCTCACTGACGAGGCCCATAGAGGGCCGAAACGATCGTCTGGGGTTGTCATGTTCCTTTTTCAGAGGAGAATTGCCTGGTATTTCGGGGCTGGACTGACCTTACTTGGCGGGATCAGACTGATATACTTCAGGAAAGTTTTCTTCTGTGAAAAGCACACTGGTCTAAAAGAGGCTGCTTCCGGGTGGTAAATCGCCATAGAACAAGCCACTGAGCTGTTGTTCGTTCCTGGTAGAGCGCTTCTCTCTTTGTATGCAAATTATTATGACCCTGGGTAAGTCTCCCTATGGGTGATGGGGGAAACCAGACGTGGACTCCTTGCCCAGTGTGCTTAGAGGAATGTGGCTGCACCTCACTGACGAGGCCCATAGAGGGCCGAAACGATCGTCTGGGGTTGTCATGTTCCTTTTTCAGAGGAGAATTGCCTGGTATTTCGGGGCTGGACTGACCTTACTTGGCGGGATCAGACTGATATACTTCAGGAAAGTTTTCTTCTGTGAAAAGCACACTGGTCTAAAAGAGGCTGCTTCCGGGTGGTAAATCGCCATAGAACAAGCCACTGAGCTGTTGTTCGTTCCTGGTAGAGCGCTTCTCTCTTTGTATGCAAATTATTATGACCCTGGGTAAGTCTCCCTATGGGTGATGGGGGAAACCAGACGTGGACTCCTTGCCCAGTGTGCTTAGAGGAATGTGGCTGCACCTCACTGACGAGGCCCATAGAGGGCCGAAACGATCGTCTGGGGTTGTCATGTTCCTTTTTCAGAGGAGAATTGCCTGGTATTTCGGGGCTGGACTGACCTTACTTGGCGGGATCAGACTGATATACTTCAGGAAAGTTTTCTTCTGTGAAAAGCACACTGGTCTAAAAGAGGCTGCTTCCGGGTGGTAAATCGCCATAGAACAAGCCACTGAGCTGTTGTTCGTTCCTGGTAGAGCGCTTCTCTCTTTGTATGCAAATTATTATGACCCTGGGTAAGTCTCCCTATGGGTGATGGGGGAAACCAGACGTGGACTCCTTGCCCAGTGTGCTTAGAGGAATGTGGCTGCACCTCACTGACGAGGCCCATAGAGGGCCGAAACGATCGTCTGGGGTTGTCATGTTCCTTTTTCAGAGGAGAATTGCCTGGTATTTCGGGGCTGGACTGACCTTACTTGGCGGGATCAGACTGATATACTTCAGGAAAGTTTTCTTCTGTGAAAAGCACACTGGTCTAAAAGAGGCTGCTTCCGGGTGGTAAATCGCCATAGAACAAGCCACTGAGCTGTTGTTCGTTCCTGGTAGAGCGCTTCTCTCTTTGTATGCAAATTATTATGACCCTGGGTAAGTCTCCCTATGGGTGATGGGGGAAACCAGACGTGGACTCCTTGCCCAGTGTGCTTAGAGGAATGTGGCTGCACCTCACTGACGAGGCCCATAGAGGGCCGAAACGATCGTCTGGGGTTGTCATGTTCCTTTTTCAGAGGAGAATTGCCTGGTATTTCGGGGCTGGACTGACCTTACTTGGCGGGATCAGACTGATATACTTCAGGAAAGTTTTCTTCTGTGAAAAGCACACTGGTCTAAAAGAGGCTGCTTCCGGGTGGTAAATCGCCATAGAACAAGCCACTGAGCTGTTGTTCGTTCCTGGTAGAGCGCTTCTCTCTTTGTATGCAAATTATTATGACCCTGGGTAAGTCTCCCTATGGGTGATGGGGGAAACCAGACGTGGACTCCTTGCCCAGTGTGCTTAGAGGAATGTGGCTGCACCTCACTGACGAGGCCCATAGAGGGCCGAAACGATCGTCTGGGGTTGTCATGTTCCTTTTTCAGAGGAGAATTGCCTGGTATTTCGGGGCTGGACTGACCTTACTTGGCGGGATCAGACTGATATACTTCAGGAAAGTTTTCTTCTGTGAAAAGCACACTGGTCTAAAAGAGGCTGCTTCCGGGTGGTAAATCGCCATAGAACAAGCCACTGAGCTGTTGTTCGTTCCTGGTAGAGCGCTTCTCTCTTTGTATGCAAATTATTATGACCCTGGGTAAGTCTCCCTATGGGTGATGGGGGAAACCAGACGTGGACTCCTTGCCCAGTGTGCTTAGAGGAATGTGGCTGCACCTCACTGACGAGGCCCATAGAGGGCCGAAACGATCGTCTGGGGTTGTCATGTTCCTTTTTCAGAGGAGAATTGCCTGGTATTTCGGGGCTGGACTGACCTTACTTGGCGGGATCAGACTGATATACTTCAGGAAAGTTTTCTTCTGTGAAAAGCACACTGGTCTAAAAGAGGCTGCTTCCGGGTGGTAAATCGCCATAGAACAAGCCACTGAGCTGTTGTTCGTTCCTGGTAGAGCGCTTCTCTCTTTGTATGCAAATTATTATGACCCTGGGTAAGTCTCCCTATGGGTGATGGGGGAAACCAGACGTGGACTCCTTGCCCAGTGTGCTTAGAGGAATGTGGCTGCACCTCACTGACGAGGCCCATAGAGGGCCGAAACGATCGTCTGGGGTTGTCATGTTCCTTTTTCAGAGGAGAATTGCCTGGTATTTCGGGGCTGGACTGACCTTACTTGGCGGGATCAGACTGATATACTTCAGGAAAGTTTTCTTCTGTGAAAAGCACACTGGTCTAAAAGAGGCTGCTTCCGGGTGGTAAATCGCCATAGAACAAGCCACTGAGCTGTTGTTCGTTCCTGGTAGAGCGCTTCTCTCTTTGTATGCAAATTATTATGACCCTGGGTAAGTCTCCCTATGGGTGATGGGGGAAACCAGACGTGGACTCCTTGCCCAGTGTGCTTAGAGGAATGTGGCTGCACCTCACTGACGAGGCCCATAGAGGGCCGAAACGATCGTCTGGGGTTGTCATGTTCCTTTTTCAGAGGAGAATTGCCTGGTATTTCGGGGCTGGACTGACCTTACTTGGCGGGATCAGACTGATATACTTCAGGAAAGTTTTCTTCTGTGAAAAGCACACTGGTCTAAAAGAGGCTGCTTCCGGGTGGTAAATCGCCATAGAACAAGCCACTGAGCTGTTGTTCGTTCCTGGTAGAGCGCTTCTCTCTTTGTATGCAAATTATTATGACCCTGGGTAAGTCTCCCTATGGGTGATGGGGGAAACCAGACGTGGACTCCTTGCCCAGTGTGCTTAGAGGAATGTGGCTGCACCTCACTGACGAGGCCCATAGAGGGCCGAAACGATCGTCTGGGGTTGTCATGTTCCTTTTTCAGAGGAGAATTGCCTGGTATTTCGGGGCTGGACTGACCTTACTTGGCGGGATCAGACTGATATACTTCAGGAAAGTTTTCTTCTGTGAAAAGCACACTGGTCTAAAAGAGGCTGCTTCCGGGTGGTAAATCGCCATAGAACAAGCCACTGAGCTGTTGTTCGTTCCTGGTAGAGCGCTTCTCTCTTTGTATGCAAATTATTATGACCCTGGGTAAGTCTCCCTATGGGTGATGGGGGAAACCAGACGTGGACTCCTTGCCCAGTGTGCTTAGAGGAATGTGGCTGCACCTCACTGACGAGGCCCATAGAGGGCCGAAACGATCGTCTGGGGTTGTCATGTTCCTTTTTCAGAGGAGAATTGCCTGGTATTTCGGGGCTGGACTGACCTTACTTGGCGGGATCAGACTGATATACTTCAGGAAAGTTTTCTTCTGTGAAAAGCACACTGGTCTAAAAGAGGCTGCTTCCGGGTGGTAAATCGCCATAGAACAAGCCACTGAGCTGTTGTTCGTTCCTGGTAGAGCGCTTCTCTCTTTGTATGCAAATTATTATGACCCTGGGTAAGTCTCCCTATGGGTGATGGGGGAAACCAGACGTGGACTCCTTGCCCAGTGTGCTTAGAGGAATGTGGCTGCACCTCACTGACGAGGCCCATAGAGGGCCGAAACGATCGTCTGGGGTTGTCATGTTCCTTTTTCAGAGGAGAATTGCCTGGTATTTCGGGGCTGGACTGACCTTACTTGGCGGGATCAGACTGATATACTTCAGGAAAGTTTTCTTCTGTGAAAAGCACACTGGTCTAAAAGAGGCTGCTTCCGGGTGGTAAATCGCCATAGAACAAGCCACTGAGCTGTTGTTCGTTCCTGGTAGAGCGCTTCTCTCTTTGTATGCAAATTATTATGACCCTGGGTAAGTCTCCCTATGGGTGATGGGGGAAACCAGACGTGGACTCCTTGCCCAGTGTGCTTAGAGGAATGTGGCTGCACCTCACTGACGAGGCCCATAGAGGGCCGAAACGATCGTCTGGGGTTGTCATGTTCCTTTTTCAGAGGAGAATTGCCTGGTATTTCGGGGCTGGACTGACCTTACTTGGCGGGATCAGACTGATATACTTCAGGAAAGTTTTCTTCTGTGAAAAGCACACTGGTCTAAAAGAGGCTGCTTCCGGGTGGTAAATCGCCATAGAACAAGCCACTGAGCTGTTGTTCGTTCCTGGTAGAGCGCTTCTCTCTTTGTATGCAAATTATTATGACCCTGGGTAAGTCTCCCTATGGGTGATGGGGGAAACCAGACGTGGACTCCTTGCCCAGTGTGCTTAGAGGAATGTGGCTGCACCTCACTGACGAGGCCCATAGAGGGCCGAAACGATCGTCTGGGGTTGTCATGTTCCTTTTTCAGAGGAGAATTGCCTGGTATTTCGGGGCTGGACTGACCTTACTTGGCGGGATCAGACTGATATACTTCAGGAAAGTTTTCTTCTGTGAAAAGCACACTGGTCTAAAAGAGGCTGCTTCCGGGTGGTAAATCGCCATAGAACAAGCCACTGAGCTGTTGTTCGTTCCTGGTAGAGCGCTTCTCTCTTTGTATGCAAATTATTATGACCCTGGGGAAGTCTCCCTATGGGTGATGGGGGAAACCAGACGTGGACTCCTTGCCCAGTGTGCTTAGAGGAATGTGGCTGCACCTCACTGACGAGGCCCATAGAGGGCCGAAACGATCGTCTGGGGTTGTCATGTTCCTTTTTCAGAGGAGAATTGCCTGGTATTTCGGGGCTGGACTGACCTTACTTGGCGGGATCAGACTGATATACTTCAGGAAAGTTTTCTTCTGTGAAAAGCACACTGGTCTAAAAGAGGCTGCTTCCGGGTGGTAAATCGCCATAGAACAAGCCACTGAGCTGTTGTTCGTTCCTGGTAGAGCGCTTCTCTCTTTGTATGCAAATTATTATGACCCTGGGTTAGTCTCCCTATGGGTGATGGGGGAAACCAGACGTGGACTCCTTGCCCAGTGTGCTTAGAGGAATGTGGCTGCACCTCACTGACGAGGCCCATAGAGGGCCGAAACGATCGTCTGGGGTTGTCATGTTCCTTTTTCAGAGGAGAATTGCCTGGTATTTCGGGGCTGGACTGACCTTACTTGGCGGGATCAGACTGATATACTTCAGGAAAGTTTTCTTCTGTGAAAAGCACACTGGTCTAAAAGAGGCTGCTTCCGGGTGGTAAATCGCCATAGAACAAGCCACTGAGCTGTTGTTCGTTCCTGGTAGAGCGCTTCTCTCTTTGTATGCAAATTATTATGACCCTGGGTAAGTCTCCCTATGGGTGATGGGGGAAACCAGACGTGGACTCCTTGCCCAGTGTGCTTAGAGGAATGTGGCTGCACCTCACTGACGAGGCCCATAGAGGGCCGAAACGATCGTCTGGGGTTGTCATGTTCCTTTTTCAGAGGAGAATTGCCTGGTATTTCGGGGCTGGACTGACCTTACTTGGCGGGATCAGACTGATATACTTCAGGAAAGTTTTCTTCTGTGAAAAGCACACTGGTCTAAAAGAGGCTGCTTCCGGGTGGTAAATCGCCATAGAACAAGCCACTGAGCTGTTGTTCGTTCCTGGTAGAGCGCTTCTCTCTTTGTATGCAAATTATTATGACCCTGGGTAAGTCTCCCTATGGGTGATGGGGGAAACCAGACGTGGACTCCTTGCCCAGTGTGCTTAGAGGAATGTGGCTGCACCTCACTGACGAGGCCCATAGAGGGCCGAAACGATCGTCTGGGGTTGTCATGTTCCTTTTTCAGAGGAGAATTGCCTGGTATTTCGGGGCTGGACTGACCTTACTTGGCGGGATCAGACTGATATACTTCAGGAAAGTTTTCTTCTGTGAAAAGCACACTGGTCTAAAAGAGGCTGCTTCCGGGTGGTAAATCGCCATAGAACAAGCCACTGAGCTGTTGTTCGTTCCTGGTAGAGCGCTTCTCTCTTTGTATTCCTTTTATTTTTGTTTGTTTTTTTAGCTTATTTTTAGTTAAGCCTCTAACATTACACCTGTCTATTATTCTGAAACCTTATTATATTTTTATTTTATTCTACAGTTTGAATTCCTATTCTCTTTTTTTATGCATTTTATCACTGAGCAGAAATTCTAATACAATGCAATATTTCCCTTTAGATATATGCTTGTTATTGGTCCTACCAAATATAACTGCAGATGATCAAATAGGAGACAGGCAGTTATAGACTTACCTACAAAAGTAATATTATAATGACAATAAACAAGAACATTAATCACTAAAAATATCAGCTGGCTATTTCCATATTGTAGGTTATAATTAATAATATTATTACAAAGCAAGGCTAAACCAAATGGAACTATAATTAGAGGGCTCTGCTCCCTTGAGAGCTTACAATCTAAGATTAATAATGAATAGGTTCAAAGTTATAGGAGCATAGAAGGAATCCTTTCAACTAGAAATATCACAGAGATATAGCGGTTCAGTAAGATTCTGCTGATAACAGATTCTTTTTAATAATGTATGAGACTTTGGTCACAACACAGTAAAATAAACTTTGAACGTATCAATGCTAACAACCATAAGGCACATACAGTATGCATATATATAATTAGAAGTGTGCACTATGGTTTCTGGATGACCGTCCCATCTGATGGCAAATAAATAAATAAAAAAAACAACAACAAAACTGTACTTGGATAGGTAGCCAGGAGAGAAAGGAATTCTTTTTTTGGGGGGTTTACATTTACAACATAAATAGGTGCATTGTAAACTCAGCAATGTATTAAAATGCATAAAAATGCACCACTGAACATGAATTGATCAACTTTAATATATCTTTAAACAACGGGCTCAAAATATTAAAAAGTGTTTGTTTAGAGTCCAAATGATGGAGTTAGTGGAATATTTAGGTTTTGTGCTGCACTAGGCACTCAAAATTCCGCTGCCCCCCCCCCCAAGATTTTAGACCTTTTTTGGCCACCTACAAAACAAATGTTTACAAACACTTAGTAACAGACACAACATACACACACAACGTCACAGGCACATACACGCACAGAGTTATACACATACACACACGTGCATACACACACACATCTATCTATTACAGCAATATACATTAAAAAAACATAGATTTCTTGAAACAATACTTCCCTAAACACAATACTAAAGGCTACAGCTAGCCAAATAAAAGTAAGGTTCAGAGCTAACTCTAAATTGTAAGCTCCATTGATTGTCTCTTCTTATACCTCTAGAATGTAAGCTCATTGGGCAAAATCTCCCATTATAAACCTGTATAATACTTATAAAATAACTGTAAGCTTCTATAGCCACAAAAAAGTTCTGCCCCTCTCAATCCGCCTCCCTAGGTAAGTGCCTTGCTTGCCTAGGCCAAAATTTGCCTCTGAAAGGAGTTGATTCCAATTTTCTCTTTTGATATTAAAAAACAGGATCAGAAGTTTTTGTTTTTTGTTAGTGATCGCAATCTTTCCAAATCAAACACAGCAGAGATTGATAACTCCAACGAGATTCAATCTCTATTTTTGCACAATGGCACCTCAAATGACCAATTATGGCTGTCAATCCCTGAAAACAATGAGTTAATAGAGTTAACATAGTTTATGTGTGAGTTTTGCAATTGTTTATAGTGGTGTTTTTAATAATTGTTAAAATAATTTTCTCTATTCTGTTTTTAAACTTTAATATTTTTATCTACCAAGTATTTCAGAGTAAAACATTACCCAAAGTATCACAGAAGTTTTAGCATTTTTACGATCACACAAATTAATAGAAATATAGACTTTTTTTTATTACCTATGAAAACTATATATACATTTTTTGAAAGTAGAAAACCCAAGGTATTGATCCAGGCCCATTTTGGTATATTTGATTGATGCCACTATTTGGCCTGTGAAGTACAATCATATAAAAATATGATTACGTTTTTCACAAACTTTGTAAATAATTTTAGTGAGAAACCCACACAACTACTGCAGTCATAAGACAAATGAGTGTAAGAGCTTCTCTGGGATCCAATTTGCTTAGAGATAGCAGATATGCATGGCTTTGCCGTTGGTTTTTGGCAATTATAAAATTGCTTATTGCAGCTGCCCACCACACTTCTGTAATTTCCAGCATTTAAGGGGTTAATCGGTTAGATTGTAAGATTAATATTTGGTCTAGTGTAGGGATAACCACACCTGACACCTCCCATCCCCTGATTCCTACTCGATCTCTCCCAAACAGCTCTCCCCCACCCCACTAGTCACTACCAACATGTTTTAGCAGACAGTCTGCCAGTATGCAATAAAGGTTTGTTTGAAATATTTATTTAATTTTTAATTTCTGTAGTGTAGGGATCCCTCTTCACCCTCCTACCTCTCAGACACCCCCAAAACAGCTCTCTAAACCTCCCTCTACCAATGTAGCCCTCTATGGGCAGGTCCCTTTACCGATTTGATGCCTATAATTGCTACCTTGTATACCGCCTACATTTATAGCACTGTGGAATCTGTTGGCGCTCTACAAATAACCAATAATAATAATAATTACAAGTGCTCCCACTCCAGCATAAACCGCTTGAAGTAAGATTTTTACGCTGGTTGGGTAGCACGCATATTACAACTTGAAAGTAAAAAGTCTGTGCACAAGCGAAAGCCAACGCATACTAACCAATGGACT
Organism: Bombina bombina; assembly: GCF_027579735.1. Lineage (NCBI taxonomy): Eukaryota > Metazoa > Chordata > Amphibia > Anura > Bombinatoridae > Bombina > Bombina bombina. The sequence goes on from NC_069508.1 coordinate 70,801,332, forward strand.
TTGAATACCTATTTAACTTATTCTCCCTATAAACTATGGGGTAGATTTTTCAAACAGCGGATGCTGCTTTCTACACCCATCGTTTAAGGCTCATTAGAAACGGAAGTTGAGAAGCAGCGGACTGAAATCATCCCGATCCGATACGATTGGGATGATTGAAACCCCCTGATAGCAGACGATTGGCCGCCGGTGAGCAGGGGGCGGCATTGCACAAGCATTTCATTAGAAATGCTTGTGCAATGATAAATGCAGACAGCGTATGCTGTCAGCATTTGGCGAGGTTTTATTTTTTTTAATCATAATTTTGTTTTTTGAATAGTATTGGAATGTAAATATGCGTAATGTGCTTCGGGTTTCACGCTTTACGTCTAACGCAGTGTTGGGTTAGTGCACATGACGAATTAGGTATCTAAAGGCGAGTCATAGAATTATGAAATATAAATAATTAATTATTAAAAATGATTATACTTACTGTAAAAATAATTATATATATATATATATATATATATATATATATATTCTATGGATTATATAGACTTTTTTTTACAGTATCTACAGATTTTATTTCTCTTTGCTTATTCAATGATCAATTGAGAAACCTGTTTTTCCAATGCGGAAAGATTTTAATCTAAAATAAAAAATAACACTGCAGAAAATTAATTTCAATAAGAACAAAGTAGCCGCAATACATCTCATTTTCTAACACAGCTTTTTAACAGTTAGCATACTGTAAATCTTAAAACCTCTATGTAACAAGTTTTGAAATATCCCCAAAATTTCCAAACCCCACTTTATAGAATGATTTTTGTCTTTGCCTAATTCTTCTTATTACTGGACAAAAATCGCAACACGAGTTTCTAGATACTGTAAATCACAATTTTTGGTCTGCAAATCTGTGAAAATAATCTTGGGCACGAATAAACAAGAAGAAAGGCAAACTAGTAAATCATGTTTACAAATACGCGATTAGTGATAGAAATCCAGTTTAATAATACAAAGTTATTGTAATTTATAATCACAAAAATTTGAGTATGAGATAAAAGCAAACATTTTAAAAATGTGAATGCTAAATATCATTTCTATATGGAAAGGGGAAAAAATAGATAGTGAACGTATAAATTAAATACACAGGTTTGGTTTAGCACACCTTACAAATATAGTTTAAAAGGCCACTAAATAAAGTAGAATTGCACAATTAACATGTGCAGAATAAAAAGACAATGCAGTTACTCTTACTCTAAATTTCAAATAAGCATTAGTTTTTTCGAACAAATTTATTTTTTCTGCCATTTCCTGGCCCCCTGTATCATGTGACAGACATCATCCAACCACAGAGTAGTATATATATATCCTGTGACCTTATGCACATGCTCAGTTGGAGCTAGTGCCTCAGAAAGTGTGCATATAAAAAGCAAAACAATGATAATGGAAGTTAATTGCCAAGTGTTGATTTTGACTTTAGTGTCCCTTTAAATACATCTTTGGGAGTGATGCCAATAAGTTACACTAAACAAGGGGTAATGGCACACATCTACTGCAAAAGAACAAAACATTAAATGCTACAAAAATCACCTTTGCTTTTATATTAAAATTGGGATCTTAGCCAGTTACCAACTTACAAGGTGTCCCAATGTTCACGGGTCCTAACACTACAGTACTTTGCCTTTATGGGCTGGATCATTCATGTTTCACTCTATATAATAGAATGAGACCTCTTGGATTCTAAAACAACTCCAATGCAGTGTCATGAGCACACCTGAGCTTGGGTGGGGTGCTTTAACCCTTTGAGTGCTAAGCACTTTTCCACCTGTGTGCTAAGCTTTTATAAGTTTTTTTTTTCTTCAGATCCCCACAACTTACACTGTTGGGAAGGGGGTCTGTAGCTGCTTAGATGCCTGAGATACAGGCTTTTAAGCAGCATGCCCCCTGTTCCTATACTTAACATTGTTAAGTATAAATAAAGTTACACGGTGACGTCATCACGTCATTGCGCGTGACATCACCACACATAACCTGAAGCCCGGTGATGCCTGTCACTATGCAGGCCCGATCGCTGGGGTAGGAGTGGGTGGGAGCCCCCAGATCTCCCTCAAGGTGGGAGAGTGCTAGTGACGGCTCTGAGCCATCGTTAACACCAGAGTGGGAAACTCTCCGACGGCTCAGAGCCTTCGCTAGCACTCAAGGGGTTAAACAATGTAAGAGGACAGTCTCCCTTTTTTTTTTTTTTTTTTATTTATTGGTACTTAATGTCATTATTTTTCACTTCCACAATATAGATATAACAACTAATAAAAACAAAATGTCTATGTTTTACAAAAAACAAGCAATTTTAACAGACTTCTTAATTTGTTTCAACTATCAAATTTACTTTTATTCTTTTTTGAAAAACATACCTAGTTAGGCTCAGGAACATCAAGGAACATCAAGGCGCCAGAAGAGATAGATGGTAATTGGTGGATACCCACATATGCTTCTTGTCATTTTCTCATCAGATCTGTTCAAATAGCTCCCAATAACTAACACAACGTGTGGAAAAAGGAAAACTTGGAATATTGCGACTGGTAACGTATTCCCCTTTAGACTTTAAAGGAGTGCTGAAAACTGAAAAAAAACCTAACACTCTTACTCACGCAGAAACCCAATTGTGTTTAACTAAGTGCACTAAACAGACATAAAATAATAATATTAATAATTAATAATATTTCACATTCCAACGTTCCTCACATAACAGAATATGTACTATTTATTCATAAATACATACTTCTACATATATCTGATGGTATTTTGGTACAATATTTATCTCTCTGTCTCTCTCTCTCTCTCTATAAATCTCTGATAGAGAATGCGGTGGTTAACAACCAATAGAATACGGCTTGGATGGACTGCAATCTTAATCCCCAGGGTAAGGGTAAAAACTTACTTCTGATGTTGATAGGGTTCCTGGGATCCCATCACCCAGTCTGCCGCATACTCTGCAGCACACTAGGAGTCGGGAGGAGCTCTTCAGTCCAGAATGTTACCTCCTTATCCTTTTGGGGAAGCGGAGAGTTTTCTCTCTCTGCAGCGTCTCAGCCGACCTTGCTCCTTTCCACTTCTGTGCCGCTTAACTGTGGATGACATCACCGGTAGATGTCGGTCCCTTGCTTGACAATGTGACTACTGTTCCACAAATGATAAGAGGAAATCTGTGTTTTGTTTATCCCACAGGACTAGAAGGTGCCCAGCAACGTAGGGAAAAACTTCCAATGAAACGTACATGAAAAGATGCCGGCACAAATCTTCTGTTTTAAAATCCAAAAGTTTAATTATACATCTTAAAGAAAAACAGCTTGGCGTTAAAGGTCTAACATGTTTCGGCCTGTGGCCTTAATCATAGACTTAATTAAAACAACAATCTCATTTAAAATATATACCCATAGCTGAATTTTTATTGGATTATCACTAATTGCATAATGGGAGGAATTTTTTAACCCTTAGCTTACCTATATTATTGCTACCTTCAATATGAATACCATATCATCTTGTGTGTTTTCAAATTGAGTGATTCTATTGCAATACATCAAAACATCAACAATATTATATTACACCTTATTTGATGGCTTACAGTGAACAACAGCTAAAAGCATACCAATTATTTACTTTTAAACAAATAATGAAAAACTATCATTTGACAAACTAATATTCTAACACTGATACTTGCACAGATACTATACATCCATTTCAGTGTCTAAGTGTAAAACATATTTGATACATTTCTCCTAGATTGCTAGATAAGTAAACCCTTGCTTACAAATACTTTCTTAACCTACAATAGTATGTGCTTATTTTTTTTTTTTACTCTCATGGATATGTAGTTTCCACTAACATTGTTTGTGATTTAATTTGATGTACAAGGATTAATTACCAACCAAGAAAACAAGTAATACTGGGAACAAAGTAGAGTAAGTGATGGTCCTATTCCCAAAAATGTATAATGTCATAAATGGAATTATATCCATTTGGAATTCTGGTGGCCAAGGAAAAAATCCAAAAGGCCTCCCGTTTATATAAAAACGTGTTCAGGTCACCTCCTCTTTTTGGTTTCCTAAGTTTTTCCACTACCGCCCATTTAAAGGTCCGACTGGAGTTAGCATGTACATCAATAACATGTTTTGCTAGTTCCGATTTGGCATCAGATCTCTTTATATCTGAGAGGTGTTGTCGAATCCTTTCTCTGGCTTCCCTAGAGGTGCATCCTATATACTGTTTTCCAGAACAGGTGCACCACGCCATGTAGATTACAAATTTGGATCTACAGTTAACACAACTCTTGATCTGATATTCCTTATCTCTGGTATATGACCTAAACTTTTCTCCTCTTTGAATAAAACTAAAAGGTATACATGGGCCATAGCCACATCTATACATTCCTTTTGAGGTGAGCCAAGAGGAGGTTGCTGAGTCTTGTGGTAAGTCACTTGGTGAAAGGATGTTTCCAAGTGTGACCCCTTTCCTGTAGGAAAATCTGCAACCCCTTCTGGACACCTCTGCTAATCGATCATCTGCACTGAGCATGGGTAGATGTTTTTTTGATCACTTTGCATATCTCTTTATAGTAAGATAAATACTGTGTTACAAATGTAACACACTCTCTGTCATGGTCATATTTAGATTTTACCGTTTTCGATCTATCTTTGAGTAAAGTATTTCTGTCTAGTTTATCAACCTCTTTCTTTATCTTTCTTATGGTATGTTTTCTATATCCTCTCTTATAGTCTTTTTGTGAGTTCTTCACTTTACACCTTATAATCCAAATCATCTGAACAGTTTCTTTTTGTTCTTAGAGGTTTAAAGTCAGTATATGTATGTGTGTGTTAAGTCTTATATGTAAAATGTACATTGAAAGGATATAGCAAACAACTTAATGAAAAAAATCTTACTTTAACAGAAATTTTGTGCTTAACCAGCTTTGTGCTGGGGCTTTATCCGACATTTTGTGTGAATTCTCTTAGATATTTATTTTAGTAGGGTAAATATGCACCTGGGATATCCAACATGAATACTGTAGAGTGCACTATACTACTGTGTGCACCTTAGCATAAAAATACAAGCATTATACAGTTGATTGCACTTTCAGAGATGTTGACTCTACATACCAATTGCATTTTGGCTCTTGACTAGTAATGGAGGCCCTTATTTTTTTTATTTTTTTTTATAACAAAAGGGTAAATAAAAGTTGCTTAAATTGCTGAAATAATCAGGAACGATATGTTAAATACTGTAGTATTCATTCCTTTTGGTTTAAAAGACAATTAGAACATTGTACAAGTAGACAGAAACAAGACTCAACACTTCTGACAAGACAGAAATAAAAAATGTTATACTAAAAATATATATAAAAAAAGACTGGAATGCATTTTACCTTCTTATAGACAGAACAAATATATATACTGTATATACAAGATCCCTTTAAAGGATTTCAAAAAAATGTCAAAATCCCCCCAAACAAAACATTTATACAGATTTATAAAAATTATTTCAAAATGAAGCTCTTTTATAGTTTAAAATAAATCATTTAAATTCCACTTTGATGTCACTTAAGCCAGCCCCTAAGAAAGGGCTGTTTTATTGCTAAACAAACCATCTAATTAGCATTTTTATTCCTGCATATAATTATCTATGGAGATTGTCTCATTGCGCATGCGAATTTGGTTCTGTTCATAAGGGTTTCATTCATAATTTTAATATAATCTATTCAACTATGTATATATTCCAATGCTCATTATCACTAGGGGCGATTCAGTTTACATGCACACTATACTTACACAAAGCTGCTCCACTCCTTGACCCGTTCTGAAATAGAGCTGGTCTGCAGCTGAAAATTTGTGCCGATAACGTCAGCAGGAACTGCACACGCGCATCATGGAATACAGGCGCCATATTCCTAAACAAAATGTCAAAACAAAATTACTAGAAAACAGAACAAAAACAGAAGTAAGTCATTATGAAAAAAAAGTTTTTTTTGTTTTTTTTAATGAGCTAAACTTTTCATGTCCCTTTAAGACTAAAAGCAATAACAACATGCAAGCATAAACAATCTGTAGAATCTTATTTGTGACTTTTTGGAAGTCACAATATCTGTAACGTATTATGATTACTTCATTCTTTAAGATTAAATATGTTTTTAATTTTAGAATTTACAAGGTAAAAATAAAAAAATATTTACATATTACCCCAAAAAAATATTTGGGAGACCATCCTGTGTAGACACTTTTAAAATTGAATATTTGAGCAAAAGCCAAAATGCTAAAACTTTTTCCAAAATGCTAAAACTTCAACTCTTATACCAAGAGGTTTTCTGCACTTTATCTTCTTCCTTTGATATTCCTCATTGTACATGCATACAGAGAGCATATGAATAGTAACATCCAATTCCAGACTCACAACTAAAGTTTCATGCTGTGTTTGGAAAGGAATATCAACCGTATTAAAGAAAGGGAAACTAACAGTAGGATTAGCTGCTGCTGCTTAATATCAGCTATAGTCTCTTGAGTCTCTATTAGAAAATAGTTGAGCTTGAAGCAAAAATTGAAGGAGAGTATATTTTGCTTTTATTTTTATGTATAAGGTCTTCTATTTTTTTTTTTTTTTCATAGATTTCAACCTGAAAAAGGAAGCATGGTGTAAGAATACATTGATGTTGAAAAGGTTTTGAAATAAAAAATATATTACAAGAAAACTGTTAATGCCTCGGGCAGTCTTAAGGCCAAAGTACAATGCTATTTCCAAGATTGTAAGGGTGGTCTTGACCTAAAGCAAAATTTTGAAATTTCATGCTTACCCATAATTCATTAGTTGTAGGGAAAAACAATCTGAATAAGAAGTTCATATATGTTGATCTGGAGCAAGGACAAATTTAATTATACAATGTTAAAGGGACACTGAACCCAAATTTTTTCTATCGTGATTCAGATAGAGCATGCAATTTTAAGCAACTTTCTAATTCACTCCTATTATCAAATTCTTTTTATTCTCTTGGTATCTTTATTTGAAATGCAAGAATGTAAGTTTTGATGCCGACACATTTTTGGTGAACACACTTTGGGGCCTAGTTATCAAGCCGTCAACCTCAAATACGCTGGAATTCCGCAGCGTATTTGTGGCGAGGCTGATACGCCTTAGTTATCAAAGGCTCGAGACCGGCAAAAGTAGAATTTTGTGACGTAAGCTTCGATCCGCCGGACTCAGTCCGACACAGATCGATTCTTATGTCACTCCAGATGTTCCGCACACAAGTGCGGCACATTCTCACTACTTTTGCTAGTTATAAAAAAACTAGCAGGTACGCTCGGCACTTTTACGGCCCAGCGTACCTGGTTTTCAAACCGCCACCCCTGAGGCGGCGGATCCCATAGGAATCAATGGGAGTCTGACCATAGCGAAAGTACAAGTTCGCTGCTGCCAGACATCCCATTGATTCCTATGGGAGCTGTCTACACTTAACACCCTAACATGTACCCCGAGTCTAAACACCACTAATCTGTCCCCCCTACACCGCCGCAACTAAATAAAGTTATTACCCCCTAAACCGCCGCTCCCGGAGCCCACCGCAAGCTACTCTATACATATTAACCCCTAAACCGCCGCTCCCGGAGCCCACCGCAACTATAATAAATGTATTAACCCCTAAACCGCCGCTCCCTGAACCCGCTGCAAGCTATATTAAATGTATTAACCCCTATCCTGCCCCCCCTACACCGTCGCCACCTATAATAAATTTAATAACCCCTAATCTGCCCCCCCTACACCGTCGCCACCTATAATAAATTTATTAACCCCTATCCTGCCCCCCACTACGCCGCCGCCACTGTAATAAAATTATTAACCCCTAAACCTAAGTCTAACCCTAACCCTAACGCCCCCCTAACTTAAATATTATTTAAATAAATCTAAATAAATTAACTCTTATTAACTAAATGAATCCTATTTAAAACTAAATACTTACCTTTAAAATAAACCCTAATATAGCTACAATATAAATAATAATTATATTCTAGCTATTTTAGGATTTATTTTTATTTTACAGGTACCTTTCAATTTATTTTAACTAGGTACAATAGCTATTAAATAGTTATTAACTATTTAATAACTTACCTAGCTAAAAGAAACTGAAATTTACCTGTAAAATAAATCCTAACCTAAGTTACAATTACACCTAACACTACACTATACTTTAATAAATTATTCCTATTTAAAAATAAATACTTACCTGTAAAATAAACCCTAAGATAGCTACAATATAATTAATAATTATATTGTAGCTATCTTAGGATTTATATTTATTTTACAGGTAACTTTGTATTTATTTTAGCTAGTTAGAATAGTTATTAAATAGTTATTAACTATTTAATAACTACCTAGCTAAAAGAAATACAAAATTACCTGTAAAATAAATCCTAACCTAAGTTACAATTAAACCTAATACTACACTATCATTAAATTAATTAAATAAACTACCTACAAATAACTACAATTAAATACAATTGCATAAATTAACTAAAGTACAAAAAATAAAAAAAGCTAAGTTACTAAAAATAAAAAAATAAGTTACAAACATGTTAAAAATATTACAACAATTTTAAGCTATTTACACCTAATCTAAGCCCCCTAATAAAATAACAACCCCCCCCAAAATAAAAAAAATGCCCTACCCTATTCTAAATTAAATAAAGTTCAAAGCTCTTTTACCTTACCAGCCCTTAAAAGGGCCATTTGTGGGGGCATGCCCCAAAGAAAACAGCTCTTTTGCCTGTAAAAGAAAAATACACCCCCCCAACATTAAAACCCACCACCCACATACCCTAATCTAACCCAAACCCCCCTTACAAAAACCTAACACTAATCCCCTGAAGATCATCCTACCTTGTCTTCACTCAGCCGAGCAGTGATGGAACCGAAGTGGACATCCGGAGCGGAAGAAGTTAATCCTCCAAGCGGCGCTGAAGAAATCTTCCATCCGATGAAGTCATCATCCAGGCGGCGCTGAAGAAAAGTCTTCGATCCGGCCGATGTCATCTTCAAAGAGGCGCTGAAGAGGTCTTCTATCCGGGCGATGTCATCTTCCAAGCCGAGTCTTGAATCTTCCTCCCGCCGACGCGGAACCTCCTTCTTCACCGATGGACGACGACGAATGAAGGATCCTTTAAGGGACGTCATCCAAGATGGCGTCCCCTCAATTCCGATTGGCTGATAGGATTCTATCAGCCAATCGGAATTAAGGTAGGAAAAATCTGATTGGCTGATGGAATCAGCCAATCAGATTGAGCTCGCATTCTATTGGCTGTTCCGATCAGCCAATAGAATGCAAGCTCAATCTGATTGGCTGATCCGATCAGCCAATCGGATTGAACTTGATTCTGATTGGCTGACTCCATCAGCCAATCAGAATATTCCTACCTTAATTCCGATTGGCTGATAGAATCCTATCAGCCAATCGGAATTGAGGGGTTGCCATTTTGGATGACGTCCCTTAAAGGAGCCTTCATTCGTCGTAGTCCGTCGGTGAAGAAGGAGGTTCCGCGTCGGCGGGAGGAAGATTCAAGACCCGGCTTGGAAGATGACATCGCCCGGATAGAAGACCTCTTCAGCGCCTCTTTGAAGATGACATCGGCCGGATCGAAGACTTTTCTTCAGCGCCGCCTGGATGATGACTTCATCGGATGGAAGATTTCTTCAGCGCCGCTTGGAGGATTAACTTCTTCCGCTCCGGATGTCCACTTCGGTTCCATCGCTGCTCGGCTGAGTGAAGACAAGGTAGGATGATCTTAAGGGGATTAGTGTTAGGTTTTTGTAAGGGGGGTTTGGGTTAGATTAGGGGTATGTGGGTGGTGGGTTTTAATGTTGGGGGGGGGGGTTGTATTTTTCTTTTACAGGCAAAAGAGCTGTTTTCTTTGGGGCATGCCCCCACAAATGGCCATTTTAAGGGCTGGTAAGGTAAAAGAGCTTTGAACTTTATTTAATTTAGAATAGGGTAGGGCATTTTTTTATTTTTGGGGGGTTTGTTATTTTATTAGGGGGCTTAGATTAGGTGTAAGTACCTTAACATTGTTGTAATATTTTTAACATGTTTGTAACTTATTTTTTTATTTTTTGTAACTTAGCTTTTTTTATTTTTTGTACTTTAGTTAGTTTATGTAATTGTATTTAATTGTAGTTATTTGTAGGTAGTTTATTTAATTAATTTAATGATAGTGTAGTATTAGGTTTAATTGTAACTTAGGTTAGGATTTATTTTACAGGTAATTTTGTATTTCTTTTAGCTAGGCAGTTATTAAATAGTTAATAACTATTTAATAACTATTCTAACTAGCTAAAATAAATACAAAGTTACCTGTAAAATAAATATAAATCCTAAGATAGCTACAATGTAATTATTAATTATATTGTAGCTATCTTAGGGTTTTTTTTACATTTAAGTATTTATTTTTAAATAGGAATAATTTATTAAAGTATAGTGTATGGTTAGGTGTAATTGTAACTTAGGTTAGGATTTATTTTACAGGTAAATTTCAGTTTCTTTTAGCTAGGTAAGCTATTAAATAGTTAATAACTATTTAATAGCTATTGTACCTAGTTAAAATAAATTGAAAGGTACCTGTAAAATAAAAATAAATCCTAAGATAGCTAGAATATAATTATTATTTATATTGTAGCTATATTATGGTTTATTTTAAAGGTAAGTATTTAGTTTTAAATAGGATTCATTTAGTTAATAAGAGTTAATTTATTTAGATTTATTTAATTAATATTTAAGTTAGGGGGGCGTTAGGGTTAGGGTTAGACTTAGGTTTAGGGTTTAATAATTTTATTACAGTGGCGGTGGCGTAGTGGGGGGCAGGATAGGGGTTAATAAATTTATTATAGGGGGCGACGGTGTAGGGGAGGCAGATTAGGGGTTAATAAATTTATTATAGGTGACGACGGTGTAGGGGGGCAGGATAGGGGTTAATAGGTTTAATATAGGTTGCAGCGGGTTCAGGGAGCGGCGGTTTAGGGGTTAAACTATTTATTTAGTTGCGGAGAGGTGCGGGATCAGCAGGATAGGGGTTAATAACTTTATAATAGAGGGCGACGGTGTAGGGGGGGCAGGATAGGGGTTACTAGGTATACTGTAGGTGGCAGCGGTGTCTGGGAGCGGCGGTTTAGGGGTTAATACATTTATAAGAGTTGCGGCAGGGTCTAGGAGCAGCGGTTTAGGGGTTAGTAACTTTATTTAGTTGCGGGGGGCTCCGGGGGCACCGGTATAGGGATAGAACAGGGTAGTTTAGTGTGAGTGCTTAGTGACAGGCTAGCAATAAAGCTGGGAAAAAGCCGAAGAGCAGCGAGATCGGATGAGTGATAACTGTCACAGTCCGCTGCTCATCACCCCGCGGCTTTTTGACAACTTTATTTGATAACTTAGGCGTATTTTTTCAGGTCCGCGGCGGCGAAGGTAGGCAAGCTTAGGCGGGCGTATTGGGCCGGCGAAGCCAGAAAAGTAGACGGCTTGATAACTACCCCCCTGTGTTGTTGCTGATTGGTGGGTAAATTCACCTACCTATAAACAAGTGCTTTCCATGGTTCTGAACCAAATAGCTTAGATGCCTTCTTTTTCAAATAAAGAAAGCAAGAGAACGAAGAAAAATTGATAATAGGAGTAAATTAGAAAGTTGTTTAAAATTGCATGCTCTATGTGAATCACGAAAGAAAAAATGTGGGTTCAGTGTCCCTTTAAGGCTTTGGCTTAAAACAGCACCTTTAAAAGTATAGCATTTTGTTGTCGTCTTAGATGTATATCCAAATTAATTTGATTAGAATTTTTCTCATGTTAAAAGTTTCACATTTTTAAAAAAATATTATAGCATCTTAAATCATGAGAAAATCAATTTTACACATAGGAAAGTAATCAGCAATAAGGGTGTTATTTTCTAATAATGCTACCCTTTCCTAATGCCTGCTTTATTTTTGGTTCTGCATAAATATGCAAAAAAAAACAAACAACATGATAAATGCCTATTCACATATTTTTAAAACCCAATTTTTTTCTTTCATGATTCAGCTAGAGCATACAATTTGATGCAACTTTCTAATTTACTGCTATTAGCAATTTTTCTTCGCTCTCTTGGTATCTTTATTTTAAAATGAAGGAATCTCAGCTAACGAGCCGGCCCATTTTTGGTTCAGCACCTGGGTTGCGCTTGCTGATTTGGTAAGCACTATCCAGGGTGCTGAACCAAAAATGGGCCGGCTCCTTAAGCTTAGATTCCTGCATTTTCAAATAAAGATTCCAAGAGAACGCAGAAAATGTGATAATAGGAGTATATTAGAAAGTTGCTTAAAATTGTATCTGAATTATGGAGAGAAAAAAAATCGTCGGGTTAGTATCCCTTTTTAACCAATTTGAAAGTAGAAAAGTCATATTACATAATTATTGTATACATATGTCAGATAGTTTAGCCTCAAGAGTTTTTTTTCAGAAACTGGAACATTTTCCTTTTTTTTTTTTTTTTTAAATATTCTTTTATTGGAGGTTTTGCAGTAAATACATCATATAACGTATGCCATAAAACAGTAATGACACAATTTCAAATAAACAACAAACAATAGTATATGGATGAAGGAGAAGGAATGACAAAAAGATGGGCATCAGAAACCTCCATTTTATGATAGTGATAGTAGTTTGTTAGCGACTATTTAGATGACCGCTTATGGGCCATTTGGCTATAGAGGATGAATGATAGATGACAGTCACATCAGTGGCCCCGTGGGGTCCAATGACTATTAGAAAGTTGATCAGCAGGCAAACGCCGCTACAAGGTAAAATAATAATTTCTCGGTGTGTTAAGTAAAATGAGTGTATGTCAAAATATAGTCTACATTTTGTAAGATGAGGACGTGTATTCTTTATATAATATTATAGCTTTAGCCCCATACTTATTTTGAGTATCTATTTGCTAAAAGGTATAAATCAAGATGACGTTCATTCACACTATAGATTCCAGCATATTCGGAATGTCTCCTCTAAGGCACTATATGGACAATACCCACCAGGAAATATGATTGGATTTGTATTTGTACATAGATCATTGCGCTGTATATTTGGCTTAAGCATCCACTTATAACAAACTTTGAAGTAATATTAGATCTTATATAATATATTGGTAGGGGTATATAGAACTAATTAATATTACTGCTAGCTGCTATATGCCCCCCCACCCCCCCACCCCCCCCCCACCGGCTGAGGAAGAAGAAGAACACAACATGCTTCTATTTTTACAAAAGAGATACCAGAGAGCATTATGCCTCATTACGATATTAGCATCCCCCACCTATAAAAACAAGGATATGAAACATTCTATCTTTGGATTCACTATTTATGATATAAACTTGGGTTCAAGATATAACACAGACAAACATAATATAAACATGTAGAATAGTGCATCAAAGTATACCATAATCAAATCCAATAGTTGCTGGAAATAGTCTTGCAGCTGAAATATACTAGATGGTTACGCTAAGTGTGTCTTTTAGAATTTTAGAGAGAGCAAGAGAAACAAACTCTCAAATACTACATAACAATATAAAATGAACTATACGTTCATATGAGTTGAGTCTGGTTGCCTTATGTTGTTGTCGGGAGGGTTATAATAGGGACTGATAAGCTATCCAACTCCGCTCTTTGCATAATAGGATCTTGCCAATGGTTGTGAGTCCTGCGCAAGGGCCGTTATTCCAAAATACAAACTAGGCTTATTTAGCATGTAAAGTCCCATGGCGGTACAAACATGGTCCCCAGGTTTGAGCGGTGGCAGGGATAGGTTTTCAGCTCTATACTCACGATCAAGCCAGAGATATGAAGTCTCTACCTGTGACACGTCTGAGGTCTGCCTCAGTTTATTAGGAGTATGGCTGTCTGAGTAATTTTCTCTCTCATGACTGGCGACAGTGATGATGTCTTCTAAGCCTTGAATCGCATCTCCTCTTTGCTGAGGCGTGGCTGGGGTATCGGGAATGTCCTCAGTTTTACATGCTGTCAGTTTGTTCTGACTAGGCTCCATAGCTGCTCTTAGCTCCTCAATGAGATCGCAATGATGGCTGTCCAGGGTGAACAGTAGGTTGTGAATCATGCTGGATATCTGCCACTCCATATTGCAAGTGAAAGTGGCTACTTACAGAATACACATCTGTGAACATTGTTCAGCGCTAGTGACTGCTTACTTTTTACCTCGGCAAACAGGGTGGGGGGAGGTTGGTTGTGACTGAGTTTTTAGTATGTCCTGCAGTGTATCATCTGGTGAGCAGTGAAGTAATCTCTGTAATTAGCAATGACAGTGAGATATTTTCTAAGATTGTGCCCCTCATAGCAGGATTTAAGATCGTAATGTCTTTGCATTGTCAAGCAGCTTGGTTTGATGTCTCCAAAAGTTTGTCCTGCATCCCAGATCTTAACCAAAAGGGATTTTATATAGAAGATTGTTGTAATTGCTTGTAACTGGTATTTTATTTGATCAAAGATCAGGAGCTCAAGAGAGACATGTCTTGTAGCTTTGGCTGCAAGCTCCGCCCCCCTGGAAAACTTTCCATTTTAGTAAACAAATTTGAATGTCAAAATGATCACAAAATATTCCTTAGTATGTTGGATTGTAAAGAACTAGAGAGCAAACAGTTTTAGAGACATACTCAGAGATGAAGGGAAGTAAATTTAAGGGACAGTCAAGTCCAAAAAAATCTTTCATGTTTCAAATAGGGCATGTAATTTTAAACAACTTTCCAATTTACTTTTATCACCAATTTTGCTTTGTTCTCTTTGTATTCTTAGTTGAAAGCTAAACCTAGGAGGTTCATATGCTAATTTCTTAGACCTTGAAGGCCGCCTCTAATCTAAATGCATTTTGATAGTTTTTCACCACTAGAAGGCATTAGTTCACGTGTTTCATATAGATAACATTGAGCTCATGCACGTGAATTTACCATGGAGACAGCTCTGATTGGCTAAAATGCAAGTCTGCCAAAAGAACTGAAGTAAGAGGGCAGTCTGCTGAGGCTTAGATACAAGGTAATTACAGAGGTAAAACGTGTATAATTATAACTGTGTTGTTTATGCAAAACTGGGGAATTGGTAATTAAGGGATTATCTATCTTTTAAAACAACAAAAATTCTGGTGTTGACTGTCCCTTTAAGCAAAAAATTGAGATGGAGCAGTCCAATAGTACAAGATTTGAACAACCTAACATTTAGATATGTAACCTTCAAGAGCAAATGCAATCATAAAACAATATATAACTAAATATGACCTCTGATAAAAAGGCAAGTTTAGCTTCAAAACACGTAAGTATTAGCTTCAAAACGCATAAGGACCTCGGTGAGCCTCCCAGTTCACAATTACTGCATTCAGCTTTTTAGATACTAGTACAGAGCATTTTATTTACATTTACTGAAGGTACACTTTTTATTAATTCATGCTGAGTGGACCCAGAAGTCACAGATAACCTGGGGGAGCTATGAGAAACTGCATATACTCCAAGAAGCACAGAATAAATTATTCAGTGGGAAGTTTGATAATCCCTCTCCATTGGGCTCAACACTGATCTCATACGATTGTTGTTACGTCTCGTAAGTAGACACCTTTCTTCATATCTTTCCAGTTATTTTATTAAAGTGCCATAAAACAGGTTGAGATCTGTGCATATCCATAAAAGGGCTAATTAATTTAAAATAGTTTGCTGGCAAGTATTTTAAAATAATTTGCAAAAATTAATTACATAGCTAAACTGCCTGGAGCAGCTAACTCCACCCCCCTTATCAGTATTTAGACACAGGCATTGTATTTCAACCGAGTTCACAGCTTCTAGGCAGGCTCCAGCAGATAATCCCTATTCACTTTTGCATTTTACCAAAAGAACAATAAACATAGATACAGCCATAAAAGGAATTGTGTGGGGGTAGTTAGAGCTTTACAATTCAGAAACTGAAAATAAAGGGTTAATGGCGAGGCACTGCAGTATAAATTTGCAGGTAAAGTAATTAAAGTGCATATTAGATTATTTTGTCTCTATCCCAACTAGTTTTATGTCCTTTTAAGTCACCTGGAAAGTTATCTGATTTTACTGAGCATCACAGAACTTAATTAGTTCATTGTGATATTTCAACAGTGACTCTTCGTGTTATTTATTCAGTATATTATCTCAAGCATTACAGACTGAAACCAAATAAATATGATTATTTGTAACAGGTTGGAGTTATTTGTTCTTTTGTGCTGGATTTTCCTTTCCTTCAGATTAAGGGCTAGATTACAAGTGGAGTGCTATTTTAAACTTGTCCATTTAAGGGCGCACGTTAAATAACCAGTCATTACAAGTGACTGGTAAATGCTCTCACCAACTTGCAGTAGCACTTTGCACTAAGGGCAATTAACCAGAGGTCAGATCTCTGGTTAATTAAAAAAATGTCCCCCAATTGCCTAAAGTGTATAGTTCCTTGTATAAAAAACAAATATGAGCATCTTTATTTTTTGTAAAAAAAAAACCAAACTACTCAATGTTATAAGGGGTTAAAGGGAGGTGATGTGGGGTGTTAGAAAAACGGCACTAAAAAGTGCCTATACATAGCGGTCTATGGGAACTGTGTTTTAAACTACAAATATATATAAATATACTTATATACATACATATTTATATGTCAATATGTGTATTTACACATATAAATGCTTAAATATATTTGTATATATTTATATATATTTTTAATTTGCTGCCCAATGGTGCACAGCTTACCTCCTGCGCTGCGCTAGGTTCTTTGCCATGTCTCACGTCACGGCATCAAAAAGAGGCTCCCCCTGGAGCCCATGGGAGCGCCCTCTCATGAACGCAATACTTGCAGGCAATGTGAACCTAAGGTTGCGTTTGCATTGCACTCAACTTGTAATACCAGCTCACATTTCCGTGTGCTGGTATTACTGGGTGGAGTGCAAATATCATGCTTGCGAAAGCACAATTTTGCGCTCCACTCGAAATCTGGCCCTAAATGTGAAAATACTGTTTATTAATAACAATGCTATACACTTTGAAAGTAATTAAAGAAAAAACATGTACGTATATATCTTAATTTATTTAGTATCCAAGCAACTTTAGTGAGAGTCCCTGTAAAATACAAAAAAAGAAACAAAAAAGTAATGTACTTAAATAAAAGTAAACACGTAGATCAAGAAGCCAAAAATAAACTCACATTATTCATTATGCTCTTGTAAAAGCTTAAAGTGACGGTAAACGTAATCATTTTTATTTACAATCAGCAAGATTACAAGTGTTGCAGAACAGCTATACCACTGAAAAATAGTCCATTGAGTGCAGAATATGCAGGTCTCCCGTATTACAAGTCGCTGCAGTACAGCTATACCGCTAGCATTTTAGCCTTTACGCAACTCTCCATTCCGCACTCAAAAAATGACTTTTGAGTGTGGAATTTTCATTGCGCCCGTATTACAGGTTGTGCGGTCCGGCTATAACGCTAGCGATCAGAGACCAGTAGTAATGGATTTTGCAAAACAAAATGTTTCTCAAAACTCATAACAGAAATGTTACAAAGTACACTAGCACCCATAAACTACATATTAACACCTAAACCACCATCCCTAGCATCGCAAATACTATATAAAACCTATTTACCATAATCCGCCACCCACATCGCCAACACTAAAATAAAGTATTAACCCCTAAACCACCACACACACCTCGCATCGCAAATACTATAATAAATCTATTAACCCCTAAACCGCCACCACCCACATCGCTACTACTATAGTAAACCTATTAACCCCTAAACCGCTGGCCCCCCACATTGCTACTATTATAATAAACCTATTAACCCCTAAACTGCCCCCCCAACATCGCTAATACTAAACTAAAACTATTAACCCCTAAACCGCTGTCCCCCCACTTCACAACACGCTAAATTAAACCCTAAACCTAACACCACCCTAACTTTCAATTAAACTTACAATATAACTACATTAAAATTAATAAAAACTTACCTGTGAAAATAAAAAACCTAAGATTAACCTAACATTACTATTTTTATAAGAAATAAAAAAAAAACTAAATTACAATATAAAAAAATCCTAACACTACAATAAAATAAAAAAACCTAGCATTACAAAAAATAATAAATTCATTTATCCAAAATAATAAACCTAATCTAATAACCCTATAAAAACAAAAAAAACTACCCCTAAGCAAACAATAAACTACCAAAAGCCCTTAAAAGGGCCTTTTGTAGGGCATTGCCCTGAAGCAATCAGCTCTTTTACCTAATACATTACAAAGCCCCCCTAACAGTAAACCCTCCCACCCAACCAACGCCCCAAAATAAAAAAAACCTTAGTCTAAAAAAACCTAAGCAACCTTTTTCCCCTAAAGGGGCATTTGTATGGGCAATCAGCTCTTTTGCGGCCATAAAAAAAAAGCACTAATTAAAAAAAAAAAAAAAACACCCAAAAAAATAAAAAAGCTCCTATAAGCTGCTTAATTCCTATTGGCTGATTTGGCTTTTTTTTATGGGCGCAAAAAAGCTGATTGCCCTTTTAAAGGCAATGCCCATACAAATGCCCCTTTAGGTGCATTGGGTAGCGTAGGTTTTTATTTTTTATTTTGGGGGGTTGGTTAGGTGGGGTGGGGGTTCTGTTAGGGGGTACTTTGTATTTTTTTAGGTAAAAGAACTGATTGCTTCAGGGCAATGCCCTACAAAGGGCCCTTTTAAGGGCTATTGGTAGTTAATTGTTATCTTAGGGGGTGTTTTTATTTTGGGATGGCTTTTTTGTTTTTATAGGGGTATTAGATTAGGTTTAATTTTTATTATTTTGGATAATTTCGTTTATTATTTTTTGTAATCTTAGTGTTTTTAAATTTTTCGTAATTTTAGTGGGGGGTTTTTTGTAATGTTATATTTTTTCCCCCCGTAGTGTTAGGATTTTTAAATACTCAGCTAGATTACGAGTCTTGCATTATGAGTCAAATAGCATCGTTATGGCCCATAACACATCATTTTTCCTAATGCTGCTATGGCACGCCTTGTCGGTATAGGTGGGACTCCCATAGTGCTGGTATTACGAGTTTGCCTGGGAGGCCAAAAAGTGAGTGGTACTACTACATTCTATAACCACAAGATCTGTACCGCCATCTAAAATCAGTAGTTATGAGTTTTACGTTACAAAGCTGTAACATAAAACTCATAACTAAAGTGTTAAAAAGTACACTAACACCCATAAACTACCTATTCACCCCTAAATCAAGGCCCTCCCGCATAGCAAACACTATAATAAAGTAATTAACCCTTAATCTGTTGCTCCGGACATCGGCGCCACTATTAAAATGTATTAACCCCTATTCCGCCGCTCCCCGACATCGTCGCCACAATAATAAACCTATTGACCCCTAAACCATCACCCTCCCGCATCGCAAACACTATTTAAATATAATTAACCCCTAATCTGCTGTCTGCCCACACCACCGCTATAATAAACCTATTAACCCCTAAACCGCAAGCCCCCCACAACGAAATATACTTAAATAAACTATGCCTATAAACCTTCACGTAGTCATTGACTCCATAGCATTTGTTTAGTTGCACTTTATGTTTTATGTGTATTTTTATTCCACTTCCTATCTGTTTCATTGGGGACCCCAGTATATGGCCATTACAAGGTTTAATTGTAACTCTATTTCCTAGTTGTCCTTAGAAGGGTATAGCCCACCTTCACGTAGTCATCTTAGTTTATCCCCTTTAATATATCTTTCAATATTCCTACACCGCGTACTAGTATTAATATCACTTGTTAATTTTTTGGTTCACTATTAGTTTTGACACACACCAATACTCCAGATAAGTGAGTTATTGTTATTATAATTTTAGACATACACCAATATTCCAGAAAAGGGAGTCACTGTGTAGTAATGCCATGCATCCTTACATCCCCCACATAGTGGGTCATATTGTCCCTATATTTAGGGAGCATATTATTCACTAGCGTCTTTTCACTGACTATATTATAATTATTACATAATCTGCACTTCCTCACACATCCCTGTGTATTTCTCTTCATTGCATTGGAAATTGGGCTTTAGACTTACACTATGATCCCTGTATTACTTTACTCATTATTAATAAAAAAAATTCTCATCACCCTTGATTTCACTATATTATATATGTCTTTATAGCACCATCAGTGTTTATATATATATATATATATATATATAT
The DNA here is from genome assembly GCF_027579735.1 of Bombina bombina. Taxonomy (NCBI): domain Eukaryota; kingdom Metazoa; phylum Chordata; class Amphibia; order Anura; family Bombinatoridae; genus Bombina; species Bombina bombina. The sequence continues at coordinate 70,821,598 of NC_069508.1, forward strand.
ATTCACTGTCATATATAAATACACCTAATACCACTGATATTTGTTAACATGGTAAATCCTTCGTTTATTAAGGAATCAGTATTTCACATTATGCCATTGCTTACATTGGTGCTTCACTATGTAATCTGCTCTCATGATTACAATAACATCATTTTGCGGAGTAACTGCATCTAGAGCAATCGGGTTTAGTAATGGCACATTCCTTGTTTTGTCTCCCCCCACGGACCAATAATAGCAACCCGTCCAACAATAACATAGGCTTGACCAATGGGAGGCTTTGTTTACTGTTGGCCGCCACCAATCAATACGCCTTTTTAAGTCTCAATGACAGCCTGTAATATCAGTAGCAGAGGCGCGCCCCCCCCCCCATGTGATTACAGGCAGGACCAATGGGAAGCTTTGTTTACTATTGTCCGTGATCAAGTATCATACACCTCCAAACTACAGTGTATGTCGATCACGGTACATAGTGCTGCGCTTTGGTAATGAAGGCGCGCCACCAGTCAGTACTTTTATTGAATGTGTACACTCCGAGTGATAGTGCAGTGAGAATGACAGCAGGAGATTTAGCGCGAAAATCCCATTTTGATTGACAGCCATATAGACGTATTAGCGAGTACACCTTGTGAGCTATCCACTACATAATGATTGATGGCTTAGTTACCCAATGAGAGTATAGGAATTACGAATACCTTAGATTGCTAAATGACCATTATAAAAATGTTAGACCCCTGCAAAATATTAATACATAAAAACACCAATCTAGAAACATTTAGTTTATTTATTTATTTGGGAGATTATTAGAGCATACATAGAAAATGTATGTATTATATTGTAACAGGGGTGGCGTCATTGTTAATGATGGCCCTTGATTGGTTTGAAATTTGACAATTGTTGGGGGTGGGTTGTGGGTGTATTCCCAGTAGCATAGCCCTATATAAGGAGGTTAAGAACTGTGTAAAAACATGCCTGAGGAAACAGTATATCTGAGAAACGCGTTGCATGTATTCCTTATGTATAATATACTTTTTTAACACTGAGATGAGTGGTACTACTTTTTATATTTTTTAATAAATCTACTTTTTTACCAAATCCACTCCTAGTGTTATGTATGGTACTTCCTTTTGCTATGCTACTTTAGAGTACTAATACTCTGACACCCACCCTTCCGTTATTCTACTTTGGAACAGCGAGCTGGATTGCTGTGAAATCCAGCCTGTCTCTATGGGCATAATTGATTGCCTTCACCACATGTGAGTATCCTGTGTATATTGGGGTATTGTGGTGTTCTCAATCACCATTGATCTGCACCATTGGCGCCTCTATACTTTGTTTTACAAACTATTAACCCCTAAACAGAAAGCCCCCACAATGGAATATACTAAAATAAACTATTAACCCTTAAACCTAACGCCCCCCTAACTTTATATTAAAATTACACTATTCCTATATTAAATTAAAACTTACCTGTCAAATTAAATAAATTAAACTAACAATTAAACTAAGATAATTATTAAACTACAATTAAACTAACTACAAATTAAATTAAACTACACATTAAAGAACAAAACATTCTAACACTACTTGCAAAAAGTATCTAATTACAAAAAATAAAATAACTAAATTACAAAAAAAAACCCACTAAATTGCGAAATATAAGAAACAAATTATCAAAAATAAAAAGGAATTATACCTAATCTAATAGCCCTAAAAAATAAAAAGCCCCCCCAAATAAAAAAAACCCTAGCCTACAATAAACTACCAATGGCCCTTAAAAGAAAAAATACAAACACCCCCCAACAGTAAAACCCACCACCCAACCAACCAACACCCCAAATAAAAAACAAAAAAAATCTAAAATAACCTAAGCTCCCTATTGCCCTGAAAAGGGCATTTGTATGAACATTGCTGCTTCTTAACTTATGTTTCCGGCAAGCTTGAAGGCTCGTGCTGAAACAGCTGCATTCACAGCATCATAAAGCGGCCCCTAATACTTAAATATGCCTCTGGTTTTTAAAGGGACTTTAAGGGTAAAATATATCAAGCTGCATTTGCAGCTTCTAAAACCTTGGGGTGCACTCCGAACTCACTCATTTAGAGTGACTCACAGACCCTACTCTTGTGTAATTGGTTGCACAAGAAAACTCTAGTGCAATTTTAAATTTCAAACACACAAATTGACTGTATAAAAGGGAGCAATCGGACATACAGCATTCTAGCCGGCTTGTGAACATCTGTAGGAGTCTGTTTGGCGACCAGCGTCTTGTGCTTTTTTGTATATATTTAATAGGACATTGAGACATTGGACTTTGTGCTAAAACCCCAGGAAGTCATTAGGAACATATAAATGTGAAGGTAGCAGCACAGCTGTTCCTGTAGACACGCTATCAACAGAAGTGATCTGGAAAAAGAGACCAGTGGTGTCACTAGGGGGTGCGGGGGGTGCGGACCGCGCCAGGGTAACACCCTCCAGACTGTCATCCTGGGTTCGTACATAGCTGCATTGGTCCTCTTACTATTGTGCCTTTCCATACCTCATATGTTTGAGGGTTAAAAGTGTGAGTGAATTTTTATATGTGCAATTAATTTATCTTTTTAACAATACTATTCTTAGATCAGTCCCTTGCGCTCTTGTCTTTTTCGTTCTTCTGTTTGTATAGAAAATGGTGACAAGAACAAAATATTTACAATGGGGAGAAATACAAAATTCTAAAACTAAGAGTAAAAATATTTCGAATAAAAAATAATGCAAAATTCTATAATTCTATAATTAATAAAGGTTGAAATAGAGGAATATTAGCAGATTCTCTGCTTTCCTATACCAGTGGTAATGATGTGCTTAACTATTATTATTATTATTATTTATTTGTATAGCGCCTCCAAGTTCTGTAGCACTAGAAATCCCAATTACATAAATACTGTACTTTTTAAGTGCATTGAAGGACTAATACTAAATTTCCATTTGTTTTTCCCTTGCTCACTCATTATACCATCTTGAAATCACTTGGATTCTGGGAATCATAGTTCTGGATCTAACTGGATTTTCATGAAACTAAACTAGGTCTATAACTTCCTATAATATATGATGCAGAGAAGTGGAGAATTGCACCCTCTGAGCACTCCACATTTCCTGAATTTGTATTTTATTTAATGAATCAAGCAGTTTGATTCAATTTAATTCAATATGGACTATGTCTTTTTTAAAAAACATATTCACTTAATATGCCAAATGAATTCCAAATATATTTTAGAAAAATGCCATGTATTGCTTCAAAATATGGTATAGGTATATATTTAAATAGAGGAAAAAGGAGACACAGTGGCGCCAATATGGCCTAGTAATGTCTGCACAATGATAAAACAATGTGAAGTACAATTATACTCACAAAAATAGAACCACCCAAAGGTGCAAATGGCGCAGGCTGAATCAATTAGCTGTGGTCCTGAGTGTTTCTCTTGTGAGCATACAGTGAACTGGGCCACTGCAAATTGATTCAGCCTGCGTCATTTGCACCTTTGGGTGCTCTATTTTTGTGAGTATAATTGTACTTCACATTGTTTTATCATTGTGCAGATGTTACTAGGCCATATTGGCGCCTCTGTGTCTCCTTTTTCCCCAGATTCATCATCACCAGGGACTGACCATCCTTTTGACAGAGTACTACCTCCCATTGGATGTTGGATTATAAGGACTTTATTCTCATTTTTATTGTGTTTGTTTTACTTATTTTTAGCTCCTGCCGTAGCTCACATATGTGTCATTTGTATTATATTTATTATTTGAGTCTAGTTGTTTTTTTTTTCTTTTTCAGTTTTGGGTATTAGGAAGCGCCCCCCTATGGGATTAGTGTTATCTTTATTTCCAATTTTTATATATTTAAATTGATCGATAGATATATATTTCTATCTGTATATAGCAGCTAGCTTGAAACATAAAAACATAAAGCATATAACTATCTCGCTATAAAATAAGGGAGATATAAGACAGCACTTAAAAATGAACAATAAACCTTAACACAATCAGTATTTTTTCTAAAGTTTTCATTAAAATATAATTTAACAAATAGATAAAATACTGGATACTTGCAGAAGTAATAAGATACAAAATACTCTAGAGGTATTTCAGAACTTACGTTCCTGTACTGTAAAACAAAGCTAGTTATATTATAAAGGGTTTTAAAAATGATGTATTATTTATTCAAAGCTTTTATGGTACTTGATTGATGATACACTTTTCATATATAAAAATACAGATTGATTTCCATTTATAGGGATAGTAAACACCAAAAATGTTATATTTAAAAAGATAATCTCTTTATTTACCATTTCCCAGTTTTGTATAACCAACACTGATATATTAATACACTTTTTACCTCTATAATTAGCTTGTATCTAAGCTTCTGCTGACTGCCTCCTTATCTCATATCTTTTGACAGACTTGCATTTCAGGCAATTAGTGCTGACTCTTAAATAACTTCAAGTGCATGAGCACAATGTTATCTTTATGAAATACATGAACTAATGCCTTCTAGCTGTGAAAAAACTGTTGACTGCATTCAGATAAGAGACGGCCTTCAAAGGTCTTCCAGGGCTTAGAAATTAGGATATGAGACTACATAGGATTAGCTTTCAACTAAGAATACCAAGAGAACAAAGCAAATTTGATGATAAAAGTAAATTAGAAAGTTGTTTAAAATTACATGCCCTGTCTCAGTCATGAAAGTTTAATTTGGACTTTAGTATCCCTTTAATTACTTCTAACTGGACCTTACGGCAAAACAATGTAAAGTGGCAGGAGCCACGCTATACTAACCCAATATCAGGTTGCAGTGCATTGGTAATTGCGCTGTTTCAGAGAGAGGAGCCGGTGGGCACGTTAAATGTGGAGATACTGGTGCAGTGAAGGTTTAGGGTCATGTTCAGGAAGCCTTGGCGTAGTGCGGCTGGCAGCCTGGGTGTCTTTCTGTTTCCTTGTGCTGTGTTGTACTGTATGTGTGCTAAGTTTATCACTATGTGTATTTTCCTGTCTGAAGTGACCCTGATAATGCATCTGACACCAAGACCAAGTCTGAATGAGAGGTGTTAAAAGTGATCTCTGACTCCCATTCAGTGATAGGTTATTTCATAAGAAGAATGAAACAATCTTTTTTCTGGTATATCCTCCTGACTCTGACACTGGCTAATCCTATTCCCTATTCTGTTAAAACACAAATGAAGCGCTGGGCTTCAGGATAGAGCAAATGCGCCGTTAGGCTAAAAGTATTCAAACACCAATAAAAAATATAAAGGTAAATTTAATACAGACAAATTAGTACAATATTAAAATAAGGGACGTCTCCCTGCAATTGCGAGCAAACTAGTTATACAATGTTTAAAACAAAAGGCCCTTCTAATTCACAAGGATAACAGGTACTGTATCTTTATATATAAACAGTAGGTTGGGGGTATCTTATAAATGCTGACATTAAAAAATGCTAAAAAAGTATAAAATATATAATATAACCGCATGTGACAGAATTTTTTTTATAAAGATTCAGGCTTGTATTCAGAGGAGATCATATAGCAAACTGCAGTTCAGCCAGCCGTAGCAAGTTCAAACAGTTATGAATGATAGCAAATTCTGTTCGGCTTATTCTGAACAATTCTCACACCGTACCAGCGATATTACTTTACCGTAAGTCCGGTGATGTTACCAGGGTGTGTGCCACTCGGTCAAGACTTGGACCGCAAATGCGACCGCAGTCGCTGCTGGGGATAGTGTTCAAAGACCTTTGCACGTGTGAGTCGGCGTCTGATGTTACGCCCTCTCTGTGTGTCTTTCAAAATTGGATGTTCTGACAGCGTAGAGGCAGACAGCTGTTCACTATTTCTATGTGTTAGCTGTATTGGTTTGTGAATCCTGCCAGCTGCAAGTGTAATTCAGGCTCAGGTGGAGAATTGTGGTATAGATTCCTCTTCACTCTCAAATAAAACGTTGAAATTAACCCGGGTTAAAAGTTGGCTGAGTGAAAGTTGTTCTTTGTTCAACAATACAGTGTCACAAATGCAAGCGATGCATTTCACCCTCCCTTGGGCTTTATCAAGATGCATGTGACAAGTAACTTGTGTCTTATAAGTAGTCCATTAGCATGTTATTGGCTGTGACCTTAATTGATTAGACACCACCCTCCAAACTGTTAAGGCGGTATATACTCCTTTCACAAATCCTCATTCTCTGTTGCTTTAGATGTCTTACATAAAAAAGTGTTGATCCTTAAACATATGTCACATACGGTTATATATCAAAACATTCATAGTTCAAAACAATAAGGTTACCTCCAACTGATCATACCTATAAGAATTGACGTGGTCATTGGTCTCTTAATATCTCAGAGAATAATAATTGTGATGTTAAAACATAACTTAACACATGTTATATTACACTTAATATCAAAGTGATACATACATCTAGGGCCATTCACCAAAAATGTATTATATCATTTGAATTAGAATGTGTTATATAAAAACTTATATTGACCTCTAACACTAACTTAAGGGGATTAGAGGTTGTGCAAAAAATATAAAAAAATAGTCTATTAGAATCCTTCAACATAATACAGTGATCAATCCATTCATAATAATTACAGGTCGTGACTAAAATATTTAGATCATATATTAATATCTTACTATGTCCTCATATTTCTATAAATGTGCAAATATACATAAAGTGCTTAGTGGTAAAATCTTTATTCAAATAAAAAGGGGGAAAGCTCCAACTCTGAATTGAGACCTTTTGGGAACAAGTTGTCATACTTATAAATTAATTCGGCTTCTTGTATTAGAAGTGCTTTTTCTATGTTGCCACCTCTCCAGTGTCCCTTAACCTTTTTAATCCCCCAATAATTAAGAGCTTTAGTGTCACCATGGTGTTTCTCTTTGAAGTGTTTGTACAGTGATGTGTCGTCCCTACCTTTTTCTATGATAAGAGGTGTTCCCTTATCCTTTCCTTGAGAGACCGGGTTGTTTCACCAAAGTAAAAAAGATTACATGAGCATTTTAATGTATAGATAATATTTTTGTGAGTACATCTAATTATCTCCTTAATAAAGAAATTATTCTCTGAGCTGTTCATTTTTAGAGTCTTTAATTTAGAGCTGAGCTTGCAAGCCTTGCACGTGTAACAAGGAAAGAAGCCTGTTGGTATCTTACCTTCCAAATCTTGTTGAGTTTGATTTATATTTTCCTTTTTTAGTTCACTGGGAACTAGTATCATTTTAAAATTATTGGCTTTTCTAATAATGAAAGTCGGTCTATCTGCAAGTTTATCCCCAATTACATTATCTTCTTTTAAGAGGGGCCAGTGTATTTTTATTATTTTTTTGATGAGATTATGGTCTGCATTGTAATCTGTGATAAAGGGAACTTTGATTATGTCACTATCCTCTCTCCCTTTGGTTTTATATTCAAGGAGATCTTTTCTATTAGTCAAGCGTGCTTTTGTAATTGTATTATCAATTTTCTATTTTTCATATCCCCTATCCTCAAATTTTTCTGCTAGAATGGTAACCTGATTTTCATAGTCCTCTGTCCTTGAACAATTTATTTTTATACGTAAGGTCTGTCCATATGGAATGTTATTTTTCCACGCTTTTAAGTGGCAGCTCACTGCATGTATTAGATTATTGCAGTCAACTGGCTTGAAGTTTTAGTTTCTATTTTTTCTTCAATAACCATAATTTCTAAATCCAGGAAGGTGATTTTAGTTTTACTGTGATTACACACAAATTTAAGACCATAGTTATTTATATTCATTCTATCAAAGAGTTCGATTAATCCATTCTCAGGGCCCTTCCATATTAACAACAAATCATCTATGTAGCGCTTATAGAGCACGAGGTTTGCACCGAGAGGTTCACTACGGAAGAAATCTTCTTCCCAGACTCCCATAAAAAGATTTGCATAACTCGGTGCGAACCTCGTGCCCATGGAGGTTCCTTCTATTTGTCTATAAAAGTGATTATCAAAAGAGAAATAATTGTGTTCCAGTATGTTTTGGATACTTTTTAGTAGGAATTCACTTTGTTGGGACTCCATATTGATAAAAAAATGGAAAGGGATATTAAGGATAGTACTGAAAAAGTTACAGATACACATAAAAAGATAGAACAGAAAGAACCTACGAGACCCCATAGCAACAACAAGAGAGAAAATCCCTTCAAGGAATCTGAAACAACAGAATTCCTCCCAATACATGAATTATAGTAATAATAATTATAACCATAATTACAAATCAGGATTATTCAAATAATTACTACAGACGTAATTACAACAATAATTACAGAAATCCCAATTATCGGAATTCTAACTATTATTCTCACCAGAGTCACAATTATCATAAACAATCGCATTATCAATATCAGAACTACCATAATAGACATTACAGTAATAACCATCAGGAACACTATGATAATAGTTATGATCGTAATTATTATCACCAAAGGAACAACAACAATCAAAATCAAAGTAATTGGGAATATCCCAGATATAGGGGTAACCATAAATTAAAACAACATTGACAAGAGAACAGGGAGCTGGTTACTACAACACAAAATAGGTTTCTCCCTTTGAGAGAAGATTTGTCAAATACAGACAACATAAGTTCTAATGTACAGTTGCCTTTTTTAGGCCACAGCCCTCTAAAAGAGGGCTTCTCAAAAAAAATTACAAAAAATAGAAGCAGAACAAACACAAAGAAGAAAAAGAAATTTAGAGGAGGGAGAGGGGGAAGAAGTTCAAAATGATCCAAAAAGATGGAGATAGAGAATAGGAATAAAAAAAGTGGGATCTTTAACCTAAGTAAAATAGAGTTAACAAAAGAACAAGAAAAACTGCTTAATCTTGGTCTTTCCTACGCTCCTACTGTTCGAATGAACAAGTTCAACACCCATATACATATCAAAAAATTTGTTAGAAATCTAACCCTGAAAAGGTTTTTCATGAAAAGTCCACTAGAGAAGCAAAGTACCATTCCTAATAAAGAACCAGATAAATTCCAGCATACTAACCTGAAGCCCAAATCCCGTTTTTATCCAACTTCCTCAAAAAGGTAATTATCTCGAAACCTTTGAAAAAAATAGTGCTAAATGATATAAAGAAATGCAAACTTCCCCATATTAGAAAACAAAATATCAATAAGAAAGAGAGGGAAATACTTAGCAAATTACAGAAAGATTTCCAAGTAACTATCAAGCCGGCAGATAAGGGTGGGGAGGTAGTAATAATGGATACGGACAAATACATGGCTGAGGCGTATTGTCTTTTGAAAGATAGGAAAACGTATGAAGTATTATCCATGAATCCAACAGATAAATTCTCAAAAATACTTAATAAAATTTTAACTGAAGGGAAATCCGTAGGGCTCCTAAACGAAAGCGAATTTAATTACCTAACTCCTAAACACTCCAAAATTCCAATACATAGAACGATTTCTACAACCCTATGTAATTAAACTGGAGTCACATTTGAAAGATTCAACCCAATTATTAAATATCTTAAATTCTATCAAATGGGAAGAAGGAATGATAATCGCTACATGCAATGTATCATCATTATATACCGTAATTAATCATCAACAGGGAGTAGCAGCAGTTAAAACTTATTTAGATAAGGATATCAATATGGAGTCCAAACATATTGAATTCCTACTAAAAAGTATCCAATACATACTGGAACACAATTATTTCTCTTTTGATAATAACTTTTATAGACAAATAGAAGGAACCGCCATGGGCATGAGGTTCGCACCGAGTTATGCAAATCTTTTTATGGGAGTCTGGGAAGAAGATTTCTTCCGTAGTGAACCTCTCGGTGCGAATCTCGTGCTCTATAAGCGCTACATAGATGATTTGTTGTTAATATGGAAGGGCCCTGAGAATGGATTAATCAAGCTCTTTGATAGAAGGGATATAAATAACTATGGTCTTAAATTTGTGTGTAATCACAGTAAAACTAAAGTCAACTTCCTGGATTTAGAAATTATGGTTATTGAAGAAAAAATAGAAACTAAAACTTACTTCAAGCCAGTTGACTGCAATAATCTAATACATGCAGTGAGCTGCCACTTAAAAGCGTGGAAAGATAACATTCCATATGGACAGACCTTACGTATAAAAAGAAATTGTTCAAGGACAGAGGACTATGAAAATCAGGTTACCATTCTAGCAGAAAAATTTGAGGATAGGGGATATGAAAAATTGAAAATTGATAATGCAATTACAAAAGCACGCTTGACTAATAGAAAAGATCTCCTTGAATATAAAGCCAAAGGGAGAGAGGATAGTGACATAATCAAAGTTCCCTTTATCACAGATTACAATGCAGACCATAATCTCATCAAAAAAATAATAAAAAAACACTGGCCCCTCTTAAAAGAAGATAATGTAATTGGGGATAAACTTGCAGATAGACCGACTTTCATTATTAGAAAAGCCAATAATTTTAAAATAATACTAGTTCCCAGTGAACTAAAAAAGAAAAATGTAAATCAAACTCAACAAGATTTGGAAGGTAAGGTACTAACAGGCTTCTTTCCTTGTTACACGTGCAAGGCTTGCAAGCACAGCTCTAAATTAAAGACTCTAAAAATTAACAGCTCAGAGAATAATTTCTTTATTAAGGAGATAATTAGATGTACTCACAAAAATATTATCTATGCATTAAAATGCTCATGTAACCTTTTTTACTTTGGTGAAACAACCAGGTCTCTCAAGGAAAGGATAAGGGAACACCTCTTATGCATATAAAAAGGTAGGGACGACACATCACTGTACAAACACTTCAAAGAGAAACACCATGGTGACACTAAAGCTCTTAATTATTGGGGGATTAAAAAGGTTAAGGGACACTGAAGAGGTGGCAACATAGAAAAAGCACTTCTAATACAAGAAGCCGAATTAATTTATAAGTTTGACACCTTGTTCCCAAAAGGTCTCAATTCAGAGTTGGACCTTTCTCCCTTTTTATTTGAATAAAGATTTTACCACTAAGCACTTATTTGCACATTTATAGAAGTATGAAGACCTAGTAAGATATTAATATATGATCTAAATATTTTAGTCACGACCTGTAATTATTATGAATGGATTGATCACTGTATTATGTTGAAGGATTCTAATAGACTATTTTTTTATATTTTTTGCACAACCTCTAATCCCCTTAAGTTAGTGTTAGAGGTCAATATAATTTTTTATATAACACATTCTAATTCAAATGATATAATACATTTTTGGTGAATGGCCCTAGATGTATGTATCACTTTGATATTAAGTGTAATATAACATGTGTTAAGTTATGTTTTAACATCACAATTATTATTCTCTGAGATATTAAGAGACCAATGACCACGTCAATTCTTATAGGTATGATCAGTTGGAGGTAACCTTATTGTTTTCAACTATGAATGTTTTGATATATAACCGTATGTGACATGCTAACCGTATGTGACATATGTTTAAGGATCAACACTTTTTTATGTAAGACATCTAAAGCAACAGAGAATGAGGATTTGTGAAAGGAGTATATACCGCCTTAACAGTTTGGAGGGTGGTGTCAAATCAATTAAGGTCACAGCCAATAACATGCTAATGGACTACTTATAAGCAGGGCCGTCTTTAATACTGACTGGACCCCGGGCAAACATTTTCTTGGCCCCTCCTATGCAATTTCGCTCTCCACCCCAACATCCAAAAAAAACAACTAAATCAATTTTTTTTTTTTTTTTTAATTATTAGCCCAGCAGTGGATCATCCACTGCTGGGCTAAGCATTAAAAAAAAATTGCAATATGTGAAACTGGACCTAAGCAGTACTAATAAGTAAATAAATATATAAATTCCTCCTCTCTGGATTAATTTAATATGCTTTTGAATGTGATTCTGGTGTGAGGTTAGCTGATTAAAGAGATTTAGGGCAGCGAACAGGAGCAAAGCAAGGTAAAGACTGAGGCGGAAGCATAGAGGTGCAGACAGATATAAGTTTACTGACTGGAACAGTAGAACTACTATGGGAAGCTGTAAAATCTGAAACAGAGAGAAATAAAAACTATAAGAATAAACCTTACCTTAATGTGTGAAGTATCAGCATGACACTATACATCAGCCACAGCAGCACATGTCACTACTTTGCTAGGAACAAGTTCCCTCTCATCCTGCACTAGACAATGCTGCATGGGGGAGGGGCATGTGTACACTCACTTATTCTTCCCACTGACACCTTTCTACAAAGCACTGTTTTCCTAACAAACTTCAGTTAGTTGATCTTAGAGCCACAGCAGAAAGAGCAGGGCTAAGGGGACCAGCATGTCTGCCCAAGGCTGCATGGATACAAACAAATCACACAGCCTCAAGACTGAAGCGAGCAGTGTGTGCAGCTGCACAGATGCTCAAATCCTCACGTGCCTGCCACTCCAGCTTTCTGCTGCATGCGCCTATAGTGAGCCCTACCCAGAAACAATCCCTACCACCAGAGCAGTGACCTGGTGACAGTAGTAACCCCAGCAGGACCTTTTCTGATGCAGTGGGATTGACTGGATGCCTAGTTAGGGCTTAGCATACAGTGCTGCACAGTGCACATCTAAAACAGCACATGGCACTAGCTTGGAATGTCACATGACATCTGCATGGTCTGGCACAGTTTCTCACAAATAAATATAAGCAGAGAACCTTTGACTGTGACAATATTAGGACTGACTGTGTGTGTCCTCCATGTCACATGAAATCAGCTGTCTGGCATGAACTAAAAAAAAAAAAAAAAATTTCTTGGGCCCCTCAACAAAGACTGGGCCCAGGGCAGCTGCCCCTTTTGCCCTGTGTTAAAGACGGTCCTGCTTGTAAGACACGAGTTGCTTGTCACATGCATCTTGATAAAGCCCATGGGAGGGCGAAACGTGTTGCTTGCATTTGTGACACTGTATTGTTGAACAAAGAACAACTTTCACTCAGCCAACTTTTAACCCGGGTTAATTTCAACGTTTTATTTGAGAGTGAGGAGGAATCTATACCACACTTCTCCACCTGAGCCTGAATTACACTTGCAGCTGGCAGGATTCACAAACCAATACAGCTAACACATAGAAATAGTGAACAGCTGTCTGCCTCTACGCTGTCAGAACATCCAATTTTGAAAGACACACAGAGAGGGCGTGACGTCAGACGCAGACTCACACGTGCGAAGGTCTGTGAACACTATCCCCAGGAGTGACTGTGGTCGCATTTGCGGTCCAAGTCTTGACCAAGTGGCACACACCCTGGTAACATCACCGGACTTACGGTAAAGTAATATCGCTGGTGCAGTGTGAGAATTGTTCAGAATAAGCCGAACAGAATTTGCTATCATTCATAACTGTTTGAAATTGCTACAGCTGGCTGAACTGCAGTTTGCTATATGATCTCCTCTGAATACAAGCCTGAATCTTTATAACATTTTTTCTGTCACATGCGGTTATATTATATATTTTATATTTTTTTAGCATTTTTTAATGTCAGCATTTATAAGATACCCTCAACCTACTGTTTATATATAAAGACACAGTACCTGTTATCCTTGTGAATTAGAAGGGCCTTTTGTTTCAAACATTGTATAACTAGTTTGCTCGCAATTGCAGGGAGACGTCCCTTATTTTAATATTGTACTAATTTGTCTGTATTAAATTTACCTTTATATTTTTTATTGGTCTTTGAATACTTTTAGCGTAACGGCGCATTTGCTCTATCCTGAAGCCCAGCGCTTCATTTGTGTTTTAGCTAGCATTAGATACATTACAGGGATTGTATTTTTAGAGCATTGTGTAGTATCCTTTCCTGTAGCGCACACTAATCTAATCCAATAGCATAATCCCTATTCTGTGTTGTATTACCTGTGGACTACTTTAATGGTTCAAGACCCTTGGAATTATTATCAGGTTAAAGGGACACTGTACACTAGATTTTTCACGCATAAATGTTTTGTAGATGATCCATTTATATAGCCCATCTTGGAGTGTTTTTCTAACAATGTATAGTTTTGCTTATTTTGTAATAACATTGTGCTGATTTTAAGACTCCTAACAAAGCCACACCAGATATGGACTGATGTCTACAGATTCCTGCCTTCTCCTGTTTGTGTAATGGGTCTTTTCATGTGCAGGGGAGGGGGGGGGGTTGTCTGGGAGCTTCTAAGTAAGTTTTGAAAAGGTTTTATAAAGGATTTGTATATCAGTATCTGTGCATATTCTTTATAACAGTGTCTATTACATGACAATTGTTGTATAATGTCCATTTAAAGTGCTTGTCTTCTTCTATTGCCCTGACACAGGGTTCTTGATGGATCTTCTGGTGCTGACCCCTGGCTTGTTAAGGACTATTCAACAGTTGTCCTGACAAGACCCTGCTGACCATTATGTGCCCATTTGGTTCCAGACTCCAAATCATGCCATTCTCTAGTTACATAGAATTGTTATTTTTTTTTTTTCTGGAACATGTTTTATCTTTCCTATATTTTCTGTACATTTCTCCATTGTCTTATTCTCCCAGCCCTTTCCTTACACACATTTATTTTCTTTTCTCTCTATTATCACATCTCTCCAACAGCGCTGTCATTATTGTGACACGTCACTTTGGGACTTTTCTAATAATACGGATAAGCATTTTCACCCCATGAAATGAAAATTAGCAATCACTTCTTGAAAGACTCCTCTTGTGACATTTCAAAATGTCATCGATCAGAAACAGTTTTACATAATATAAGTCAATTTCTTGTGTGTTATCCTGCTGTTTTTTGTATTATAAAACAAAGTACATTGGTGAAATTAATCATGTTTGTCATTAACCAGATTATAGTTCCTATCCATAATGTTAAAAAAGTAAAAACAAAATCATATATGTTCTTTTTTTTGTGATATTATCTGATTTGCAAATAAAATAGTGCAGGTTCTGAAATACTTTTATTGTAAATTAGTATGTTATCATTTAACCTCCTTAACCTATTTCACATCACCACTATTAAGGACATTCTGGGCTGGATCACCTGATGTTAGTGGAATTAGAAAACCACCATGCACCTATCTGATAATAATAGATAATGGTCAAGTTCATATCAGTGGTAACTTTGAGCTGTACATTGTTACACTTTGATGCTGGTGTAAAGTGATATTAGCCTCTGTTTGGTACCCTATTTACATATTTCCCAGTATAACTTTACTTCCATTTTTATTTTCCTATCAACTGCTTGTGTGTGTATTTGTGTTGGTGTGTGTATGGAATGTTTGGAAGTGATTTGCGATTCATTGCAAATATATATGAACTTATATGGCTCCATGAATGTCAGGTCCCAAGGCATGATAAGGATTGTGCTATAGTTACTATGAGTCGGTTCCTGGAGCTTTTTGGAAGGTGCGCTACTGTCACGTCACTCCCAGGACCTGAAGGGGTCTGAAGCTATGACTCAGGACCATACTAAGCAAGGATCTGGCAATACTGTGTGCACTGTTCACTTCTGTATCCCTTTAAAACGGCTTCATATTCCATATAGAAGAATATGTCCTATTTATTACTAAATACATACATACACAAACATACATGCGTATTACATATATATATATATATATATATATATATATATATATATATATATATATATATATATATATATATATATATATCAGAACAAAAACTTGCACTCTCTGGTCTTTTTCAGATTCAATCTTTTACTGTGAAAGCAGTTAAAAAGATTAAATTTGAATAAGACCAGAGAGTGCTAGTTTTTGTTCTGCTATACTTATTCTACACTGGCACCCTGGCAGCTGCTATACTAAGTGAGAGTGCTCTCCTTTGTTACTATATATATATATATATATATATATATATAAAGTTCTGTAGGAAACAGCACACGCTAAACTAAGCAACCACCTGGTACTGTGCCACACAATAGTGCATCCAAGAAAGTGATGGTTCCCACGGATGGTCTCCGTGATATCCAGAAACTTCACACAGCAGGCACAGCAGGTTTGGCTACCATTGACAAAGGCTCCTGCGAGAGCCGAAACGTTTGGTTTTTTATCACTATTAAAACGGATTGTCTAAAACCTGCTGTGCCTGCTGTGTGAAGTTTCTGGATATCACTGAGACCGTCCGTGGGAACCATCACTTTCTTGGATATATATACTTGGATATATACAAATGATGACAGGTGTGTACTGACTCCTATTTAACATGATTTTGAATGTGATTGCTTAATTCTGAACACAGCTACATCCCCAGTTATAAAAGGGTGTTCACACTTATGCAACCATATTATTTTATTTTTTTATTTTTATTTCCCTTTACCTAAAAGATTTCCGTTTGTTTTTCAATTGAGTTGTACAGTTTATAGGTCACATTAAAGGTAGAAAAAGTTCTGAAATGATTTATCTTTGTCTCATTTTTTTACATCACAGAAACCTGACATTTTAACAGGGGTGTGTAGACTTTTTATATCCACTTGTATATATAATTTATTTATAAAAACTTAGAACATATTCCCCTATGTAAAAAAAAAACATTGGAATGTGAAATATATAGTTAAAAACTTTATTAAATATGAATATTGCATAAATATGATTTACATGTTTTCAGCAACTTGACTCCAAAGGGCTCCAATGCACTTACTTATACATATGTATTTATATGTTTATATGTGTATATATGTCTGTAAATACATTTATACACATATAAATACATACACACATCAATCAATATATATATATATATAATACATACATATATATATATATATATATATATATATATATATATATATATATATATATATATATATATATATATATATACACATACACACTGGGACATGTATATGTATGTATCTTTATGTTAATGCACTTTGCAGTAAAACAAAAATCTAACACCTGAGACCATATATTTGAGCTCTTTTATTATTATTATTATTATTATCATCAGGTATTTGTAGAGCGCCAACAGATTCCGCAGCGCTGTAAACATAGTTGGTGTACAGGATAGCTTTTGTAGGGGTTAGGTGGGTAGAGGGCCCTGCCGAGAGTTTCACTGTTGTAGTCGGCTCTTATGAAGCGATCTGTAAACAGCTGGGCCCATAGGCTTACATTCTAAGGGGTTCAAGGGGAAAGCAATGGCGTTAGGGAAGGTTAGTGTTGGTTGTATGCATCCCTGAATAGAAGTGTTTTTAGGGAGAGCTTGAAGCTGTAAAAACTAGGGGAGAGTCTTATGGAGCGAGGCAGGGAATTCCACAAGGGGGCCAGTCTGGAGAAGTCCTGTAAACGTGAATGTGAGGAAGTAACAAGAGAGGAGGAGAGGAGGAGATCCTGAGCTGATTGAAGGGGACGGGAGGGAGAGTATCTAGAGACAAGTTCTGAGATGTAGGGGGGAGCAGTGCAGTTGAGAGCTTTATATGTCAGGGTGAGGATTTTATGTTTAATCCTAGAGGCAAGAGGAAGCCAGTGAAGGGATTGGCAGAGAGGTGCAACAGATGAAGAGCGACGAGTAAGGAAGATGAGCCTGGCAGAGGCATTCATAATGGATTGTAAAGGAGCTATGCGGCAGCTAGGTAGACCAGAGAGGACGGAATTGCAGTAGTCGAGGCGGGAAAGGATGAGAGAGTGGATTAAAATCTTGGTTGCATCTTGTGTAAGGAAATGTCTAATTTTAGCAATGTTTTTAAGGTGGAAGCGGCAGGCTTTAGCCAAGGACTGAATGTGAGGAGTGAGTGAAAGTTCTGAGTCAAGTGTGACCCCAGGACATCCGGCGTGCGGGGTAGGGGTAATGATGGAATTATCAACAGTTATAGAAATTTTGGGGGTGGAGACATTGGAAGAAGGGGGAAAAATAAGGAGTTCAGTTTTGGAGAGATTTAGCTTAGGTAGTGAGAGGACATCCAAGATAAGATGTGAGAAAGACAGTTAGTGACACTGGTTAGTAAGGAAGGAGGTAGGTCTGGTGCAGAGAGGTAGATTTGGGTGTCATCGGCATACAAATGGTATTGAAACCCATGGGACTTTATTAAGGAACCTAGTGACGACGTGTAGATTTAAAAGAGAAGGGGACCGAGGACAGAGCCTTGAGGTACCCCAACAGAGAGTGGTAACGGGGCAGAGGATGCTCCGGAGAAGGCTACACTAAATGTACGGTTAGTCAGATAGGAAGAGAACCACGAGAGAGCTGTGTCACAGATGCCAAAGGATTGGACGGTTTGGAGCAGAAGAGGGTGGTCAACAGTGTCAAAGGCTGCAGACAGGTCAAGGAGGATAAGCAGAGAGAAGTGGCCTTTGGATTTTGCTTTAAGTAGGTCATTGGTAACCTTGACAATTGCTGTCTCTGTAGAGTGATGGGAATGAAATCCAGATTGCAGTGGGTCAAGAAGAGAGTTTAGTGTAAGGAAATGGGATAGACGTGCGTAAACTAGCTTTTCGAGGAGCTTTGAGGCAAGAGGGAGTAGGGAAATAGGGCGGTAATTGGAAGGGGAGGTTGGATCAAGGGAAGGTTTTTTGAGGATAGGTGTGACCAGTGCATGTTTTAGAGATGAGGGAAATATACCAGTGCTGAGGGAGAGGTTGAAAATGTGTGTGAGTATGGGGGTAAGGGTAGAAGAGAGGGAGGGGAGTAGCTGTGAGGGGATGGGGTCGAGGGGACAGGTAGTGAGGTGGGAGGACAGTATAAGGGCAGAAACTTCATCCTCATTAACAGGGGCAAAAGAGCTGCATTTTTGGATATTTTGGTTTTGGGTGATCGTGAGCTTTTGAGGGGGTGGGAGATTGGAAGTTTGTTGATAGCTGATTTCACTCCTGATGGAGTCAATTTTGTTGTTGAAGTGGCTTGCAAAATCTTGAGCTGAGAGAGAGGTTGTGTTAGGAGGTGGGAATGGGTGGAGAAGAGTGTTGAACATGGGGAACAGACGTTTAGGGTTAGAGGAAAGAGTAGAGATGAGATTAGAAAAATATTGTTGCTTATAAAGATTAAGGGCAGAATAGTAGGAGTTCAGGATGAACTTGTAGTGAAGAAAGTCAGCTGAACTCCGAGATTTCCTCCAATGCCGCTCAGCAGTACGGGAGCATCTGCGTAGGTATCGTGTCAGAGGAGTATGCCAGGGCTGAGGATGAGCGTGTGGTTTCTGAGCTAAGGTTGGAGGGGCCAGAGTGTCAATGACCGATGTAAGGGTGGAATTATACTAGCAGATAGATTGGTCAGGGCAGGAAAAGGAGGTGATGGATGAGAGGAGAGGTTTGAGAGAGCTAGCAAGCTGATGCAGATCTAGTGACTTAGTGCTTCTGTGAAGTTTGGTGTGAGGTGTAGAGGGAGGGGGAGTTGTAGGTAGGGAAGTGATGTTGCAAGTTAGGAGATGATGGTAAGAGAGAGGAAAAGGGGAGTTTGTTAAATTTGAAAGAGTGCATCGATAGGTGAAAATCAGATCAAGGGAATGAACATCTTTGTGAGTGGGAGAGTCAGTCCATTGTGACAGGCCGAAAGAGGAAGTCAGTTGAAGAAGTTGTTTTTCAGAGGAGGCAGTGGGATTGTCAAGAGGGATGTTAAAGGGACACTGTACCCAAAATTTTTCTTTCATGATTCAGATTGAACATGAAATTTTCAGCAACTTTCTAATTTACTCCTATTATCAAATTTTCTTCATTCTCTTGGTATCTTTATTTGAAATGCAAGAATGTAAGTTTAGATGCCGGCCCATTTTTGGTGAACAACCTGAGTTGTCCTTGCTGATTGGTGGATAAATTCATCGACCAATAAAAAAGTGCTGTCCAGAGTACTGAAACCAAAAAAAGCTTAGATGCCTTATTTTTCAAATAAAGATAGCAAGAGAACGAAGAAAAATTGATAATAGGAGTAAATTAGAAAGTTGCTTAAAATTGCATGTGCTTTCTGTATTACAAAAGAAAAAATTTGGGTTCAGTGTCCCTTTAAAGTCACCAAGAATGAGGGCAGGGGTGTCTGAGGAAAGGAAATAAGGAAGCCAGGCAGCAAAGTGATCTAAAAATTGAGTTGGAGAGCGGTATATGACTGTAACACGTATAGAGAGGGGAGAGAATGTGTGCTTCAAATGAAGAAAATGTGAGTGAAGAGAAGGGCTTTATTTGGTGGAAGGTGCAATGAGAGGAAAGTAAAATACCGACACCACCTCCTTGTCTATTGCCAGACCTAGGAGTGTGGCTGAAATGGAGACCCTCATGTGACAGTGCAGCAGTGGATGCTGTGTCTGAGGCAGAGAGCAAGGTTTCTGTAAGAGCCAGAAGGTTAAGAGAGTGGGAGATAAAGAAATCATGGATAGAAGTGAGCTTGTTGCAAACAGAGCGAGAGTTCCAGAGTGCACAAGTGAAGGGGGAGGGGTTTTTAGATGTAAGAGGAATGCAGTTAAGGTTACCAGAGTTTAGTTTATGAAGTCTATTGAAAGGCACAGAAGGATGTGAAAGGCTAGGAGGCTGTGAGGGACCAGGATTAGGGGAGATGTCGCCAGCAGCTAGTATGAGCAAGAGGGAGAGTGACATGAGATGAGAAGCAGATTTTGCAGTAATGAGACTGTTGTTTGGCTGAAATGCAGGTGGGCGAGAGAGTGTTTAGGAATAGGTAAAGTTCATGAGTACAAAAGTAAGGTGAGTATAAGAGAGATGGGCTAATGAACAGTGCAGGTGGAGAGGGAGAAGGACTAAGTGAGTAATGTAGTTTGTTACAGAGACAAGAGGTAGCAAAAAGGAATATGAAGATATTGAGCATTATTATGAAAGTGGGAACCAAGTAAACACATAAGGCACAGTGTTACAGCAGCACTTGCAAAAGGATACAATGAGATACATAAAACATAGTAATACAAGAGTACTTGTCCCTTGCCCAATCCTTGTTGAATTCTTGTATAATTCTTAAAAATTAGTGCCTCACTTATAAAATGTTCACTTTGAAAATGTGAACATATGCTATTGTTAAAAAGTACACTGCCCTGTAAGCAGTGCACACCCCTGTGCAGTGCACATCCCCAAACTAGTCTGAAATATATACAGGTAGGGCAGTCAGCTGAGTCCACTAAATTTAGTTGATTGCTAATCAAAGACAGTTGGTAAGGCCAATTGGAATGTTAGAATCTGGTCAGGGTTAGATGAGTTAAGTAAACAGACAATTAAATTTGGAGGGGGTTAAAACTGTGACATAAGAAAACTATAAATTTTAGCGTTATAGCAAATATTGATAAGGATTGAGCATCACATGGCAATTAACTAGACATTAGAATTGAGACATTGGGATGAATCATTACAAAAAATGCAGGACTTAATTTTAACAGCCTAAATTCATGTGCTCAATATACATATACACAGAGAGACTTGGAGTAAAATGACAGAAAAGCAGGGAATAGCAGGATTTCAATGCATGGCCTTAATTCACATATCAAAAAGAGAGACTTGGAGTAAAATGAGAGAAAAGCAGGGATTAGCAGGATTATATCTCTTAAATGTAATTTATTTCCAATTATTTTTATTGCATGGTGTTATTCTGGGTATAACTGTACTTTTTTATTGTAATTTTGATGTTTTCTGGCAACTTTTTAGTCAAGCATAACAGTTAATCACACCTCTGAGGTTGCGCTTTAAATTCAATTGAACTTAAGCGAACGTATTTTCATTCAAATTGTAATATGCACGCTACTTCCGACAGCTTTTATAAACTCAAAATCGCTTGCTCGCAACTGTTAGCGTGCCACTCGTAATCCGGCCCAATTTAGAAAGTGACTTCTGCTCTTACGTGCCAAGATGGAATAGGAGGTAATAAAAAAAATAATCTATGTCTCCCATTCAATGCTTGGTTATTTTCTCATGAAGACCTTAAGAATCGTGTTCTCAGCCTTTCTTCCTTGTATTGACCCCGGCAAGTTATTTGGACCCTGTATTTTGCCTGAGCCTTTTCTGCTTTGTCGCTTTATTGTTTGTTGAAAGACTTGGAAATGTGGCCTTGATTATCAGTCTGTTCTGCCCAATAACCTGGTGCTGACATTTGGCTTTCATTTTGACTACTCTCTTGTTCAGCTCAAGTATACCTGCATACTGAATTATCCATCTAGAAAAACCTGCTGCTTGACTCAACTGGGTTTCTGGTACACATCCTTTGCACATTAGGTTCCAGCCTACAACTCAGGTAATTGCATTATTACCTTATAAAGTACTAAGCAGTGGAGTCTGCTTGGGAGCCCTTGTGGTGCAGGCTCGCTCATGAGAGTCTGCTTACTGCAAGTTACAAAGTTATATAAACACTGCTTTTTAATCTCTCTGTCGCTTCTTGTTCTGGGTGATTGACAGGACCTGCTTTTGTATGATTGGTTGTTTGAGTAAACGGGGATGAACAGCACAATTAAATATTTGTGCAATAAAAACTATGGGCAGTAGACATACACTGTCCACTGTCTACAATTTGGGAACCTTGACCTCTGTCCCTTGATACTAGGGCTTACAAGGAGGCTTTTTCCTAAATTTTGGCTCCTGAAGTGTTTTTTTTTCTGATTTTGTTTTAAATAAACCCTTTACTGTTAGTGTAATAATAAAATATACCACTTCATTGAAGTCTTGTTCTTTTCAGTTTCCTTTGAAACATATAAAGAATCTAATCAGTTTATATGCAACATGAAAATACTTGAATAACCTTCAAGCATGTGTATGTTTGGTAAGAACTAATCAGCTGTTCTGAGATTAACGGAACATGAAACTCAAAATTAAATTTTCATGATTCAGATAAAACATTTAATTTTAAACAAATTTCCCATTAACTTCTATTAGCTAATTTGCTTAGTTCTCCTAGAATCTTTTGTTAAAAGTATACGTAGGTAGGCTCAGGAGCTGGGATCTAGCTGCTGATTGGTACCTGTTGTCATTGGCTTACCGATGTGTTCAGCTAGCTCCCAGTAGTGCCTTGGTGCTCCTTCAACAAAGTATACCAAGAGAATAAAGCAACATTTTGAATAGAAGTAAATTTGAAAGTTGTTTACAAATGTATTCTCTATTTGAATCATAAAAACATGGGTGTCCTGTGTTGTTAACTATTGCAGCATAATTAGAGAGAGAAACAAAACATTTTTTTTCCTTTTATAATTTAGATAGAGTGTACAATTAAAAAAAACTAACTTTATACAACCTTCACCTGTGATTGACTCAGCAGTAATAGACACGTACACACATTTTTAAATGTGTACTAAACTAATGCTTTAAAAGCCTTTATTATTCTTGACACTTGTGAGAGTAACAATTAAGCTTGTGGTCAAAACCCAAATTTTCATTCTAGGATTCAGATAAAGGATACAGTTTATAAAATGTTCCAATTTATTTCTATTGCCATAATTACTTCTCTTGGTAACCTTTGTTGGAGACATATCTGAAAGTGCAGAATATTGCTGAAAGCTATATAGTGCTCCAGACATACACTCTTCATAACTAGGTATGCTCTTCAACAAAGAATACAATGAGAATTAACAAAATTTAAGAATAGACATATATTGGAAGCTTTTTTTTTATTGTATGCTCTATCTGAATCATATAAAGAAAAACACTGTCCCTTTAAGATGCTAATCTTGGTGCTTGAATGCAGCACCAAGAGGAAAAAGGCATGATTAATGCAATACTTTAAAGTGAAGGTCAATTTTGATGAATTAGTGCCCGGTTTTTAATAATCCTATTAAAAACAAGGGCACTTTAATTTATTCAAAATTTACATTTCAAGCGTTTTCGTCAAAAACCTACCTTTTAATCCTGAAAGCTGCTCCATCGATTCCCCCGGCCATCCAAAGCCTCTACTTACGTCAGAAATGACTAATCCTGCTTCCTCCAATCAAGCCTGAGGGAATGCCGTGATTGGATGAAGTCATATTTGTCATTTTGGACCCATGAAGAGGGCTTGCGACTTTATAGTAGTGTCTATTACATGCAGATATATGAAAATTGATGTGTACTGTCCCTTTAAAGAGTCAAGAAAGAATGTACTAATGGTGCAGTCTATGGAAGTAGGATTGAGAGATATATGAATGAGACATTCTATTTTTTCAACATAAAAAAAATGTTACTGCATATATTAGTTTTTATGCTGGTAGTAAGTGTCACCATTCACTAATATATTTTTGGGGATTGTCCTCATCAGACAGTGTGCATTCTGTCCCTAGGTATGAAACACTTCCTGTTAGTTTAATATTCAGTATAATTTTAAATTCCTTTAAGAAACTTTTTTATGAACATAGAAAATAAATATATTTAAATAGACCTCTTTTATATGAATGATAAAATGTTTGAGTTTAATGAAAAAGTCTGATAATAGCTAGAGGCAAAAAAAAGAGTATTTTAGATGTAACCCCACAAGTCAACTGATTTAGTGCATCACTTAATTAGCCAGAATGGATATAGTAATGACTTTCTGATTGGTTAATTAATTTTTACATAAACTTAGCATACTTATTTTAGAGAAAACATCAATTAATTAAGCTTAAAGTAAAATGTGCTGCTAAGTGTGTACCTCCATTTAAAGGGACATGAAATCCAAAATGTTTATTTTCATGAAAAAGAGAGCATAGATTTTTATTTTTTATTTTTTTTATTTTGTTTTTTAATCCAACATTGTACAGATCACATGATAAACAGAAATGAACAAATAAAAGATAACATATTAATAAGTGTCTATCTAGCTCATCATATCTTATTGTTCGCATATATATCAGCGTTCTTGTTTACAAATGATATAGCTAAACAGTTTTTCCGTACAAGATTGGAGAGTTTTTTACATATATTACTTATAACAGAAAAAATAACTTGACAACCTGTCTTAAAGTAATTATAAAGTTAATAGTTATTGTATCTCAGTAATTCAATATAGGTAATGATAGTTATAACCTACTAATTCTTAAGCTAAAAAGTTAAGTTTTAATGTCCGCTTAGCGGAGGTTCCTTCAATTCCTAACCCTGTTGAGAGTTAAAGGACAAAAAAGAGAAAAAGAAAAAGGGAGAGTTTCCTCAAGTATCTCTCCCCCCTCCTCCTCCCCCCCTCCTACCACATACCCAAAAGAACTATTTCCTGGTTTCTAAATGGATTAATCACATGATCTATTTCCCTGGGTGATAATATCTTAATAAATTTTGACCATTTATTAAAGAATAGTGTTATTTCTTGATCAGAGTTTAGATCTGTTGCTAATTGCTCAATTACATATTGTTTTTTTAGATAGTTTTTAACTTCCGTGATTGTTGGAGAGAATTTATTCTTCCATTTTTTAAAGATTACATTTCTAGCGGCCAGAATAACTGAGTTGATTATCTTAGATTCTTTTAAGGGTGAGTTCGTATCTATCAAAAAGAGTACAACGTTTAGAGTGAATACAAAGGGAGTTAACTTGAGTACTCTTAGTAACCAATGTTGCAGTTTCAGCCAAAATTGCTGTATTTTGGGGCATGCCCAAATCATATGAATTATATTTGCGGCTAAAAGATTGCATTTTGGACATTTATTACATTTTTTATTATGCCATCTATGTCCTTTTTCTGTAGTGTAGTATGTATGATGTATCAGCTTTATATGGGACTCTCTCCACATTTCCGCTATTGTAGCGCTATAAAGTAGCAATAAAGAGCGTGATATTTGCAGACTCTGAACAGTGTTGTCTAAAGTGAGTGAGGTCCACTTCTGAGCTATATGTTCAAGATTAAGCCCCCCCCTTATATGATATCAAATATAAATACCATGTAGAAATAGACAGATGGCCTGCCTTGGCCAAGGTCGGCCAGTTATCTAGCGTTTCCCATGTCCATTTCCAGGAAAACTTGTTTACTAATTGCTGTGTGTAATGTCTAGCTTTCAAATATGCAAAAAAAATCCTGGTTACTTAATTCGAATTCTTGTTTAAATTCCTCAAAGGATTTAATGTTTTTTTGCTGCTATATTAAGAAGTTGTGATACAAAGTAAAGACCTTTCCTTTGCCAGTTCTTTAGTACGGCGGATTGTATACCTTCCTGATATTCCGGGTTTCCTAAAAAAAATTGAAATTTAGGGATCATATCATCTAAATCAACCCGTTTACCGTTTTTTTTCCATGCTTAAGTATGAGTATCGATTGTGATGCTACGAAGTTAGAAGGAATCTGGGAATTCTCATTGTAGTAAACATTAAATAATTTTGTTAGGTGAGGAACAAGAGTTGAGGCTAAGTTTTTATAAATTTCATTTGGAAGGAAATCTGGGCCTGGGGCTTTGTCTGGCTTTAAAGATTGTATAGCTTGATTTACTTCTGATTCTAATATAGGGGAATTTAGTTTAAAGGGACATTAAACACTTTGAGATGGTAATATAAAATGATAAATTGTATATAATAAAACAACTCTGCAATATACTTTCATTATTTATTTTGTCCTCCTGCCTGTAATTCCATTCTGAAATTGTGAGCTTTTCAGTTCCTGTTAGAAATGGAAGTGCAGAACACTGTTAAATCCAGCACAACCATTGGCTGCACACTCTAGTGACCTATTTATAACTGTCCCTAATTGGCCACAGCAGAGAAGGTAACACAAGTTACAACATGGCAGCTCCCAGTGTTTTATAGACACTAAAACTTTAAACTTATGTTGTCACTTTTTAAACAACTAATGAAACTTTAAAAAATACATCTACATGTTAGTCATGGACTAATCTTTTCTTTGAATGCATCATTCTATCTAGCATGTATTTAGTGTTTAATGTCCCTTTAAGATTGAATTCAGGGCTAATCTTTAATAAAGTTATGCCTTCCCAAACATTTTTTTGGTATTCTTCTCCCGGGTTGGTGGAAGAATAAATTAATTTGTAATAATTGTAAAAGGACTCAGAAATTTCTTCGGGTAGGGTAAGTAGCTTCTCATTGTGTCGTATAGATTCAATTACAGTTGAACTTTTGGAATTTTTTACTAATTTTGCTAATAACTTACCTGATTTATTACCATATTTATATAACTGTGCTCTGTATTTTAGTTCTGATTGCGTTGTGTGGGAGATTAGGAAGGTATCCCGTTCCTTTTTTGTTTCAAGGTATCTTTTCCAATTATCGTTTGTAGGGGAGCTTGAATATCTGTTGTATGTATTTGTTACAGATGCTATTACTTCTCTCTCTTTTAGTTTAATCTCTTTTTTGAATCTAGCAGTGTAGGCAATTATTTCTCCTCTTAATACTGCTTTTGCAGTTTCCCAAACTACTGCAAAGTTTTCGACTGAACCTATATTAAGTTGGAAATATTCATCTAGTTTTAATAAGATTCTTATTCAAATATTTTGGATAGGAAAAACCTATCACTCGTTCTTGGCTATTTACATTTGGGATATCTAACAGTATAGGGGCATGATCAGAGATACAGATTTCAGATATTGAAGCTTTTACCCCAAGTTTGTATAGACTATCATTTATCAAGAATAGATCGATCCTGGATAGTGATTTGAAAACTTTGGAATAACAGGTGTAGCCTCTGACATCCGGATTCTGTATTCTCCATATCTCTAATTGCAAGATTAATATACATAGATTTAAATAATTTTGTTTCTAAGTTATCTTTTTTTATTTTTTGTTGTTGTGTGCCTCGTCTTAACCTATCCAATGGGTATTGAGGTGCCATATTGAAATCACCTGCCAAGATTAAATACCCTTCTGTCACCTGCAAAATTTTGGCTTGAAGAGAGTCCCAGAACTTTGTATCGATTACATTTGTTGCATATATGTTACATATAGTATATATCGTGTTACTAATCTTTAATTTAAGAATTAAGTATCTACTTTCTGGATCCATTACGGTTGATAATATATTATATTTTAACTCTTTCCCCAAAAGGATTGCAACTCCATTTTTCCTATTCAAGGATGGAGTAAAAAAAAACTTCTGCTACCCAAGAGAATTTTAATTTATTAGATTCTTCAGTGTTCAAATGTGTTTCCTGTAAAAGGGCGATTGTTGTATTAAGTTTTTTAAGATGTGTCAGTATTGTTTTGTGTTTTATAGGTGAAACGATACCTCCTACATTCCATGAAGTAAACCTAATAGGCTTATTCATGTTCTTTTAATTAGTTTGATAGGATAGTGGAAAGGAGAGAGACAAAGGAGGAAGAGTGGAGAGAAAGAGGGGAAACAAAATATATGTATATATATAATTAAAGGGATTTGAGAAGCTCTGCATCTCTACCTCAGTGATGGGGGGGACCAAGTGCCCTTTTATGTTACCAGTAATCTTTACTAATTCAATCCTAATCATTGACTTACTTGTTCATGATGTTTTGTTATTATTTAATTCCGTGTTCCGCTAATTTCCTCTCTGCCTGCTGAGTCAAAGAGGAAAGTGCGGCCCTCAAGCATCAATTTGAGTCTGGCTGGGTATATAACTGTGGCCTTCCACCCTGCTTTAATCATTTCCCCACAGACTGGGGAGAGTTCCCTTTGCTTCCTAGAGTTTTCAGCAGAGAAATCCTGGAAAAACAAGATTTTAATATCATTATAGAATATTGGTTGCTTTTTGCGATAATGTTGTAGATACAATTCTTTATCTTGATAGTTAAGAAATCTCGCAATAATTGGTCTTGGTCTCCCAGGATCCCCCATATTGTCACCTAATCTCCCCAGTCTGTGGGCTCTTTCAATAATAAATGGTAATTGAGGTGGCAAAATCTTTAATAACTGTGGTAGGGTATATGTCATTAACTTCATAAGATCTTCAAATTGATTGGATTCTGGGACTCCAATAATTCTTAAATTGATTAGTCTAGACCTGTTTTCCAGATCGTCTAATTTATTTTGAATTTTAGTTAAATCATTCTGGTTACTCTCAAACTTTGGTATATAGGGTTTTGAATATTTATAACAATATTTTCAGAGTGGGTTTCTGCTAGGGTTTCATTGGGGTTTTTATTTCTGTGTTCCCTATGTTTAGTTGCCATATCTGGTTTAAGTTTGTTTGTGACAGAGGGTGAAGTGATGAATTTATCCATATATGTAGTGAGATAAAAAAGTAATAAGATAGAACGTTTAGTTCTAAATATGAAGAGTGAGAAAGAAAGTGCTTAGGGTGTAAGGGAAAAGCAGAAAGAGAACTGAAGAGTGTTATTTAATATTCTTATGTGAATAAAGACCAGAATGTGGCAGTTAGCGAGTTTCAATTAAAAATAGTCTCTATTTGTTTTAATAACAGCCTTATGTAATTTACCAAGAGGCTTCAATATGTTAGGGTTTGTTTATATTCCTCTAGCTCATTCGAAATAAGCATAGATAAGTAATTCCATCTAATAAGAGTACCAATGGTTGAGAAAAAAAAAAAAGGAACAGTGTCTATTTCAGCAACAACTTATATCATAAATAGTTACACTAAGCCTCTAGTTTCCAGTAATTATCTCTATGGGGATTCTATCATTTGACAACTATCTTATATTTAAATAATTCACCTGTTAGGATATTCCCTTAATAATCCCAGTGGTTATACATATATATACATTTCAGCCTGTTAATCTTGACACATTGACATCTAAACAATTTATATTACTTCAATCGTATATGGATTAACAGTCAATATATGTGATTTTCTAAATCTGATAACTCTAATCAATTTTTTATAAGATTATAATTTCTATTTTCTCAGATATTTTGTTAACTTAGATCCTAATTGCTAAGAAGTAATAGATAATATTCTCTTACTACTTTATATCTTCATTTTCTTCTCACAGTCACTTAGGCCTAGATTTAGAGTTCGGCGGTAGCCGTCAAAACCAGCGTTAGAGGCTCCTAACGCTGGTTTTAGGCTACCGCTGGTATTTGGAGTCAGTGATTAAAGGGTCTAACGCTCACTTTACAGCCGCGACTTTTCCATACCGCAGATCCCCCTACGCCATTTGCGTAGCCTATCTTTTCAATGGGATCTTTCTAACGCTGGTATTTAGAGTCGTTTCTGCAGTGAGCGTTAGAGCTCTAACGACAAGATTCCAGCCGCCTGAAAAAAGCAGGAGTTAAGAGCTTTCTGGCTAACGCCGGTTTATAAAGCTCTTAACTACTGTACCCTAAACTACACTAACACCCATAAACTACCTATGTACCCCTAAACCGAGCTCCCCCCACATCGCCGCCACTCGATTAAAATTTTTAACCCCTAATCTGCCGACCGCCACCTACGTTATACTTATGTACCCCTAATCTGCTGCCCCTAACCCCGCCGACCCCTATATTATATTTATTAACCCCTAACTTGCCCCACACAACGTCGCCGCAAGCTACTTAAAATAATTAACCCCTAATCTTCCGACCACAAATCGCCGCCACCTACGTTATCCCTATGTACCCCTAATCTTCTGCCCCTAACATCGCCGACCCCTATGTTATATTTATTAACCCCTAATCTGCCCCCCACAACGTCGCCGACACCTGCCTACACTTATTAACCCCTAATCTGCCGAGCGGACCTGAGCGCTACTATAATAAAGTTATTAACCCCTAATCCGCCTCACTAACCCTATCATAAATAGTATTAACCCCTAATCTGCCCTCCCTAACATCGCCGACACCTACCTTCAATTATTAACCCCTAATCTGCCGACCGGAGCTCACCGCTATTCTAATAAATGTATTAACCCCTAAAGCTAAGTCTAACCCTAACACTAACACCCCCCTAAGTTAAATATAATTTTATTCTAACGAAATAAATTAACTCTTATTAAATAAATGATTCCTATTTAAAGCTAAATACTTACCTGTAAAATAAATCCTAATATAGCTACAATATAAATTACATTTATATTATAGCTATTTTAGGATTAATATTTATTTTACAGGTAACTTTGTATTTATTTTAACCAGGTACAATAGCTATTAAATAGTTAAGAACTATTTAATAGTTACCTAGTTAAAATAATTACAAATTTACCTGTAAAATAAATCCTAACCTAAGATATAATTAAACCTAACACTACCCTATCAATAAAATAATTAAATAAACTACCTACAATTACCTACAATTAACCTAACACTACACTATCAATAAATTAATTAAACACAATTGCTACAAATAAATACAATTAAATAAACTATCTAAAGTACAAAAAATAAAAAAGAACTAAGTTACAGAAAATAAAAAAATATTTACAAACATAAGAAAAATATTACAACAATTTTAAACTAATTACACCTACTCTAAGCCCCCTAATAAAATAACAAAGACCCCCAAAATAAAAAATTCCTTACCCTATTCTAAATTTAAAAAGTTACAAGCTCTTTTACCTTACCAGCCCTGAACAGGGCCCTTTGCGGGGCATGCCCCAAGAATTTCAGCTCTTTTGCCTGTAAAAAAAAACATACAATACCCCCCCCCCAACATTACAACCCACCACCCACATACCCCTAATCTAACCCAAACCCCCCTTAAATAAACCTAACACTAAGCCCCTGATGATCTTCCTACCTTGTCTTCACCATGCCAGGTTCACCGATCCGTCCTGGCTCCAAGATCTTCATCCAACCCAAGCAGGGGCTAGACATCCACTGAAGAAGTCCAGAAGAGGGTCCAAAGTCTTCCTCCTATCCGGCAAGAAGAGGACATCCGGACCGGCAAACATCTTCTCCAAGCGGCATCTTCTATGTTCTTCCATCCGATGACGACCGGCTCCATCTTGAAGACCTCCAGCGCGGATCCATCCTCTTCTTCCGACGACTAGACGACGAATGACGGTTCCTTTAAGGGACGTCATCCAAGATGGCGTCCCTCGAATTCCGATTGGCTGATAGGATTCTATCAGCCAATCGGAATTAAGGTAGGAATTTTCTGATTGGCTGATGGAATCAGCCAATCAGAATCAAGATCAATCCGATTGGCTGATCCAATCAGCCAATCAGATTGAGCTCGCATTCTATTGGCTGTTCCGATCAGCCAATAGAATGCGAGCTCAATCTGATTGGCTGATTGGATCAGCCAATCGGATTGATCTTGATTCTGATTGGCTGATTCCATCAGCCAATCAGAAAATTCCTACCTTAATTCCGATTGGCTGATAGAATCCTATCAGCCAATCGGAATTCGAGGGACGCCATCTTGGATGACGTCCCTTAAAGGAACCGTCATTCGTCGTCTAGTCGTCGGAAGAAGAGGATGGATCCGCGCTGGAGGTCTTCAAGATGGAGCCGGTCGTCATCGGATGGAAGAACATAGAAGATGCCGCTTGGAGAAGATGTTTGCCGGTCCGGATGTCCTCTTCTTGCCGGATAGGAGGAAGACTTTGGACCCTCTTCTGGACTTCTTCAGTGGATGTCTAGCCCCTGCTTGGGTTGGATGAAGATCTTGGAGCCAGGACGGATCGGTGAACCTGGCATGGTGAAGACAAGGTAGGAAGATCATCAGGGGCTTAGTGTTAGGTTTATTTAAGGGGGGTTTGGGTTAGATTAGGGGTATGTGGGTGGTGGGTTGTAATGTTGGGGGGGGGTATTGTATGTTTTTTTTTACAGGCAAAAGAGCTGAAATTCTTGGGGCATGCCCCGCAAAGGGCCCTGTTCAGGGCTGGTAAGGTAAAAGAGCTTGTAACTTTTTAAATTTAGAATAGGGTAAGGAATTTTTTATTTTGGGGGTCTTTGTTATTTTATTAGGGGGCTTAGAGTAGGTGTAATTAGTTTAAAATTGTTGTAATATTTTTCTTATGTTTGTAAATATTTTTTTATTTTCTGTAACTTAGTTCTTTTTTATTTTTTGTACTTTAGATAGTTTATTTAATTGTATTTATTTGTAGCAATTGTGTTTAATTAATTTATTGATAGTGTAGTGTTAGGTTAATTGTAGGTAATTGTAGGTAGTTTATTTAATTATTTTATTGATAGGGTAGTGTTAGGTTTAATTATATCTTAGGTTAGGATTTATTTTACAGGTAAATTTGTAATTATTTTAACTAGGTAACTATTAAATAGTTCTTAACTATTTAATAGCTATTGTACCTGGTTAAAATAAATACAAAGTTACCTGTAAAATAAATATTAATCCTAAAATAGCTATAATATAAATGTAATTTATATTGTAGCTATATTAGGATTTATTTTACAGGTAAGTATTTAGCTTTAAATAGGAATCATTTATTTAATAAGAGTTAATTTATTTCGTTAGATAAAAATTATATTTAACTTAGGGGGGTGTTAGTGTTAGGGTTAGACTTAGCTTTAGGGGTTAATCCATTTATTAGAATAGCGGTGAGCTCCGGTCGGCAGATTAGGGGTTAATAATTGAAGGTAGGTGTCGGCGATGTTAGGGAGGGCAGATTAGGGGTTAATACTATTTATGATAGGGTTAGTGAGGCGGATTAGGGGTTAATAACTTTATTATAGTAGCGCTCAGGTCCGGTCGGCAGATTAGGGGTTAATAAGTGTAGGTAGGTGTCGGCGACGTTGTGGGGGGCAGATTAGGGGTTAATAAATATAACATAGGGGTCGGCGATGTTAGGGCAGCAGATTAGGGGTACATAAGGATAACGTAGGTGGCGGCGGTTTACGGAGCGGCAGATTAGGGGTTAAAAGTGTAATGCAGGGGTCAGCGATAGCGGGGGCGGCAGAATAGGGGTTAATAAGTGTAAGGGTAGGGGTGTTTAGACTCGGGGTACATGTTAGAGTGTTAAGTGCAGACGTAGGAAGGGTTACCGCATAGCAAACAATGGGGCTGCGTTAGGAGCTGAACGCTGCTTTTTTGCAGGTGTTAGGTTTTTTTTCAGCTCAAACAGCCCCATTGTTTCCTATGGGAGAATCGTGCACGAGCACGTTTTTGAGGCTGGCCGCGTCCGTAAGCAACTCTGGTATCGAGAGTTGCATTTGCGGTAAAAATGCTCTACGCTCCTTTTTTGGAGCCTAACGCAGCATTTGTTTGAACTCTCGATACCAGAGTTAAATTTATGGTGCGGCCAGAAAAAAACCCGCGGAGCGTTAACAGCCCTTTTACCGCCGAACTCTAAATCTAGGCCTAAAATAGCTCCGCTTAATTATAGATAGATTTTTCTTCCCCTTTCCTCTCCCTTTCCTTCTCTTTCCTTCCCCTCCCCTTTTGACTTAAGCCAACATATCCCTCTCAAGGGAGCTAAATACAACAATCGATAATATTTTTGTTTTAATCAGGAAAAGTGTTCTTTAAATAGACTGGTATAAGCAAGTTTTTTTCCAATCAAACTGACTGTAGAGAGTGTGACTCCAATAGTCCTCTTTATATATCTCTGTTATAGTTAACTCATATGTGATAATTAGATCCAGACTTAGCCAATGTCCAGCACTCACCCCTCCAGTGATACTATTCCCAACGATATGGCTCTGATGCGCTTCTTTACCTTGGATTAACAAGACTTACGTGATCTGGCTGAGTTGTTCGTTCATGGCTTTAGCCTTTCCTTGTCCACCAGAGCAAGCTAGGTTTCAGAACAAAGTGTTGAGCTGTATGGGGGCGCTGGGTCTAGTCCATGTCGAGTCGTAGGTGTTCACAGACACCTTCGGATTACATCCTCTTGGTAGTTGGTCCTTGAGAGACTCCGTAGAGCTGAAGCATTACCTCCCCCTCGCAGCACCAGTGCGGGGGAGTAGGTTTGAGCGCAGCTGTGGACAGCGCTTCTCCAGCCAATATACTCCACTGCAAGTGTCACTCTAACCGCTTCCATACACTGTACACGGCAAGCTGGCAGCACCGTTGAACCTTCCGGCTACACCTGGGAAACTCGTCCCCTTCTGGGGTTCCGGTAAAGTTGTAGTTGCGGATAATTAGGGCTTGTGTTTGTTTGGCTATCTACCCCCTTCACACTGTATCGAAGGAAGGGGGGATTGCCTGTGTTTTTATGTAGCCTTTACGTGGACCCCTGGGAACTTTTTACCACATATTCATTGTATGACTTTAAAAGTAAAAAGTATATATTTTTTCGGGGGCTGCTGAGCGGGTGTAGCTAGGTTGTCAAGTTAGAAGTCCTCTTATATTTGGCTATCTACCCCCCTCGCGCTGCATCGGAGGGAGGGGGGGACTGCCTGCGGTGTTATGTGATCTCTCAGTCTCCTGGATAATTTCACAGATTATTCTTTATAATATTCCAAACCTGGAGATTCTAAAGCACTGTTAATTGTTGCACTTTATGGGGTTCCTCAAGGCTTGAGAAAACCAAGTCGGCTGCAGGCGTTTTCCTCGGTCAATGAAGGGTCCGGCGTGAAACTCCGCCAACGGACTGACTGCAGGGAATAGGAGCCTCGAGAGCATAGATTTTTAAACAACTTTTATATTAACATCTATTGCCAATTTTGATTCATTCTTTAAAGGACACTGAACCCAATTTGTTTCTTTTGTGATTCAGAATTTTAAGCAACTTTCTAATTTACTCCTATTATCAATTTTTGTTTTGTTTTCTTGCTATCTTTATTTGAAAAAGAAGGCATCTAAGGTTTTTTTATGGTTTAGGACTCTGGACATCACATTTTTATTGGTGGATGAATTTATCCACCAATCAGCAAGGACAACCCAGGTTGTTCACCAAAAATGGGCCGGCATCTAAACTTACATTCTTGCATTTCAAATAAAGATAGCAAGAGAATGAAGAAAATTTGATAATAGGAGTAAATTAGAAAGTTGCTTAAAATGTCATGCTCTATCTGAATCACGAAAGAAAAAAATTGGGTTTAGTGTCCCTTTAAGTATACTTTGTTTAAGGAGAAGGAGTGCACTGCTGGGAGCTAACTAAACAAATTGGTAAGTAAATGACACAAGGCATATATGTGCAGCCAACAATCAGCAGCTAGGGCATCCCTCCTGGGTCTACCTAGATATGCTTTTCAACAAAGGATACCAAAAAACTTGATTATAGAAGTAAATTGGAAAGGTGTTTAAATTTGTTTTCTCTATCTGAATCACGAAGGAAACATTTTGGTTTTCATTTCCCTTTAATTTCCCTTTAATTTATTTTAAATTAATGAAATCGACAAATACTTCCAAACAACCACTGGGTAATGAGCATGATTTGTAGCATCACAGATATTAGAAGGGATCGAAAGCTCAAAATGAAATGTTCATGGGTACATTTTAATTTTAAATAGAAACATTTTTGCAATACACAAAACATTCTTCTAGTAAAAGCTATTACTGTTTTTCAGCAGCATATACACTTTTGTTTGTTGTAATTGCCCCCTTATATAAACATATGCTGAAGGCAGGAACAACAGGTCCTAAATAGAGGTGAGGCAACAGCAAGAGGGGAATAAGGGACAGAGTAAAGTTGGGGTCAAGCTAAGTAGACAGGCCAGGTAGCGGGTATTGTAAAAAAATGCAGAAACAAACACAGACAACAAGCTACAGAGAACTATGCAAAATGGTCATAGCCAAC
This sequence comes from Bombina bombina, assembly GCF_027579735.1. NCBI lineage: Eukaryota > Metazoa > Chordata > Amphibia > Anura > Bombinatoridae > Bombina > Bombina bombina. The sequence continues at coordinate 70,857,954 of NC_069508.1, forward strand.
AAGGCACAGCAGAGATATGTTAACCAGCAGGTCATAAAATGTAGGCTAAAGCAAGTAGGGCATAGCATGCAGACAATGGGTATCAGAGCACAGTATGTAGGTAATGGCCAGCAGGACACATTATCCGAAAAATGGTCGGCAGGATTCTATGTTCAGGAAAACAATATTAAAGGGACATGAAACCCAATTTTTTTCTTTCATGATTCAGATAGAGCTTAAATTAGCAAATTGGCTTCATTCCTTTGGTATTCTTTGTTAAATAAGCAGCATTGCACTACAAGAAGCTAGCTAAACTCATTGGGTGAACCAATGACAAGGGGTATATGTGTACAGCCACCAATCAGCAGCTAACTCCCAGTAGTGTATTGCTTTTCCTGAGCTGACATAGGTATTCTTTTCAACAAGATACCAAGAGAACAAAGCAAATTAGATAATAGAAGTAAATTGGAAAGTTGTTAAATATGACATGCTCTTCCTGAATCTTGAAATAACATTTTTGGGTTTCATGTCGCTTTAAGGCAGAATGAGCCAGACTAAGTTGCACAGACAAGCTTATATAGAAAAAAACATGAGGCTAGGGTATGTATTTGCAGTCAATTCACAGCAAATTTAGCAAAATAATACAAATCTAATTGCAGCAATTAAGGGGGAAAAAGTACATTAATGTACATGTCAAATATGATGAGTATTAAATTGTTCCTGTCATCTTTTTGATGCCTTGTGGTACTGCATGCAGACAAAATGGGAGCATTTAACATGTAAAAGCAAACTATGTGTTAGTGTACTGAACATTTTTAGATACATAATTTGTGTCTTCTATGACAAGTGAATAAAAAATATGTAATAAGCATATATTTTGCAGTAAATACACTTTAATTGTTTAAAGAAGTGTCCTATGTTTAATTTCTATTTATTCAGTTGCTGGCATATAATTTGGGTAAGATTGTATTTTAATGTCAGTCTCCTCTTAATTGCATTTAAGATAGTTACAACCTACAATACTAGAAACGATGCATTGCTAAGAACATTGCAAGCATTGATTGGATGTAACAAAACATGACTTGCTGTCTGTACTTGAGATATATTAGCTGCATCTGTATTCTGTTGTGAGGTTAACCACACTATGCAGGTAAAAGTCAAGGAGAGGATTTTGTGGTATATATTATATTTTTTTCATCTATAAAATAAATCTAAATTTCCATGAAAAGCAATTTAGATGAGTCTACTTTGGCTGTGCAAACACTTTTACACAAAACCACATGAGAGTAAAGAAACTCAGAAATAAGAATAAAATTAGTAAGTATATTAATAAATAGCTGTTTAAAAACATAATTTATGCTTACCTGATAAATTTATTTCTCTTGTAGTGTATCCAGTCCACGGATCATCCATTACTTGTGGGATATTCTCCTTCCCAACAGGAAGTTGCAAGAGGATCACCCACAGCAGAGCTGCTATATAGCTCCTCCCCTAACTGCCATATCCAGTCATTCGACCGAAACAAGCCGAGAAAGGAGAAACCATAGGGTGCAGTAGTGACTGAAGTTTAATAAAAATTTAGACCTGCCTTAAAAGGACAGGGCGGGCCGTGGACTGGATACACTACAAGAGAAATAAATTTATCAGGTAAGCATAAATTATGTTTTCTCTTGTTAAGTGTATCCAGTCCACGGATCATCCATTACTTGTGGGATACCAATACCAAAGCTTAAGAACACAGATGATGGGAGGGACAAGGCAGGAACTTAAACGGAAGGAACCACTGCCTGTAGAACCTTTCTCCCAAAAACAGCCTCCGAAGAAGCAAAAGTATCAAATTTGTAAAATTTTGAAAAGGTATGAAGCGAAGACCAAGTCGCAGCCTTGCAAATCTGTTCAACAGAGGCCTCATTTTTAAAGGCCCAGGTGGAAGCCACAGCTCTAGTAGAATGAGCTGTAATTCTTTCAGGGGGCTGCTGTCCAGCAGTCTCATATGCTAAACGGATTATACTCCGAAGCCAAAAAGAAAGAGAGGTTGCCGAGGCCTTTTGACCTCTCCTCTGTCCAGAGTAAATAACAAACAGGTGAGATGTTTGGCGAAATTCTTTAGTAGCCTGCAAGTAAAACTTCAATGCATGGACTACGTCTAGATTATGCAAAAGACGTTCCTTCTTTGAAGAAGGATTAGGGCATAATGATGGAACAACAATCTCTTGATTGAAACCACCTTAGGTAAAAACCCAGGTTTTGTACGCAGAACTACTTTATCTGAATGAAAGATCAGATAAGGAGAATCACAATGTAAGGCAGATAACTCCGAGACTCTTCGAGCCGAGAAAATAGCCATCAGAAAAAGAACTTTCCATGATAGAAGTTTGATATCAATAGAATGAAGGGGTTCAAACGGAACCCCTTGAAGAACTTTAAGAACCAAGTTTAAGCTCCATGGGGGAGCAACAGGTTTAAACACAGGCTTAATTCTAACTAAAGCCTGACAAAATGCCTGAACGTCTGGAACTTCTGCCAGACGCTTGTGTAAAAGAATAGACAGAGCAGAAATCTGTCCCTTTAAAGAACTAGCTGATAGTCCTTTGTCCAAACCCTCTTGGAGGAAGGACAATATCCTAGGAATCCTAACCCTACTCCATGAGTAATTCTTGGATTCACACCAATGAAGATATTTACGCCAAATCTTGTGGTAAATTTTGCTGGTGACAGGCTTTCGTGCCTGTATTAAGGTATCAATTACTGACTCGGAGAAGCCACGCTTTGATAGGATCAAGCGTTCAATCTCCATGCAGTCAGTCTCAGAGAAAGTAGATTCGGATGATTGAAAGGACCTTGTATTAGAAGGTCTTGTCTCAGAGGCAGAGTCCATGGTGGAAAGGATGACATGTCCACTAGGTCTGCATACCAGGTCCTGCGTGGCCACGCAGGCGCTATCAATATCACCGATGCTCTCTCCTGTTTGATTTTGGCAATCAGACAAGGGAGCAGAGGAAACGGTTGAAACACATAGGCCAGGTTGAAGAACCAAGGCGCTGTTAGAGCATCTATCAGTGCCGCTGTTGGGTCCCTGGACCTGGATCCGTAACAAGGAAGCTTGGCGTTCTGGCGAGACGACATGAGATCCAGTTCTGGTTTGCCCCAACGGAGAACCAATTGAGCAAACACCTCCGGATGGAGTTCCCACTCCCCCGGATGAAAAGTCTGATGACTTAGAAAATCTGCCTCCCAGTTCTCTACCCCTGGGATATGGATCGCTGATAGGTGGCAAGAGTGAGTCTCTGCCCAGCGAATTATCTTGGAGACTTCTGACATCGCTAGGGAACTCCTGGTCCCCCCTTGATGGATGATGTAAGCCACAGTCGTGATGTTGTCCGACTGAAATCTGATGAACCTCAGTGTTGCTAACTGAGGCCAAGCTAGAAGAGCATTGAATATTGCTCTTAACTCCAGAATATTTATTGGGAGGAGTTTCTCCTCCTGAGTCCATGAACCCTGAGCCTTCAGGGAGTTCCAGACTGCACCCCAACCTAGAAGGCTGGCGTCTGTTGTTACAATGGTCCAATCTGGCCTGCAAAAGGTCATACCTTTGGACAGATGGACCTGAGATAACCACCAGAGAAGAGAATCTCTGGTTTCCTGATCCAGATTTAGTAGAGGGGACAAATCTGTGTAATCCCCATTCCACTGACTGAGCATGCATAATTGCAGCGGTCTGTGATGCAGGCGCACAAATGGAACTATGTCCATCGCCGCTACCATTAAGCCACCGTGGGGCGCGGAATGGAGTGAAGAACACAGCAAGCATTTAGAAGTTTTGATAACCTGGACTCCGTCAGGTAAATTTTCATTTCTATAGAATCTATCAGAGTCCCTAGGAAGGAAACCCTTGTGAGAGGAGATAGAGAACTATTTTCTTCTTTCACTTTCCACCCATGCGACCTCAGAAATGCCAGAACTATCTCTGTATGAGACTTGGCAATTTGAAAGCTTGACGCCTGTATCAGGATGTCATCTAGGTAAGGAGCCACCGCTATGCCTCGCGGTCTTAGAACCGCCAGAAGTGAGCCCAGAACCTTTGTAAAAATTCTTGGGGCTGTAGCCAACCCGAATGGAAGAGCTACAAACTGGTAATGCCTGTCTAGAAAGGCAAACCTCAGGAACTGATGATGATTCTTGTGGATCGGAATGTGAAGGTAGGCATCCTTTAAGTCCACTGTGGTCATGTACTGACCCTCTTGGATCATGGGTAAAATGGTTCGAATAGTTTCCATCTTGAATGATGGAACTCTGAGGAATTTGTTTAGGATCTTTAGATCCAAAATTGGTCTGAATGTTCCCTCTTTTTTGGGAACCACAAACAGATTTGAATAAAACCCCTGTCCTTGTTCCGTCCGCGGAACTGGATGGATCACTCCCATTACAAGGAGGTCTTGCACGCAGCTTAGGAATGCCTCTTTCTTTATCTGGTTTGCAGATAATCTTGAAAGGTGAAATCTCCCTTGTGGGGGAGAAGCTTTGAAGTCCAGAAGATATCCCTGAGATATGATCTCCAACGCCCAGGGATCCTGAACATCTCTTGCCCACGCCTGGGCGAAGAGAGAGAGTCTGCCCCCTACTAGATCCGTTGTCGGATAGGGGGCCGCTCCTTCATGCTGTCTTGGAGGCAGCAGCAGGCTTTCGGCCTGCTTGCCCTTGTTCCAGGACTGGGTAGGTTTCCAGGCCTGCTTAGATTGAGGAAAAGTTCCCTCTTGTTTTGAAGTAGAGGGAGCTGATCCTGCACCTGCCTTGAAATTTCGAAAGGCACAAAAATTAGACTGTTTGGCCTTTGATTTGGCCCTGTCCTGAGGAAGGGTATGACCCTTACCTCCAGTAATGTCAGCAATAATTTCTTTCAAACCAGGCCCAAATAAGGTCTTCCCCTTGAAAGGAATGTTAAGTAATTTAGACTTTGAAGTCACATCAGCTGACCAGGATTTAAGCCATAGCGCCCTATGCGCCTGGATGGCGAATCCGGAATTCTTAGCCGTTAGTTTAGTCAAATGAACAATGGCATCAGAAACAAATGAGTTAGCTAGCTTAAGTGTTCTAAGCTTGTCAATAATTTCAGTCAATGGAGCTGTATGGATGGCCTCTTCCAGGGCCTCAAACCAGAACGCCGCCGCAGCAGTGACAGGCGCAATGCATGCAAGGGGCTGTAAAATAAAACCTTGTTGAATAAACATTTTCTTAAGGTAACCCTCTAATTTTTTATCCATTGGATCTGAAAAAGCACAACTGTCCTCAACCGGGATAGTGGTACGCTTTGCTAAAGTAGAAACTGCTCCCTCCACCTTAGGGACTGTCTGCCATAAGTTCCGTGTAGTGGCATCTATTGGAAACATTTTTCTAAATATAGGAGGTGGGGAAAAGGGCACACCGGGTCTATCCCACTCCTTACTAATAATTTCTGTAAGCCTTTTAGGTATTGGAAAAACATCAGTACTCACCGGCACTGCATAGTATTTATCCAGCCTACACAATTTCTCTGGCACTGCAATTGTGTCACAGTCATTCAGAGCAGCTAATACCTCCCCAAGTAACACACAGAGGTTCTCAAGCTTAAATTTAAAATTAGAAATCTCTGAATCAGGTCTCCCCGATTCAGAGACGTCACCCACAGACTGAAGCTCTCCGTCCTCAGGTTCTGCATATTGTGACGCAGTATCAGACATGGCTCTTACAGCATCTACGCGCTCTGTATCTCGTCTAACCCAGAGCTATCGCGCTTGCCTCTCAATTCAGGCAATCTGGCTAATACCTGTGACAGGGTATTATTCATGATTGCAGCCATGTCCTGCAAAGTAATCCCTATGGGCATCCCTGATGTACTTGGCACCATATTAGCGTGAGTCCCTCGAGCGGGAGGTGAAAGGTCCGACACGTGGGGAGAGTTAGTCGGCATAACTTCCCCCTCGACAGACCCCTCTGGTGACAATTCTTTTATAGATAAAGACTGATCTTTACTGTTTAACGTGAAATCAATACATTTAGTACATATTCTCCTATGGGGCTCCACCATGGCTTTTAAACATAATGAACAAGTAGTTTCCTCTGTGTCAGACATGTTTGTACAGACTAGCAATGAGACTAGCAAGCTTGGAAAACACTTTAAACAAAGTTAACAAGCAATATAAAAAACGTTACTGTGCCTTTAAGAGAAACAAATTTTGGCAAAATTTGAAATAACAGTGAAAAAAGGCAGTTACACTAACAAAGTTTTTACAGTGTATGTAACAAGTTAGCAGAGCATTGCACCCACTTGCAAATGGATGATTAACCCCTTAATACAAAAAACAGATTAACAAAACGAAAAATATGTTTTTTAAACAGTCGTAACAACTGCCACAGTTCCTACTTTTGAAGCCTTTTGAGCCCATCAGAGATGTCCTATAGCATGCAGGGGACTGCTGAAGGAAGCTGAATGTCACAGTTTGTAATTTTAACTGCACCAACTTTAACTTTTATACTATAACAGTGGAAAGCCTCTGTTTCTAGACAAAAATAAAGCCAGCCATGTGGAAAAAACTAGGCCCCAATAAGTTTTATCACCAAAGCATATATAAAAACGATTAAACATGCCAGCAAACGTTTTATATTACACTTTTATAAGAGTATGTATCTCTGTTAATAAGCCTGATACCAGTCGCTATTAAATCACTGCATTTAGGCTTAACTTTCATTAATCCGGTATCAGCAGCATTTTTCTAGCAAGTTCCATCCCTAGAAATATGTTTACTGCACATACCTTATTGCAGGAAAACCTGCACGCCATTCCCTCTCTGAAGTTACCTCACTCCTCAGAATATGTGAGAACGGCAATGGATCTTAGTTACTTCTGCTAAGATCATAGAAATCACAGGCAGATTCTTCTTCTAATGCTGCCTTTGATAAAACAGTACACTCCGGTACCATTTAAAAATAACAAACTTTTGATTGAAGTTAAGAAACTAACTATAATACACCACTCTCCTCTTACTACGTCCATCTTTGTTGAGAGTTGCAAGAGAATGACTGGTATGGCAGTTAGGGGAGGAGCTATATAGCAGCTCTGCAGTGGGTGATCCTCTTGCAACTTCCTGTTGGGAAGGAGAATATCCCACAAGTAATGGATGATCCGTGGACTGGATACACTTAACAAGAGAAAGAGAGGTCAAAGAGTTGAGGTTATCAGGGATCAGTAGCAGCCCAGTTAGATTTATTATGCTTTTAAACAACCTAAATATGGGTCATAAATTGTATCCATCTATGCTGGTCAGTGAAATCAAAGGCCTATGGGCCAGATTACAAGTTGCTTACAAATGATAACGCTGGTCATGATAAGCAATATTGTCAGACTGAGCTAACATTAGCACGCAACTTGATATTACAAGTCCATGTTAAGTCACATTTACCAGAGAAGAGTTATCATGACCGACATCAATCTAGCCCAACCTATACTTTCAATGGAGATAATGACCGTGCTAAATATTACAAGTTGAAAGTTAATGTTTACCCTTAAGCTTAACCGAAACCGCCCTATAATATTTATATATATATATATATATATATATATATATATATATATATATATATATATATATATATATATATATATATATATATATTTACATGCAGGGGTCAAGTCCTACAAAAAAAAAGCGTGGGAACTCACCAAGACTTCCACCACCCTCACAATTAATATTGTTTTATACACACACTTACATACACACACACTGTATTTATATGTATATAATCTATACACATTGGTTAATGACAATAAATTCATTCCAATGGTAGGTTGAATGTACCTTTGGGCCTGAGCCTCCTCTGTCACAGGGTCTCACCCACTTAAGGTGGAATAGTCCTATTTCTGCTGAGGGGAGCTAAATAACCCCAGAGTAAGCTGCACAGAAATGTAAACACCATATGTTCCACACAGTGCGGGTGATCACTCAGCAGGACTGCTAACAGGCTTGCATTTAGTGTATTGTATGAAGTGTTACTGTCCATTACTAGAGGATCTCACTATCCCTCTAATCAGACTGTGCTCAAGCTCCTCCCACCAGCAGCAGCACTGCAGTGTTTACTGAAGCGTTTCTGTTCTCTGTCCAGAGGGAACTTAGTTCCTCCTGAAAAAAATAGTGCAGGAACTCCGTTCCCATGCGTTCCCACCCAACTTGACCCCTGTTTACATGTCTATATATGTGTATAGATGTGTATGCAGGGGTCAAGTCCAGCGGAAGTTCCTGAACTATTTTTTGCAGGTGCAACTAAGTTCCCCCTGGACAGAGAACAGAAACACTTCTGTAAACACTACTGCTGATGGAATGAGCTGGAGCACAGTCTGGTTAGGGGGGTAGTGAGATCCTCTAGTAATGGGTACGGGTAGTAACACTTCCTACAATTCACTAAATGCAAGCCTGTCAGCGGGCCTGCTGTGTGATCACCCTGCAATGTGAATAACACACGGTGCTTACATTTCTGTGTGGCTTGCTCTGGGTTTATGTAGTTCCCCTCAGCAGAAATAGGACTATTGCACCTTAAGTGGGTGAGACTCTGTGACAGGGTTGGAGTCTCAGGTCCAAAGGTAACCATTCACTCCATCGGTTTTAGTTTACTTTCATTAACCAAGATTATAACATATAAATACAGTGTGTGTACGTATAAAACAATATTAATTGTGAGGGGGTAGAAGTCTTGGTGAGTTCCCACACATTTTTTTTATAGGACTTGACCCCTGTGTGTATGTATGTGTTTTTATATATAAAAATGTAAGTGCACAAATACATACATATATACACAAATAAACAAACACACACATATAAATAAATATATATATATATATATATATATATATATATATATATATATATTCAAAGGTGGATACAGCGCCTATATGTCCAATATACTGATGTGGTATGTGAGGAATAAAGGATGGGAAAAAGCAAATAAGAACATAGAAAATAAAAGAAAAAATAAGAGAAAAATATATATATATTAAAATAAAATAACAATAAAAAGTCCAGCTAAAAATAGCATATAAAATATATGAACTCTGAAACGATGTTCATATGAGTCCTGGAAGTAATATAAATCGTAGTGAATCTCCAGATGTAGTGGTTGTATAGATATAGTTGGTATATAATACCCTTACCAGATCTTACCTCAATCGAATGAGGTAAGTATGCCGCACTGGGGGTATACATAGATGATTGGGTTTCCTCCTTGTATCCTGCTTGTGGTGTTCGTTGACCTCTTGGAGTATGCAGGGATGTGCCTCTGATGATGAATAGATCCCTTGTACTTCCTATGGATTCGTGGTTGGCCTCTTGGAGTGCTCTTTCTGCTCTGGTATTAACTTTCTCCGGCGTGAGGATACCCAGGGAGACACAAAGGAAATATATAGTGTAATACCGTTTATTTTCTTAAAAAAGCATAAAAATACAGTTTATATCGCACTCACATTTGACATCCTCAAACAGTATGAGGTATGTATATGGCACATATAATTTAGAGGAATCCTTTCCACAGGTTAGAATGGGATACAAAATCCCCAGTCACAATTACAGACCTCGCAAAGAATTTGCATACAGCTGTGGTGTATTTCAAAGTAAGTAAAGCAGTGCAGCATAAATGGCACGCAAAGCACCGCTAGTGAGACTAGCTGCAAGGAGGAGCACAATCTTTTCAAAAGACAACAAAATGGAACATAAATTAAAATGTGTATACAAACAAGTCAATTCCCTAACGCGTTTCAAAGGTTTGAATCCTTCTTCTTCAGAGGGTTAGATGGAAAGCTGGGCCGTTTTCGGTTGTTTTGTACGCTTCGGGCGGCGGCACGCCCTCAGCGTATAATTGGTCATATGGGCCCGCGTTACGTGACGTTAGTTTCACGTTTGTTTGAGTATGGTGAGTATACTGCTTTTGTGTATTGGTTGGTTACACATCAGTACACGTGATTGGGTAAAAACGTATCCTGATAGGTCCAATACAGCAAAGATTTATGGGATATGTAGTTTTCAGGATACTTAATATTTTCAATTGTCATTTTTGAAGACATTCTTATCGATATATTCATATAGTGTGATCGGTATTTTTGTATGATTATTATTTTATGATACATACATTTTGCTTGTTTCTTTAAAAGCTCGTGTATGGTTAGGTTTTGCTTTATAGGGTATTTATTATATGCTCCATTACGTTTTGGAATACAGTATATATAAGGGACATTTCGGTATAATAAGTTTCTTATGATTATTAAATTGTATGTAGCCCCTTTGAGTAGTTATTATTTCCTCTATAGTAGGAATATATCTTTAGTGTATATTTGAGTCCTGTTCTTATGTATAGGATATAAGCTATAACTTGATACATCGTGATTCTGGAGTCCAGGGCTTAGACTGATCTCATAGGCTAGTTAGTATCTGCATATTTATGGTTCCTGTTTTATATATTACTCTGATCATTTGGTCACAAAGTAGTTAGTGTGTCATAATGAATACGTATCTATGTAACATATTATATTTTTGTTGGTGTTAGTTATGGAATAAATGATACTATAATGTATGTTATTAGTTCTTAATCTTGTAAGAAATGAATTGATATGAATGCCACATACATGTTGTTACAAGAGTTACTGCATACTCTGTAATTTTAGAATTATATGACTCACTGGATAAGGAAAGCTGCTATATCTATGTCTTTGTTGAGGCCTTTGGGGGTCATGGAATCTAGTTTGTGTATCCATTGTGTTTCCCTTCGTCTTAGATGGAGTTCTCTACTTATACCCTCCGGGGGATCCCTGATGTGTTCAAGTATAGTGCCTCTCAGACATGCTGGATTAGAATTGTGTATTAAACGAAAATGGTTTGATACACTATGTTTTTTGAAGCTACTTTCTATATTTCTAATGTGTTCCAGAAGTCTGGTCTTGTAGGGTCTAATAGTGCGCCCTACGTATTGTAGCCCACAGTTACATTCGATGAGATACACTACATAATCTGTTTTACAGTTAGTAATTGAATCCAATTCCCAGCTTTTATGGTTTGAGAATGAAGTAATTTTTTTGGTGGGTTTATTATTATTGTAGTGATGTTTGCAAGCCTCACAATTGAGACGGTTGCATTTAAAGAAGCCTTTTGTCTTGTTTTGCAGCCAGTTGGTAGTTTTTATAGTTTTGTTTGTTGATTTTAATTTACTTGGTGCTATGGTTGCTCTGATATTTTTGCCCTTTCTAAAGACTAGTTTAGGGTTATTTTTAGTTATTTCATTCAATAGGGTATCCTTTTTCAATATATGCCAGTGTTTGTTTAAGATGGTTTTAATGGCATTAGCACCTTCATTGTATGTTGTGATCATTAGTGGTGTATCTTTTCGTTTTTTGGTATTTTTATTAAGATTTGTTAGTAGTGTATTTCTATCCATTTTATTTACCTTATTAAATGCCTTGTGTATGTTATCAGCTTTATATCCTTTGTTTAATAATTTATTAGTTAAAATATTTGATTCATGTAGGAAGTCTGTCTGTCTGGAACAATTTCTTTTTATGCGTTGAAATTGACCATATGGTATGCTTTGTATCCAGGCCGGATGATGGCAACTGGTAGCTGTTAAATAACTGTTACTATCAGTAGCTTTGCTGTATAATTTTGTTTGGATGGAATTTTCTTCATGATAAAGTATGAGGTCAAGGAATTCAATTTCTTTTGAATTAGTTTTATCTGTAAATGTTAAATTAAAATCATTGATATTGATGTGGTTTACAAAGTCTTGGATTGTGTTGTTATTGTCCTTGTGTTCCCATATTATTATGATATCATCGATAAAACGAAAGTATGTTTTGATGTTATCTATAAAGGGATTATTGTCCCAAATATATTTGTCCTCCCACATGCCCATATATAGGTTGGCATAGCTGGGAAATTCGCCCCCAGCTATGCCAACCTATATATGGGCATGTGGGAGGACAAATATATTTGGGACAATAATCCCTTTATAGATAACATCAAAACATACTTTCGTTTTATCGATGATATCATAATAATATGGGAACACAAGGACAATAACAACACAATCCAAGACTTTGTAAACCACATCAATATCAATGATTTTAATTTAACATTTACAGATAAAACTAATTCAAAAGAAATTGAATTCCTTGACCTCATACTTTATCATGAAGAAAATTCCATCCAAACAAAATTATACAGCAAAGCTACTGATAGTAACAGTTATTTAACAGCTACCAGTTGCCATCATCCGGCCTGGATACAAAGCATACCATATGGTCAATTTCAACGCATAAAAAGAAATTGTTCCAGACAGACAGACTTCCTACATGAATCAAATATTTTAACTAATAAATTATTAAACAAAGGATATAAAGCTGATAACATACACAAGGCATTTAATAAGGTAAATAAAATGGATAGAAATACACTACTAACAAATCTTAATAAAAATACCAAAAAACGAAAAGATACACCACTAATGATCACAACATACAATGAAGGTGCTAATGCCATTAAAACCATCTTAAACAAACACTGGCATATATTGAAAAAGGATACCCTATTGAATGAAATAACTAAAAATAACCCTAAACTAGTCTTTAGAAAGGGCAAAAATATCAGAGCAACCATAGCACCAAGTAAATTAAAATCAACAAACAAAACTATAAAAACTACCAACTGGCTGCAAAACAAGACAAAAGGCTTCTTTAAATGCAACCGTCTCAATTGTGAGGCTTGCAAACATCACTACAATAATAATAAACCCACCAAAAAAATTACTTCATTCTCAAACCATAAAAGCTGGGAATTGGATTCAATTACTAACTGTAAAACAGATTATGTAGTGTATCTCATCGAATGTAACTGTGGGCTACAATACGTAGGGCGCACTATTAGACCCTACAAGACCAGACTTCTGGAACACATTAGAAATATAGAAAGTAGCTTCAAAAAACATAGTGTATCAAACCATTTTCGTTTAATACACAATTCTAATCCAGCATGTCTGAGAGGCACTATACTTGAACACATCAGGGATCCCCCGGAGGGTATAAGTAGAGAACTCCATCTAAGACGAAGGGAAACACAATGGATACACAAACTAGATTCCATGACCCCCAAAGGCCTCAACAAAGACATAGATATAGCAGCTTTCCTTATCCAGTGAGTCATATAATTCTAAAATTACAGAGTATGCAGTAACTCTTGTAACAACATGTATGTGGCATTCATATCAATTCATTTCTTACAAGATTAAGAACTAATAACATACATTATAGTATCATTTATTCCATAACTAACACCAACAAAAATATAATATGTTACATAGATACGTATTCATTATGACACACTAACTACTTTGTGACCAAATGATCAGAGTAATATATAAAACAGGAACCATAAATATGCAGATACTAACTAGCCTATGAGATCAGTCTAAGCCCTGGACTCCAGAATCACGATGTATCAAGTTATAGCTTATATCCTATACATAAGAACAGGACTCAAATATACACTAAAGATATATTCCTACTATAGAGGAAATAATAACTACTCAAAGGGGCTACATACAATTTAATAATCATAAGAAACTTATTATACCGAAATGTCCCTTATATATACTGTATTCCAAAACGTAATGGAGCGTATAATAAATACCCTATAAAGCAAAACCTAACCATACACGAGCTTTTAAAGAAACAAGCAAAATGTATGTATCATAAAATAATAATCATACAAAAATACCGATCACACTATATGAATATATCGATAAGAATGTCTTCAAAAATGACAATTGAAAATATTAAGTATCCTGAAAACTACATATCCCATAAATCTTTGCTGTATTGGACCTATCAGGATACGTTTTTACCCAATCACGTGTACTGATGTGTAACCAACCAATACACAAAAGCAGTATACTCACCATACTCAAACAAACGTGAAACTAACGTCACGTAACGCGGGCCCATATGACCAATTATACGCTGAGGGCGTGCCGCCGCCCGAAGCGTACAAAACAACCGAAAACGGCCCAGCTTTCCATCTAACCCTCTGAAGAAGAAGGATTCAAACCTTTGAAACGCGTTAGGGAATTGACTTGTTTGTATACACATTTTAATTTATGTTCCATTTTGTTGTCTTTTGAAAAGATTGTGCTCCTCCTTGCAGCTAGTCTCACTAGCGGTGCTTTGCGTGCCATTTATGCTGCACTGCTTTACTTACTTTGAAATACACCACAGCTGTATGCAAATTCTTTGCGAGGTCTGTAATTGTGACTGGGGATTTTGTATCCCATTCTAACCTGTGGAAAGGATTCCTCTAAATTATATGTGCCATATACATACCTCATACTGTTTGAGGATGTCAAATGTGAGTGCGATATAAACTGTATTTTTATGCTTTTTTAAGAAAATAAACGGTATTACACTATATATTTCCTTTGTGTCTCCCTGGGTATCCTCACGCCGGAGAAAGTTAATACCAGAGCAGAAAGAGCACTCCAAGAGGCCAACCACGAATCCATAGGAAGTACAAGGGATCTATTCATCATCAGAGGCACATCCCTGCATACTCCAAGAGGTCAACGAACACCACAAGCAGGATACAAGGAGGAAACCCAATCATCTATATATACCCCCAGTGCGGCATACTTACCTCATTCGATTGAGGTAAGATCTGGTAAGGGTATTATATACCAACTATATCTATACAACCACTACATCTGGAGATTCACTACGATTTATATTACTTCCAGGACTCATATGAACATCGTTTCAGAGTTCATATATTTTATATGCTATTTTTAGCTGGACTTTTTATTGTTATTTTATTTTAATATATATATATTTTTCTCTTATTTTTTCTTTTATTTTCTATGTTCTTATTTGCTTTTTCCCATCCTTTATTCCTCACATACCACATCAGTATATTGGACATATAGGCGCTGTATCCACCTTTGAATATATATTCTCTTTTACTGTCTAGGGCTTCACAACCCTCCCAGTATATGTCCTATATAGCTGCCACTATTTCCTATACACCCTTTGACCAGCGCCCACAACAGAGTATCACTTGTGTCAACTCAGTTTACTGAGGAGACACATTTTACTTATTTCTACATATATATATATATATATATATATATATAAATATATATATATACATAATTAAATCAATGTAAATATTTGCATAGAAAATTAGCACATCTAGGCAAGTATCCCCGCTTGCTTTTCCCCAGAAATTCTTAATATACAATGTTACCAATGCACAAGAGAAGTGTGGGTAAGATATGCAAATTAGATATGCAAATTATCAGTTTTTTTGCTTCAAAATACTGTTTTGACACAGCGATCCTTTTAACAGGATGATTACAGCAAACCAGAAATCACTCACTAGACAAGCCTGTTTCGTTCTTTTTGGAACTCATCAGTAGGAGATAGATTTTATATATATACTGTATATATACATATACCATATACATACAAATTGGAGCCCTTTCCACTCAAAGAAATAACTTAAACATGCAATATCATAATTTTTAATATGTTTTAATGTGCTTTTTATAGATATACTTGACATTCCTATGTTTTTCACTTAAAAAAAAGTATTGTTATTTTTAAATATTTCTTTATATATCTGTAAATACAATATATCTATCTATTTATCTATCTATGTATATATTCATATAGATATACAGGTACAGATACATATTTTACAAATAAAGAATCAGATATATAGAAATATCTATTTAAAAATTAAAATAACTCTTTATTCTATGTGCAGAACCTAGGAATGTAAAATATTCCTAATGCACCTTTGGCTTTAGTGGAGTTGGTTTAGCGCAGTGTCAGTTTAGCGTGCAAACGATAACCAATAGGTTCTTTTTTGTAGTGCGACCCATAAAAGTCTACAAGTTACAGCAGAGACAGGTATGCTCGGGGACTGCAGAGAACCAGGTGTACTCCATAGCTAAGCAGACAAGGAGATTTTATGGACTGCAGCAAACAAGGTGAGTTCCAGAGCTGCAGTTGAGAATGTACTCAGTAACTGCAGCTATAAACAGGTCAGACTAGCAGGGTTGGTATAATTTTGGCAAATACAGTACAAAGAGAAACCCAGAGCCTTGATAAAAAAAAAACAGGCAAGGTAGAAAGTTCAGCAGGTCAGTCCAAAATAAGACATCAAAGCAAGGATTAATACACAAACGGAATAAGGAACTAGCCAAGGTCAATACTGGAAAGCAAAACTGCTAAACCTCAAGTCCTAGTTTGCTTTGCAGAAAACTGTTGACTGTGGGAAGGTAACAGTATGAGCTGCCCCATCCCAGTATATTTAATTGCTGATTTAAGACATGTGCCAAGTGTTAAGTAGCTTTTACAATAATATGTATAACAATGCAATGACATAATAGGTGGGGCTATCAAATCTTTTGCCCCGCATGCACTGAACCATTAGAACCATTAGAGGGAGCTGTTCCCTATGCTAAAGCTATGAGAAGAAAGGAATGAGAATAGGAGAAGCGGTTAGAAGAATTCCATAGAATAAAAATAAATCTATTGATTATTAATAAGCATTAATTGGCTGGCAGTGACCATGTTGCCCATCCATCCAGTGGTTAAATGTCTTCTGGTTTTACCACCTAAGCTTAGAAATCTTCAACAAGTTTAATTTTGTTATATCCACTGTGTAAAGTGGTTTTAGCACTTTAAAAGAACTCAGTGGTGTTTCCAGGGGGATTCGGGGAAGTACCGACTCCCAGCAAAATGGCTGCCCCCAACTGTGATTGCCTCTCATTTTCCCCCTCCATTCTGCCCAGACTCCCAAACTTAGGCGTGACCCCACCCACTGCACCTTGATTCCACCCATGGACTCCACTCACTGACCACCAGCCCTGACCACTGACAGCTCTGACCCTCCTGGCATGAGCCCACCCACAACAACGGTGAGCCTAAGATAAACATCCTTGGTGTTTATGCACTTATTTTCCCCTTTTTATGAATTATTTTACCCTAATTACCCACTTGCTTTTAAAGACTGACCCAATTTTGTTTGTTTGGTTTAAAGTTTTAGAAGTGTGTTTTGGTGATTATACACTTTAGGGTGTTAGCTTGTATGGCTCAGATTGTGGTTGTGGAAAGAAAAAAGCTCTTTGTTCTAAGGCATGGAAGTGCCCCCCAGAAAACTATTTTCTGGAGACACCAATGAAAGCACTTTGATTATTTGAACATGTAAACCCATTGCAATGATTAATATTTCATGAAGAACAATTGTAACATAGCTTAAAGGAACATGAAACCCCAAAATATTGTTTCATGATTCTGAAAGAGTGTCCATTGTTCTTCCATTATCTAATTTCTTTCCTTCTCTTTGTATCCTTTGTTGAAAATCATACCTAGGTAGGCTCAGGAGCTGGGGGCTAGCTGCCGATTGGTGGCTATACAGATATTCCTTTTATCATTGGCTTAACAATATGTGTTCAGCTAGCTACCATTGCTAGTCCTTCAATAAAGGATTGCAAGATAATGAAGCAAAACTGAAAATAGAAGTAAAGTGGATATATGTTTAAAATTGTATGCTCTGTTTGAATCATAATAGAAACAATTAGGGTTTCGTGCTCCTCAAATATCTCATAGCTTTATGAAAAATTAGATTTTCATTTGACATAATCTTTAACATTCTAATAAATGTTTTGGGTCTAGACAGCATTCATTTTTTCATAGGTCTAAAATGAACATCCTGCAAAAGTTATAGGTGAATATAAAAGGCTACTAATAGGATAGTCTTAAACATATTATGCATTTTATATATAACTATACTTCAAAACAGCATTTTATTGTATTATAATTATTAGTAGTAGGAATAATAATAATATAAAATGCTTTTTTGAAGTGTAGGTATAAATAAAATTGAAATATGGAAAAAAATGGTAGACACAATTATTTTGTTTTCTACAAAAAACAAACAAACCTTTAGAACAATAAAAATGTGAATTCTTGGTGTTTTTAGTGTATTTTCATCTGCTGGACAATTTGTGAGCAACTTATTTTACTTATTTGACCCTTTAGTGATTTCTATAGCCTGTTTACTTGGTTTCCTGATTATTGCCAATATTCTCTCCAAAAAGATTAAATAAAGAAAATCATCTAATATTTTTCAAGATGAAAGAGCATGTAACTCTTTAACAGTATATGGATTTGTTTATTCATGTGGTGACAAGAGATCATTTTGGATAAATAATTTTGTATTATGAGTCTCAGATATCAACAATTTTAAAGGGATAGTCTAGTCCAAAATAAACTTTAATGATTCAGATAGGGCATGTCATTTTAAAAAACTTTACAATTTGACAGTTTTTCACCACTAGAGGACGTTAGTTCATGTGTGTCATATAGATAACATTGTGCCCACGCATGTGCAGTTACCTAGGAGTCAGCACTGACTGGCTAAAATGCAAATCTAAAAAAAGAACTGAAAAAGGAGGAAGTTTGCAGAGGCTTAGATAGAGGGTAATCACAGAAGTAAAAATTATTTTAATATAACTGTTGGTTATGCAGAACTGGGAAATGGGTAATAAAGGATTTATCTATCTTTTAAAACAATAAAACATCTGGTGTAAACTGTCCCTTTAAGGTTGTATCTCTTTCAAAGAAGAGACACATTAACTAATAAGAAGTGTTTGATAGGTCATTTCTAATGTGGTACCCTCTTACCTCAATCCTAATTGGTTCAATGCTTAACAAATCAGAATTACTGTAGAAAATCTATTAAAAAAAAAGATGGAATGACAGACATTTTTCTACAAAGGCCAGAAAATAATTAAGGTAAATAAAAGCATGAACCAGTAAGGTAAAGAAATAGACTGGGGGTATATTTGAGGTTTATAAATTTGGATGGGTCTCAGGTTTTTAGGGATGTGGTAGGGGGGTCACATGTATTAAAGAGGAGCTTTGGGTGTTGTAGAGGTTGTGTTAGACATCATTCAGTGAGGTTTGAGTAGAAAAAAAATGGGGCTGTAGTAGTCCAGTGGGGTCAAAGATGCTAGTGTAACTGGTGCCAGTAAGGTTAGGGTGTAATGGAGGTGGTTTAAAGTTACAGGAAACCCCAGCATGTTCTTTCGTGATTCAGGTAGAAGATCTAATTTTAATCAAATTTCCAATTTACTTCTATTATCAAATTTGCTGCATTTTTTTGATCCTTGCTGAAGGAACATTGGCAGCTAGCTGAACACACCTAGTTAGGCAATCACAATAGACACATGTGTTTAGGCACCAATTAGCAGCTAGCTCTCACTAGTGTAGGATATGAGTGTATTCATTTTTAAACAAGGGATATAAAACAACAACAAAGTTAATTTGAAAATAGATGGGGATTTAAAACTGTCTTAAAATTGTATGCTCTATCTGAATCATGTAAGTTTTTTTGCCTTTCCTAACCCTTTAACTTTAGGCTTTATTGAGGTAGGATTACTTTGTAGTTAGAAGATTACTGAAGAGTGGCTAGGAATCATAACATCTCCTGCTTATTTTTGGGTGTGGGGGGGTTCATTTTCTGAAATCACCAAATAAAACATTTATTTTACTATATGTTTCAAATTATTTTTCTACCAAAAATATAAGGCTTAAAGGGACCGTCTACTCCAGAATTTGTATTGTTTAAAAAGATAAATATTTCCATTATTACCCATTCCCCAGTTTTGCATAACTATCACATAATTACCTTGTATCTAAGCTGCTGCAGACTGCCCCCTTATCTCAGTTCTTTTGACAGACTTTCATTTTAGCCAATCAGTGCTGACTCATAAATAATACCACAGGAGTGAGCACAATGTTATTTAAATGGCACACATGAACTAGCGATGTTTAGCTGTGAAAAACTGTCAAATGCACTGAGAAATTATCATATGAGCCTACCTAGGTTTAGCCTTCAACAAAGATTACAAAGAAAACAAAGCCAATTTGATGATAAAAGTAATTTGGAAAGTTGTTTTTAAATCCCTTAACTTATCTGAATAGTGGAAGTTTACTTTTGACTAGACTGTCCTTTTATTGTATATTTTTTTATATTGAGGTGTGTTAAGGACTATTTTGATAATCAGAGGTTAAACATAACAGCCTGCTATACACATGTTGCATAAACCAATATAATTCCATTAACAAATGTGAAAATGTGGCAGTAAAATTAGTTTTACAAAGGGGTCAAGCATTGAAGTTGTGATGCCATTGGCTCAATAAAGATAGTTTATATTTTGCTTGCTAAGAATAGCACTTCGTGTTTTATAGTCACTATGCCCACTGCTGGCTTCCAGAAAAGTCTTACTACAACCATTTGTGCAAGAGCATGTCAATCATTCTGGGCAAGTTAGTCTGGGATGTTTAATGGACCACTGAACTCAGTAGAATAGCAGAATCAATCAATGCATAATACAGTGACTATGCAAAGGCACTTAGTTTCAATTTTGCTAGTTGTAGATACTTTTTTTTTTTTTTTTACTAATGTTAAAGTTAGGTATTTTTTTTGTTCCCACTACATCATGTGACAGCCATCAATCAATCACAAAATGTATATACATCTATTCTGTGAATCTTGCACATGCTCAATAGGAGCTGGGTTCTCAGAAATTGTGCATATTTAGATAATAAATTTGAATTGGAAAGTTGTTCATTATTGTGATCTCTATCTTATTAACGTTTTATTTTGAGTTTAGTGGTCCTTTAAACTTTGCTACCTCTGCGATAGTGAAGAAGTTAGGAAGCAGTGGTCTAACCATTAGGATGGGCGAATGTTTTGCAACATTAGAAAATTGGAAAAACAAATTTTAACACATTTGTTCTTCCAAATTTCGAATGTTTGCACAAAATTCTAACATTCGTTTTATGTAAAATGATTTCTAATGTTTTCTTTCAATGTAATATTCTATTCTAAATTTTCTAATAATTCTATTTGAATTATGTAATATTACAATTCAAAAATTTGAATCTATGTATTTGTAATAATATTTCTAATGCTCTCTTTAAATGTAATATTTGAATTATGCATTATTCGTAAAATTTGAATCTATATATTTGAATCTTTAAATATAATATCCGAATTTGAAAAATATGAATGTATATATTTGTAATAGAATTTCTAATGCTCTCTTTAAATGCAATATTCAAATTATGCAATATTCAAATTTGAAACATTCAAATTGATATATTTGTATCTATTATGTATCAATTTACTAAATTCCCTACCACATGAACTATTGAACTTCTGAATAGTATTTGTTAAATTGAATGTTACATTTTAAATTTAGAATGTAGATATTCGATTTCATTATCAACATTCGAAAATTTAAGCAACATTCGATTACCGAATTTTAATGGATTTTCATTCTTAATATTCGATTATCCAAAACGAATGTCAACAGGACTATTCTTTCTACCAAATTAATTACTCTTTCAGCATATTCACACATCCCTACTTACTACCCCTTATGCAAGCAGTAGTTCAGTAAAAAAATAATACTATAAAACTTTACAGCATTTTCGCTTTTTGCATTGTATGTTCCACTGACTAAGACAAGCCAGCTAACTTCAGGATGGCTGAGGAGTCTGTATTCTGGTTAATAGGAAAAACAAATGAAAACAAATAACACAAACAGTTAAAGGTTAACAATACATTTTTATTTATTTAAACTCCACAGAAACAATGGCCACTGTGTAATTTTAACAATAGAAGGTTCATCATTTTTACATTATGGTGGTAAGAGATTTAAATGTAATGCAGCTAGTAACCATATTTGAGTATAAATATGTAAAACGTAAGAAAGCAGTTAAGTAAGCGAGAAAACCTAAGTGCTTAATGTATGAGTGTTGTCAATACTGTTTGCCAAGAGGTAATACTGTGAGCAAGATAGAAACAGATGTCCGTACTTAAAAATGTACCAATGTGCTCAGCATCTGGGACTACATCTGGTCAGCAAATTCTGTGCAATTTTTAAGTGGATGACATTGCTAAAAATTGTGATTCAATGTCAAATTAGCCATCTCCATATTTTCTCCCCTACACAACTCTAAATTGAAAAATGTATAAAATGATTCACACCAAGCTTGTCTATTATATTACTTAAAATATAATGAAATCTATAGCACACTCTGCAAAATGTTTCAGTAACAGTATAACCCCTGAGGTGAATTATTCACAAAATATTATATTGTTCATTCATAATATGTTTTATATAATCTTATATAAACAATGAGTTTTCTTGCATATCCTTGTTTCTGTGAAATCTACTGATGTCTATAAAATATATATTTTGCAGTATCTATAATAATAATAATTAATATTTAATAATATTTTTTAATATTTTATATTTAACATTTTACATAATGTGCCTTAAGATAACGCATACTTCATGTTTGCTAACCCGACCCCACTTTAGATCTACATTGCGAAACCAAAAGCGTGTTACTTATATTTGACATTCCAATGTTCTTCACATATAAAAAATGTAATTTTTAATTATTAAATATATAATTTCTATATACTGTACATATACTGTATATGTGACAATGTTAATGTAAAAATATATACAGTATCTATATATCTATAGGAATATATACAACTATAGGTACTTATAGATATATATAGAAATATATATTTAATAATAAAAATAAAATTTTCTTGTATGTCAAGACCACTGGAATGTGAAATATAATAACTCTTGTCGGGTTAGCGCGTGAGCAATAAGTGTTAGGGTTTTTCTTCTGTGCTCTCGATTGAAGTCCATGGGGAAAATACGTTAGTGTGATGGCGATATCTGAAGTCCTTTAGTTAGAGCACATTAGGTTTCTTTCGCATTCAAACTTTCACTTTTAACTTGTAATACGCATGCTTACCCGCAAAAGCAAAAAGATTGCTTCTAGCGATGTTTACGCTCAATCGGGAGCGCTAAGTAGCACATCACTTGTAATCTAGCCCATAATGACTGCACCAAAAAAAAAAAATAATAAACCCACTTGCAAAAATAGTACTGATAAAAATGAAAACATTTTAATAGCTAATATTACAGTAACATACTTGTGGCTGCAACCAAACTAAGGTTCGAACTGCTCCTCAGCTAGTTCACTGGTTGCATTCTGATATTCTGGAGTGTTGGGTGGAGAATGATAGAACAGACATGGACTTGAGAAGTGGAGACAGTAGGAGGGAAGATCTGAAGTTTCAATGTCAAATAAAAAAAAAAAGGAGAAAGAAAAGGAGATTGCGGTGTTAAGCAGAGCAAGAAGTTAAAGTGAATGTAAATTTTGATGCTAAAGTGCCTGGTTTTTAAAAATTTGATTAAAAACAGGGGCACTTTAATTCATCAAAATTTACATTTCACTTTTGTTGTGAAAAAATACTTACCTTTTAAACTTGACAGCGGCTCCAGCTTCCTCCGGTCTTCGCAAGCCATTTCTAATGTCAGAAATGGATAGGTCATCCTCCAATCATGGCTTCACCCCAGGGGAATCAGTGTCTGACTAAATGCTGTGATTGGAGGAAGCCGGATTCCTCATTTTAGACCCAGGAAGAGGCTTTGCGACAGGCGGAGGAAGCTGGAGCACCTGTCAAGATTAAAAGGTAGTGAAATGTAAATTTTGATGAATTAAAGTTCCCCTGTTTTTAATAGAATTTTTAAAACCTGGGCACTTTAGCATCAACATTTACATTCACTTTAATGTGGAAAACAATATTTAAGAAAAGGAGAACATGTGCAGGGATAGGCAAGGTGTCCGTACACGGACACTGGTGTCCGTGACTAGCCCTTGCAGTGTCCGCCACAACCGGAGTATATCTTTTCTTTCTGATTAAATAATAGGAATAAAAAAAGTATGTAGTGTGAATAAAGTTAGTGGCTTGTCAAGAGACTGCTAGCGATATTGGGTGATAAGTTATGGAAAAAATAAAGCCTGAGTGAAATACTGGATGTGCATCTGTATAATAACACCCAGCTCTATACAAAGACACAGTAGTGACACTGGCACATGCATATAGCTAGACAAGGGCTGGTTATAGGGTCAGTGGTATCTGCATCATTGTAATAACACCCAGCACTATATAATGACACAGTAGTGACACTGGCACATTGGTATAGCCAGAGGAGGGTTGGTTATAGGGTCAGTGGTATCTGCATCAGTATAATAACACCCAGCACTACATAATGACACAGTAGTGACACTGGCACATGGGTATAGCCAGAGGAGGGCTGGTTATAGGATCAGTGATATCTGCATCAGTATAATAACACCCAGCACTATATAATGACACAGTAGTGACACAGGCACATGGGTATAGCCAGAGGAGGTCTGGTTATAGGATCAGTGGTATCTGCATCAGTATAATAACACCCAGCACTATATAATGACACAGTAGTGACACTGGCTCATGGGTATAGCCAGAGGAGGGCTGGTTATAGGATCAGTGGTATCTGCATCAGTATAATAACACCTAGCACTATATAATGACACAGTAGTGACACTGGCACATGGGTATAGCCAGAGGAGGGCTGGTTATAGGGTCAGTGGTATCTGCATCAGTATAATAACACCCAGCACTATATAATGACACAGTAGTGACACTGGCACATGGGTATAGTCAGAGGAGGGATGATTATAGGATCAGTGATATCTGCATCAGTATAATAACACCCAGCACTATATAATGACACAGTAGTGACACTGGCTCATGGGTATAGTCAGAGGAGGGCTGGTTATAGGATCAGTGGTATCTGCATCAGTATAATAACACTAAGCACTATAAAATAATGTTTTTAATATCAAATGTACCTTGGTGTCCTTCACTAAGGTCTGTACTTTAGAAAATGTCCGCCACAGCATTTGTCTGTGCCTATCCCTGAACATGTGACAATGAGAAAATTGGCCTAATTGCTTTGAATTTAAAAATAAGTATTGCAAAAAGCAGAAAGAACTTGAGTGGTTTGCTGCTAGAGGTCTTTATCTGACAAATGCAGTCATAGCAGCATATGGATACAAGTGATCAAAGACTCACTCCTGGCCCATGTGCACAGCCAGCCCACTCTCCAGGAAATCTACCTTTGTCCCGTAATACTAGTCAGGGCCCTGATGAAGCCTCTGTTATCTAATCTTCAGTAGATACATTAGTCTAAATTCACAGCAGAAAAAGACAAGATGTGAAATGAGAGTTTCTTGCCAAAGTATCCAATAATACTTAAAGAAAAGAAACAGTCTACACCATAATTTGCATTGTTTAAAAAGATAGATAATTCCTTTTACCTTTTACGTTTTACCTCTGTGATTACCTTGTATTTAAGCCTCTGCAGACTGCCCCCTTATTTCAGTTCTTTTGACAGACATGCAGTTTAGCCAACTAGTGCAGACTCCTAAATAACTCCACGGGAGTGAGCACAATGTTATCTATATGACACGCATGAACTAGTACTGTCTGACTGTGAAAAACTTTAAAAATGCTCTGAGCTAAGAGGCAGTTTTCAACGGTTTAGAAATCAGTTTGAGCCTTCCTGGGTTTAGCTTTTCAAAATTACCACCAAGGGAACAAAACAAATTTGATTATAAAGGTAATTTGGAAAGTTGTTTAAAATTGCATGCCCTATCTGAATCCTGAAAGTTTAATTTTGACTAGACTGTCCCTTTAATAATACTCAGTAATAAATTTGAAAAACAATGAAGAAAGGTCTATACACTACTAGAAACTATAGGCAAGGTTGCCAGTAGTAATCCACAAAAATAATGGGCACTCTAAGCACGGGCATTATGTGGGTTAAAGGGACAGTCTAGTCAAAATTAAACTTCATTATTCAGATAGGACCTGCAATTTTAAACAACTTTCCAATACATTTTTATCATTAAATTTGCTTTGTTTCCTTGGTGGTAAACTCAAACTGATTTCTAAACCGCTGAAAACCGCCTCTTAGCTAAGAGCACTTTGAAAGTTTTGCACAGTTAGACAGTACTAGATCATGTGTGTTACATAGATAACATTGTGCTCACTCCCGTGAAGTTATTTAGGAGTCTGTACTGATTGGCTAAACTGCATGTCTGTCAAAAGAACTGAAGTAAGGGGGCAGTTTGCAGAGGCTTAGATACAAGGTAATCACAGAGGTAAAACGTATATTAATATAACAGTGTTGGTTATACAAAACCGGAGACTGTGTAATAAAGGGGTTATCTATCTTTTAAAACAATAAAAAATCTGGTGTAGACTGTCCCTTTAATAAAATAAACAAAGTCATCTTTAGCTCCCACACCAAACACACCCTAAAGTTTTTTCACAACTCAGTACTGATTTTATTCCCTTGGACCCCAGTAAAGTAAAAGACAATGATTTTATGCCACTGGCTGTACATTGTAAAGAGAAAGCAGCAATTTGTATTTAAAGGACCATTAAACTCGTAATTTCAACAATGCATAAAATGTTTCATTATTGCAAGTGAAACATTATTGCAGTATAAATTCATTTTTTATTTTGCAGTCTTTTGTTGTAACATACATCTACAAAATGTGCTTGTTTATTTTAGGGAGTCTTGGGTTAATACTTTAGGGCAATTTATGCAAGCTTTTGTTTACCAGTCTGGTGTAGACTGTCCCTTTAAACTTTCATGATTCAGATAGAGCATGCGATTTTAAGCAACTTTCTAATTTACTCCTTTCATTAATTTTTCTTCGTTCTCTTGGTATCTTTATTTAAAAAAGCTGGAATGTAAGCTTAGGAGCTGGCCAATTTTTTGTTTAGCACCTGATTAGCACTTGCTGATTGGATTGCTACATTTAGACACCAATAAGCAAGCACTGAACCAAAAATGGGCCGGCTCCTAAGCTTACATTTCTGCTGTTATAAATAAAGATACCAAGAGAACAAATAAAAATTGATAAAATGAGTAAATTAGAAAGTTGCTTAAAATCGCATGCTCTGAATCATGAAAGTGTAATTTTGACTAGACTATCCCTTTAAGGCAAAACACAAGAGGTTGCCACTGCCCTAGTTCTGGGGACAGGAAAATCAGTGAAAAAAATAAACATAAAACAATATATTCATTTGACAAAAATAAGTTGCACTTTTCATAGCAAAATTATTGTTATATATGAAGGTTAATAATCATGTAGTTTACAATTTGTGTTTAGTGTCCCTTTAAAGTTTTAATTTTCGATTCAACATACAGACTGGATCTTGCAAGTACAGTACAATCTGTAACTTCATGTCTGTGAAAACCCTTAAAGGGACAGTCTACACCAGAATTTTTATTGTTTTAAAAGATAGATAATCCCTTTATTACCCATTCCTTAGTTCTGCATAACCAACACAGTGATATTAATACACGTTTTACCTCTGTGATTGACAAACTGACCCTTATTTCAATACTTTTGACAGACTTGCATTTTAGCTAATCAGTGCTGACTCCTAGGTAACTCCATGTGTGTGAGCACAGTATTATCTATATGACACACATGAACTAACATCCTCTAGTGGTTAAAAACTGTAAAAATGTATTCAGATAAGAGGCAGCCTTCACAGTCTAATAAATAAGCATATGAGCATCCTAGGTTTAGCTTTCAACTATAAATACCAAGAGAACAAAGCAAAATTGGTAATAAAAGTAAATTGGAAAGTGGATTAAAATTACATGAATAATGAAACTTTATTTTTTACTAGACTGTCCCTTTAAGATCAAGTTTTTGCATTGATTGCTCATAAAATGTGGTCTGATCTTCATCTTAGTCACAATCATAGATCAACAAAATCTGACTAAACTAATAACACACAAACAGTTGTACTTTACATTTTTTTTTATTGAATACATTCAGAAATCATTCACAGTTCAGGCTGGAAAAAGTAAGTGAACCCTTGAATTTAGTAACTTGTAGATTCTCCTTTATCACCAACACCCTCCACCAAATATTTCCTGTAGCTGCTTTTAAGACTTGCACAACATTAAAGATGAATTTTGGACCATTCTTCCTTACAAAATCTGTTGAATTTCAGCAATATTTCTGAGTTGTCTTGATTGCACAAGTAATGACCTTAAAGGGACACTGAACCCAATTTTTTCTCTTGCGATTCAGATAGAGCATGCAATTTTAAGCAACTCTCTTATTTACTCCTATTATCAATTTTTCTTCGTTCACTTGTTATCTTTATTTGAAAAAGAAGGCATCTAAGCTTCTTTTTTGGTTTAAAAGTCTGGACAACACTTTTTTATTGGTGGATGAATTTATTCACCAATCAGCAAGAACAACCCAGGTTGTTCATCAAAAATGGGCCGGCATCTAAACTTACATTCTTGCATTTCAAATAAAAATACCAAGAGAATGAAGAAAATTTGATAATAGGAGTAAATTAGAAAGTTGCTTAAAATGTCATGCCCTTCCTGAATCACAAAAGAAAAAAATTGGGTTCAGTGTCCCTTTAAATTTACTGATGTTTTGTGGCATGGCATGAAGAGTCATGTCATGCCACTAGACATCAGTAAATTTAAGGTCATTACTCTGAATATTCCAAAACATAAAGCTTCTTCTGTTTCAGTAATGTGTTAATTGATTTACTTTTGTGCTGTGGGTCATTGTCTTGTTGCATCACCCAACCTCTCTTAAGATTGAGGTCATGGACTGCTGCACTAACATTCTCCTGTAAAATGTACACTTTTGAAATAATTGTTCACTCAATGATTGCTAGGCGTCCAGGCCTTAAGGCAGCAAAGCAGACCCAAGCCATAGTGCCCCCTCCACCATGATTTACAGTTGGGATGAGATTTAGGTTTTGGTGTGCAGTGCCTTTTTTCCCTCCACACATGGCGTTCTTTGTGTGTTTTGCCAAAAAGTTTAACTTTTGTCTCATCTGTCCACAGCATATTTTCTCAGTAGAGTTGTGGAACGTCCAGGTGGTCTTAGGCGAATTTGGGATGGGCCACAATTTCCCCTTTTTTTACAGAAGTGGTTTCCTTCTTGTTGGCTTTCCATTAACACCACCTTAGTCAAAAAAGGATGAACTTCCTGGATTAATTCTGAAGTCATCGATGACTCCAGACTAGTCATCAAAAGCCATCCTGACGTATGCCCACAGGCCGAAATACTTAAATTAGATGACTATGTCATTCACCAGTCATCTAATCATTCTGAAGTCATCACCCAGGTTGATTTACCTTAGCAAATGACTTTGCAAGCCTTATGATGTCTGATTATGTGCAAATGAATTATAAAGTAGTTTGATGATCATCAAATGACTTCAGGATGGTCTCCAAGGTCGTTTGATGTTATCTTTGTCACCTCTATCCCGATGTGTCAGTAACCAGGCTTTGTGCGCCTTTATTTGTGCACCCCACACTTCTAACAAAGAAGATCTTGCTGCTTACAAATAAAGTAAACGTTAGGGTATTGCAGAAGACTATTGCCTGAACTTGATTTACCTGCGGCAATACAGAATTCCTATACCAGGCATGAGGTGGAGATGTGACAGGCAGTGAGTGAGATGTCCAGAGGTTGTAATGCTGTATCGTCAGGAAATGAATTGGAGCCTATAGTGGGAAAGGAGCCTTTTTTTGGAAGAAAGCTAAAAAACAACTGGAGACCATCCAGGAGGAAAAGGAGTGGGAGACGAGGAGCCATCAAGAATCACCCACAGCCAAATAAGCAGTGTGGACAACTGGAAGAAAAGGAAATCTTCAACCTCTCAAGCCATATACTAACAATCGAGGAGAAGAGGGTACTTAACAGCAGTTTAATTTTGTGCCTAAAAATCAGGGCAATATGTTTCATACAAAGATTGAAATATACACATTTAGCTTAGCTGCAATTAAAGGTTAAGAGACTTTTTTTGTAGATAAAGGGGTCACTGAACAGCTCATAAAAATAGACTATATATCAGTAGTACATTTAATCTGCCACCCAAAAACCCCAATATCATAACATTTCTAAAGTTAGTGGAAAAGGATTTGGGGGACTTACAGTAAGAGAGTTAAAAAATAATAGTTATATTATCCTGATGCCCGTTAAAAGGGGGGGGGGGGAAATATTATCCTGATGGACTATAAGAATTACCAGGATGAGGCATTAAGACAGCTCAATAACATTGATAATTAACTTTGACTAAATAGGAATACAAGAAAGAGGTGGATACTATTCTATTATTGGGGCTCCAAAATGGGTGGCTAAATGAAGGTTAGGGAAAGTTTATGTATACTGAATAAAGACCAGTTTTCTATGTACTCCGGAAAATCCACAAGTCCCAGAATGCACCACCAGCGAGAACCATTTTTTCTACCTATTTGAATTAAACAGTGGCCAAATTTCTGGATAATCATCTTCAGGACTATGTAAATATCCACCTTCATTAGGGACTCAGGAAACTTCATTGAGACATTGAGTGATGTTACATCCTATGGGAAGGATATGTGTTTGTGACCTTAGATGTTTTAAATGTATATACCTGTATATCCCATGAGGAGGGGATACAAGGGGTTAAACATTTGCTACAGGAAGACATTGAATATAAGGGCCCACTTATAAAATATTTTGCTCTCTTATTGCATTTTGTATTGCATAAAAAATATTTCAAATTTGAAAAAGAGATTTATTTACAACGTGTTGGTACTGCAATGGGCTCTTGGGTAGCCCCGAGTTATGCCACATTTTCATGAGATTTTGTAAGTAAAAACATACTTTTTCCAGCCCTATTTTAGAGCATGGGGTAAAAATTACCAGCGCTTTATATACAATGTGTTCTTCATCTGGTATGGCAGTGAGAATACACTGATAGAATTAGTGGGTTTAATAATCTATCAATCCCGATTAAGGGTTTAATTATGAAAGACTATCTTTAGGGTGCGAGCGATATTGGGTTTTTCAGGGTTTTTTGCACGACACGGAAATATTAGTTAACAGTAAACGCTTTTGCTCAAACGCAATTGTGATTTACACTTGTCCGGTTAGCTCAACTTGAGAGCACGGAAGAAAAAAGTAGGGGAAGAAAAAAGTTGCATTAAACACAACATAAATACACTTGAGTGTACAGTTACACTCATATAAACACTGTCTGATACAAATTATTTTAAAAATATGATTTTAAAAATTGTAATAGCTCAAAGAGGGCTTTAACAAATATATGCATACATAGACATGTCTAAATATGTGTATGTGTGTGTACATGTAAATATATATATATATATATATATATATATATATATATATATATATATATATATATATATATATTTATATATATATAATATAAAATGAATATCAGCAATTCCTATCCATCACTAACTAATCCCTGAAAATATGTGGATATACTGCCTTAGCGAAAAAAGACCACCAACATAACATTATAATTATAAATAACCAGACTATGTTCAACGCATCAATACACTGCAAGAAAGGGAGCATAAAATAAAGCATTTATTGGAGTTCCAATAGGCAAAATAATTTAATATATATATATATATATATATATATATATATATATATATATATATGTCATCATAAATGGGTAAATTCGACTCCTATCATAGTGCACTATGAATACAAAATCACCTCAGAGAGCTCTCAAACACAAAATATTAAATGTGCAATATATGTGCAATAAGTTAACTAAAAAAATAAAAAAAAAATCCTGTTAAATTCACAGGTATAAACTCCAAAGACTCCCAGCACTAAGGTAAAGGAATTTGTATCCTATGGTTGGATGTTCCACACAATTTGTATATGTTTAATAGTCAGAGTATGTCTGGATGTTAAAAGGACAACACAGTAAAGACGCCCTTGTTTCAACAGATACTTTGATTCCTGTATAGGGACGATATACCAGTGTGTTTGTTTTGCCCTTTTATATATGGCAGTCCCACAGTGTGGCTACAAAAATCTTGGGCCTAGATTTAGAGTTGGGCGGTAGCTGTCAAAACCAGCGTTAGAGGCTCCTAACGCTGGTTTTGGGCTACCGCTGGTATTTAGAGTCAGTCAGGAAAGGGTCTAACGCTCACTTTGCAGCCGCGACTTTTCCATACCGCATATCCCCTTACATCAATTGCGTATCCTATCTTTTCAATGGGATCTTTCTAACGCCGGTATTTAGAGTCGTGTCTGAAGTGAGTGTTAGAATTCTAACGATAAGACTCCAGCCGCAGAAAAAAGTCAGTAGTTAAGAGCTTTCTGGGCTAACGCCGGTTTATAAAGCTCTTAACTACTGTGCTCTAAAGTACACTAACACCCATAAACTACCAATGTACCCCTAAACCGAGGTCCCCCCACATCGCCGCCACTCTATTAAAATTTTTTAACCCCTAATCTGCCGACCGCACGCCGCTGCCACCTACATTATCCCTATGAACCCCTAATCTGCTGCCCCTAACACCGCCGACCCCTATATTATATTTATTAACCCCTAATCTGCTGCCCCCGCTATCGCTGACCCCTGCATATTATTATTAACCCCTAATCTGCCGCTCCGTACACCGCTGCCACCTACATTATCCCTATGTACCCCTAATCTGCTGCGCCTAACACTGCCGACCCCTATATTATATTTATTAACCCCTAATCTGCCCTCCTCACCGTCGCCTCCACCTGCCTACACTTATTAACCCCTAATCTGCCGAGCGGACCGCACCGCTACTATAATAAAGTTATTAACCCCTAATCCGCCTCACTCCCGCATCAATAACCCTATAATAAATAGTATTAACCCCTAATCTGCCCTCCCTAACATCGCCGACACCTAACTTCAAGTATTAACCCCTAATCTGCCGATCGGAGCTCACCGCTATTCTAATAATTTTTTTAACCCCTAAAGCTAAGCCTAACCCTAACACCCCCCCTAAATTAAATATAATTTAAATCTAACTAAATAAATTAACTATTATTAAATAAATTATTCCTATTTAAAGCTAAATACTTACCTGTAAAATAAACCCTAATATAGCTACAATATAAATTATAATTATATTATAGCTATTTTAGGATTAATATTTATTTTACAGGTAACTTTGTAATTATTTTAACCAGGTACAATAGCTATTAAATAGTTAATAACTATTTAATAGTTACCTAGTTAAAATAATTACAAAATTACCTGTAAAATAAATCCTAACCTAAGTTACAATTAAACCTAACACTACACTATCAATAAATAAATTAAATAAACTACCTACAATTATACCTAACACTACACTATCAATAAATAAAT
Organism: Bombina bombina; assembly: GCF_027579735.1. NCBI lineage: Eukaryota > Metazoa > Chordata > Amphibia > Anura > Bombinatoridae > Bombina > Bombina bombina. The sequence continues at coordinate 70,891,166 of NC_069508.1, forward strand.
TAAATAAAATTCCTACAAATAAATACAATGAAATAAACTAACTAAAGTACAAAAAATAAAAAAGAACTAAGTTACAAAAAATAAAAAAATATTTACAAACATTAAAAAAAATTACACCAATTTTAAACTAATTACACCTACTCTAAGCCCCCTAATAAAATAACAAAGACCCCCAAAATAAAAAAAATGCCCTACCCTATTCTAAATTACAAAAGTTGAAAGCTCTTTTACCTTACCAGCCCTTAAAAGGGCCCTTTGCGGGGCATGCCCCAAAGAATTCAGTTCTTTTGCCTGTAAAAAAAAACATACAATACCCCCCCCAACATTACAACCCACCACCCACATACCCCTTATCTAACCCAAACCCCCCTTAAATAAACCTAACACTAAGCCCCTGAAGATCTTCCTACCTTGTCTTCACCATGCCAGGTATCACCGATCGTTCCAGGCTCCAAAATCTTCATCCAAGCCCAAGCGGGGGCTGGCGATCCATAATCCGGCGGCTGAAGAGGTCCAGAAGAGGCTCCGAAGTCTTCATCCTATCCGGGAAGAAGAGGCGATCCGGACCGGCAACCATCTTGATCCAAGCGGCATCTTCTATCTTCATCCGATGACGACCGGCTCCATCTTGAAGACCTCCAACCCATCTTCTTCTTCCGACGACTTCCCGACAAATGACGGTTCCTTTAAGGGACGTCATCCAAGATGGCGTCCCTCGAATTCCAATTGGCTGATAGGATTCTATCAGCCAATCGGAATTAAGGTAGGAAAATTCTGATTGGCTGATGGAATCAGCCAATCAGAATCAAGTTCAATCCGATTGGCTGATTCAATCAGCCAATCAGATTGAGCTCGCATTCTATTGGCTGTTCCGATCAGCCAATAGAATGCGAGCTCAATCTGATTGGCTGAATTATTTGGGGCATGCCCCGCAAAGGGCCCTTTTAAGGGCTGGTAAGGTAAAAGAGCTTTCAACTTTTGTAATTTAGAATAGGGTAGGGCATTTTTTTATTTTGGGGGTCTTTGTTATTTTATTAGGGGGCTTAGAGTAGGTGTAATTAGTTTAAAATTGTTGTAATATTTTTCTTATGTTTGTAAATATTTTTTTAATTTTTGTAACAGTTTATTTAATTGTATTTATTTGTAGGAATTGTATTTAATTTATTTATTGATAGTGTAGTGTTAGGTTTAATTGTAGATAATTGTAGGTATTTTATTTAATTAATTTATTGATAGTGTAGTGTTAGGTTTAATTGTAACTTAGGTTAGGATTTATTTTACAGGTAATTTTGTAATTATTTTAACTAGGTAGCTATTAAATAGTTCTTAACTATTTAATAGCTATTGTACCTGGTTAAAATAAATACAAAGTTGCCTGTAAAATAAATATAAATCCTAAAATAGCTACAATATAATTATAATTTATATTGTAGCTATATTAGGGTTTATTTTACAGGTAAGTATTTAGATTTAAATAGGAATCATTTATTTAATAAGAGTTAATTTATTTCGTTAGATTTAAATTATATTTAATTTAGGGGGGTGTTAGGGTTAGGGTTAGACTTAGCTTTAGGGGTTAATCCATTTATTACAGTAGCGGCGAGATTCGGTCGGCAGATTAGTGGTTAATAATTGAAGTTAGGTGTCGGCGATGTTAGGGAGGGCAGATTAGGGGTTAATACTATTTATTATAGGGTTATTGAGGCGGATTAAGGGTTAAGAACTTTATTATAGTAGCGGTGTTGTCCGCTCTGCAAATTAGGGGTTAATAAGTGTAGGCAGGTGGAGGCGACGTTGTGGGGGGCATATTAGGGGTTAATAAATATAATACAGGGGTCGGCGGTGTTAGGGGCAGCAGATTAGGGGTACACAGAGATAATGTAGGCAGCGGCAGTTTACGGAGCGGCAGATTAGGGGTTAAAAAAAATATTCAGGTGTCAGCGATAGTGGGGGTGGCAGATTAGGGGTTAATAAGTGTAAGGTTAGGGGTGTTTAGACTAGGGGTACATGTTAGAGTGTTAGGTGCAGACGTAGGAAGTTTTTCCCCATAGACAACAATGGGGCTGCGTTAAGAGCTGAACGCTGCTTTTTTGCAGGTGTTAGGTTTTTTTTCAGCTCAAAATGCCCCATTGTTTTCTATGGGGGATATCGTGCACGAGCACGTTTTTGAAGCTGGCCGCGTCCGTAAGCACCGCTGGTATCTAGAGTTGCAGTGGTGTTAAATTATGCTCTACGCTCCCTTTTTGGAGCCTAACGCAGTGAAAACCCAGCCATTCTGTGAACTCTAAATACCAGCGGTATTTAAAAGGTGCGGGAGAAAAAAAGCATGCGTAGCTAACGCACCCCTTTGGCCGCAAAACTAAATCTAGGCGTTGGTTTGCATAAAAAATGCCACTTCTGTGCTTCAACAAAATCCACTGTAGCGGTTAATACTTGCAGTTCTGAGGGAGTCCCACTATCGCGGTGCCACACCTCCTAGGCACACCTGTTGATGTCACAAGTAAGGTGTATTTCCCTAGGGTGCTTGTCTCCTCTCTTTTCCTTGTGATGATACTTCATAAGCCATACACTTGTGGATGCGTCTCCAAACTCCAGACTACTCCATTCAAGTGTTTTCGTTCTTGAAACTTTCTTGCCTTTGTTGCTCCAGCAAATACTACTGCCAACTACGTGCGTTTCACCCCTAAGGCTCTGGGGCTTCTTCCGGCTCCAAAAATAAATGTTGTGATTATTTTTGGAGCCCGTAGAAGCCCTAGAGCCTTAGGGGTGAAATGCACGTAGCTGGCAGTAGTGTTTGCTGGAGCAACAAAAGGCAAGAAAGTTTCAAGAACGGAAACTCTTGAATGGAGTAGTCTGGAGTTTGGAGACGCATCCACAAGTGTATGGCTTACGAAGTATCATCACAAGGAAAAGAGAGGAGACAAACACCCTAGGGAAATACACCTTACTTGTGACATCAACAGGTGTACCTAGGAGGTGTGGCATCACGATAGTGGCACTTCCTCAGAACCGCAAGTATTTACCGCTACGGCGGATTTTGTTGAAGCACAGAAGTGGCATTTTTTATGCAAACCAAGATTTTTGTAGCCACACTGTGGAACTGCCATATATAAAAGGGCAAAACAAACACACTGGTATATTGTCCCTATACAGGAATCAAAGTATCTGTTGAAACAAGGGCGTCTTTACTGTGTTGTCCTTTTAACATCTAGACATACTCCGACTATTCAACATATGCAAATTGTGTGGAACATCCAACCATAGGATACTAATTCCTCTGTCTTAGTGCTGGGAGTCTTTGGAGTTTATACCTATGAATTTAACAGGACTTTGGATTTTTTAGTTAACTTATTGCACATATATTGCATATTTAATATTTAATATTTTGTGTTTGAGAGCTCTCTGAGGTGATTTTGTATTCATAGTGCATAGTTCCTTTTTATTCCATCAGCCAATCAGAATTTTCCTACCTTAATTCCAATTGGCTGATAGAATCCTATCAGCCAATCGGAATTCGAGGGACGCCATCTTGGATGACGTCCCTTAAAGGAACCGTCATTCGTCGGTAAGTCGTCGGTGAAGATGGATGGATCCGTGCTGGAGGTCTTGAAGATCAGCCGGTTGTCATCGGATTGAAGAACATAGAAGATGCGGCTTGGATGAAGATGTTTGCCAGTCCGGATGTCCTCTTCTGCCCGCTTGGATCAAGACTTCAGCCGGAGGATGGACGTCACTTCAGCCCCCGCTTGGGCTTGGATCAAGATTTCGGAGGCTTGGATCAAGACTTTGGTTGACGGATCGGTGAACCTGGCATGGTGAAGATAAGGTAGGAAGATCTTCAGGGGCTTAGTGTTAGGTTTATTTAAGTAGGGTTTGGGTTAGATTAGGGGTATGTGGGTGGTGGGTTGTAATGTTGGGGGGGTATTGTATGGGTTTTTTTTACAGGCAAAAGAGCTGAATTCTTTGGGGCATGCCCCGTAAAGGGCTGGTAAGGTAAAAGAGCTTTGAACTTTTTTAATTTTGTTATTTTATTAGGGGGCTTAGAGTAGGTGTAATTAGTTTAAAATTGTTGTAGTATTTTTCTAATGTTTGTAAATATTTTTTTATTTTTTGTAACTTAGTTCTTTTTTATTTTTTGTACTTTAGTTAGTTTATTTAATTGTATTTATTTTTAGGTATTTTATTTAATTAATTTATTGATAGTGTAGTGTTAGGTTTAATTGTAGATAATTGTAGGTAGTTTATTTAATTTATTTATTGATAGTGTAGTGATATGGTTTAATTGTAACTTAGGTTAGGATTTATTTTACAGGTAATTTTGTAATTATTTTAACTATTTTAGCTATTAAATAGTTAATAACTATTTAATATCTATTGTACCTGGTTAAAATAAATACAAAGTTGCCTGTAAAATAAATATTAATCCTTTAATAGCTACAATATAATTATTATTTATATTGTAGCTATATTAGGATTTATTTTACAGGTAAGTATTTAGCTTTAAATAGGAATAATTTATTTAATAAGAGTTAATTTATTTCGTTAGATTTAAATTATATTTAACTTAGGGGGGTGTTAGTGTTAGGGTTATACTTAGCTTTAGGGGTTAATCCATTTATTAGAGTAGCGGCGAGATCCGGTCGGCAGATTAGGGGTTAATTATTGTAGGTAGCTGGCGGCGACGTTGTGGGGGCAGATTAGGGGTTAATAAATATAATATAGGGGTCGGCGTTGTTAGGGGCAGCAGATTAGGAGTACATAGGGATAATGTAGGTTGCGGCAGTGTACGGAGCGGCAGATTAGGGGTTAATTGTGTAATGCAGGGGTCAGCGATAGCGTGGGCAGCAGATTAGAGGTTAATAAGTGTAAGGCTAGGGGTGTGTAGACTCGGGGTACATGTTAGGGTGTTAGGTGCAGACTTAGGAAGTGTTTCCCCATAGAAAACGATGGGGCTGCGTTAGGAGCTGAACGCTGCTTTTTTGCAGGTGTTAGTTTTTTTTTCAACTCAAACTGTCCCATTGTTTCCTATGGGGGAATCGTGCACGAGCACGTTTTTGAAGCTGGCCGCGTCCCTAAGCAACGCTGGTATTTAGAGTTGCAGTTGCGGTAAATATGCCATACACTCCTTTTTTGGAGCCTAACGCAGCCCTTCTGTGAACTCTAAATACCAGCGGTATTTAAAAGGTGCGGGGAAAAAAAAAGCATGCGTAGCTAGCGCACCCCTTTGGCCGCAGAACTCTAAATCTAGCCGATAGTGTTGTATGTTTCTTTCAAACAACTCAACTTTGGTTTCATCTGTCCACAGAATATTTTGCCAGTACTGCTGTGGAACATCCAGGTGCTCTTGTGCAAATTGTAAACGTGCAGCAATGTTTTGTTTGGACAGCAGTGGCTTCCTCTGTGGTATCCTCCCATGAAATCCATTCTTGTTTAGTGTTTTACGTATTGTAGATTTGCTAACAGGGATGTTAGCATTTGCCAGTGACTTTTGTAAGTCTTTAGCTGACACTCTAGGATTCTTCTTCACCTCATTGAGCAGTCTGCGCTGTGCTCTTGCAGTCATCTTTACAGGACGGCCACTTCTAGGGAGAGTAGCAGCAGTGCTGAACTTTCTCCATTTAAAGACAATTTGTCTTACCGTGGACTGATGAACAGCAAGGCTTTTGGATATACTTTTATAACCCTTTCCAGCTTTATGCAAGTCAACAATTCTTAATCATAGGTCTTCTGAGAGCTCTTTTGTGTGAGGCATCATTCACATCAGGCAATGCTTCTTGTGAAAAGCAAACACAGAACTGGTGTGTGTTTTTATAGGGCAGGGCAGCTGTAACCAACACCTCCAATCTCATCTCATTGATTGGACTCCAGTTGGCTGACATCTCACTCCAATTAGCTCTTGGAGATGTCATTAGTCTAGGGGTTCACATACTTTTTCCACCTGCACTGTGATTGTTTACATGGTGTGTTCAATAAAAACATGGCAACATTTCATTCTTTGTGTGTTATTAGTTTAAGCAGACTGTGATTGTCTATTGTTGTGACTTAGATGATGATCAGATCACATTTTATGACCAATTTTGTGCAGAAATCCATATCATTCCAAAGGGTTCACATACTTTTTCTTGCAACTGTATATATATATATATATATATATATATATATATATATATAATCTATAGTGAAGAACATTAGAATGTGAACTGTTCATAATTCCTAATAGCTACAAACACTAAAGGGCGCCCACCTGTTGTCAAAAAGAAATATATCAATATAGAGTGTTAGATGTATACTAAATTGTAATGGAATACATTTTAGATGCTAAGATTTAGCATATAATAAAGTAAAATTGCAACTAAATGACAATGTTCAAAGTCAAAATGATGTCACAAAAAACACATGTAAGATGGTCGTTGCGAATTCCAAAGGGGCTACTCTCCAAAAGACCGGTAAGGTATACTAGCTAGGTAGGAGGAACCAGCGGATAGAGGCGCTGGTGTATCGCTCAGGGTGAGCGTCCTGTAAGATCACTCCTATGATTAAGTGCCGAGCATAGGCACGAAACATGTAAGGAGGGTTATCACCTGCTACCCTTTGTACTTTTTTGCCAAATTGGCTTTTTAGAAATATGTCCAATAAAGTATTTTATTTTTAAACTTACTTTTTTTCTCTGCTTGTTGCTGCCGTAATTTTTCGTCTTCTTGCTTTACAAGCAGCGGAACCGGCTGCCAATAGCGGCGTGCACCCCCAGTGCTCCACTACTATTTTCCCCACACACTTCCGGTTGAGTTAGAAGCCGGTCAAGGGCCTGTAGCGGTACGGCGTTCGTGGCACGTCCTGTAAGATCCCAGCAAAACTGCTAGATTCTTGGCCACAAGATTGGCGGGCCTGAAAAACTGCACCCGGGAAAGGGATAGCAGCATTACGCAGTCGGAACTCGACATACTAGGCTATCTGTGTCTACTTGCCCAGACACCCCCTTGTAACATATGGCCCATCATCACTAACAGCCGCTAGGAACATGGGCGGCGCTTCAGTGGCTGTAACCTCATAGCGATGTCTATCGCAATTAACCAGCCGCAATGCAACAAATAGACAGCGTGGAGAAACAGCGTGGAGAAACTGGGCACAGCTAGGTGAGCAAGATGCCCCAGTTGAAGCCTAATTGAGAAGTTAACAGTTCATCCATGGGAATGGAAGCTGAGACACGATATTAAGTCGGACCCACAGGCTGGGAAGCGACTTTTTATGGACTATGGATCACGGACCTCCCGCTGCATAAACGCAAGTATATGCTTACTGTCATAAGCGTTTTTCTTTCTTGTAAAAAGGCTTTACTGTAATAATATAAGTAGCGGCTGATATATAAAGGAACAGTATTTGATTAACAAGAGACATAAAATCAGAAGGAGGCACTTGGGCTAGGCTTGGTGTTAATTGAAGTAAAAGCACAGAGCACCTGAGAAAAGATCCTGCCTTCGTACCCCTCTCTGTTCCTGGTTAAATACACGCGGCTAAAACCCACAGGTTGGGGAGAGATAAAGGTGTCAATAGCCACAAATGATTAAAAGCAAAAGTAGCGAAATGTATGCCTAGCGACGTCAGCGGTGTTTCCTGTGGGAGACTTTATTTTGCAGTCATAAGAAATGCCTAATTAGCTGAACTTGCATTATAAGAGAGACCTATTAGATTACTTCACTAAGAATTAATCCCTTAAACAGGGTTAATTAACACATAAAAGGATTAGAGGTCATATACACTTCGCATAAATATAAAAGAGAAAACTGAAACTTATTTACTTATTGTTTGTGGTAATATCCTGGTTTTATATATGGACAAATATATTACTAATTCACAAAGCAACACAATGTCTAAAAGACATAAAACACAAGAGAAAAAACAGAATGTCACTAGAAAGTCACAGGGTGAAACCTCCCTAGATGGAGGAGGTGAAGAGGGTTCACTCTCAGGGGAAGGAGACTGGGTGGTTAGGAAACTCTCAGAGATGTTTATGCCGCGCTTTGATAAGATTCAATATGAAGTTTCTAAATTAGCCTACCCTACTGACCAGTTTCTTAAAACTTACCAAAAATTAATACAAAAAGGAATAGATCAAAAAAATTTAAATAAAGATGAAAAACTTTTTCTCAAAGTTACAAATCCCAGTATAGCCCATTACTACCAACCTGCCAAAAGTACACAAGAGTTTAGTAAATCCCCCAGGATGCCCCATCATTGCAGGTGTTGACAATCTCACTTATAATTTATCCTATTATATTGATCTTTTGTTACAGAAATATGTTCTTGGTTTACCATCCTACATTAAAGATGGTACTGATCTCCTGAACAAATTGAAACATTACACTAACACAGGAGACCTTCTGTGGATCTCCTGTGATGTTGGAGCTTTATATTCCAACATAGCACACCACTTAGGTCTCAAAGCCATTTCTCTTTTTCTTAATAGAGACCAGTACATGCCTGATATACAAAAGGAATATTTCTCTTGTTAAGTGTATCCAGTCCACGGATCATCCATTACTTATGGGATATTAACTCCTCCCCAACAGGAAGTGCAAGAGGATTCACCCAGCAGAGCTGCTATATAGCTCCTCCCCTAACTGCCATTACCAGTCATTCTCTTGCACCCAACAAATAGATAGGATGTGTGAGAGGACTGTGGTGATTATACTTAGTTTCATACCTTCAATCAAAAGTTTGTTATTTTATAATAGCACCGGAGTGTGTTATTCCTTCTCTGGTAGAATTTGAAGAAGAATCTACCTGAGTTTTTCTATGATTTTAGCCGGAGTAGTTAAGATCATATTGCTGTTTCTCGGCCATCTGAGGAGAGGTAAACTTCAGATCAGGGGACAGCGGGCAGATTAATCTGCAAAGAGGTATGTAGCAGCTTATTATTTTCTGACAATGGAATTGATGAGAAAATTCTGCCATACCGATATAATGTAAACTCAGCCTTAAATGCAGTAGCAGCAACTGGTATCAGGCTGTCATGTATGTATATTTTACACTTCAGTATTCTGGGGAATGGCACTTCACTGGAATTATACTGTATGCATAAAACTTTAGCCTAATTTGCAGGGACTAGCAACAGGCTTTTTAATAACACTCAATTTATTAATGTTAAATGTTTTTTGCTGGCATGTAAAATCGTTTAATTTTCTGAGGTACTGGGTGAAAAAATGTTTTGGGCACTATTTTTTTCCACTTGGCAGTCATTTTATTTAATTTATGACAGTTTACTGATCTCTCTCACTGTTATGTGTGAGGGGGAGGGGCCTTTTTTATTTCTGTATTTTTTTTTTTTTTTTTCTGCTATCAGGGTTAGTTATCCTTTGCTAATGGGAGCAATCCTTTGCTAAAATTGTGTTTTTTACAAAGATTTGATGCTATAACTTTTCAGTTTATTAATTTTCAACTGTCATAACTTTTTCTGTGCTTCTTATAGGCACAGTACGTTTTCATATTATAGTAAATTACTTGAAAAGTATTTCCAAGTTGCTAGTTTATTTGCTAGTGTGTTAAACATGTCTGATTCAGAGGAAGATATCTGTGCTATATGTGCTAAAGCCAAAGTGGAGCCCAATAGAAATTTATGTACTAACTGTATTGATGCTACTTTAAATAAAAGTCAATCTGTACAAATTGAACATATTTCACCAAACAACGAGGGGAGAGTTATGCTGACTAACTCGCCTCACGTGTCAGTACCTGCATCTCCCGCTCGGGAGGTGCGTGATATTGTAGCGCCGAGTACATCTGGGCGGCCATTACAAATCACATTACAGGATATGGCTACTGTTATGACTGAAGTTTTGGCTAAATTACCAGAACTAAGAGGTAAGCGTGATCACTCTGGGGTGAGAACAGAGTGCGCTGATAATATTAGGGCCATGTCAGACACTGCGTCACAATTTGCAGAACATGAGGACGGAGAGCTTCATTCTGCGGGTGACGGTTCTGATCCAAACAAACTGGATTCAGATATTTCAAATTTTAAATTTAAGCTGGAAAACCTCCGTGTATTACTAGGGGAGGTGTTAGCGGCTCTGAATGATTGTAACACAGTTGCAATACCAGAGAAAATGTGTAGGTTGGATAAATATTTTGCGGTACCGGCGAGTACTGACGTTTTTCCTATACCTAAGAGACTTACTGAAATTGTTACTAAGGAGTGGGATAGACCCGGTGTGCCGTTCTCACCCCCTCCGATATTTAGAAAGATGTTTCCAATAGACACCACCACACGGGACTTATGGCAAACGGTCCCTAAGGTGGAGGGAGCAGTTTCGACTTTAGCTAAGCGTACCACTATCCCGGTGGAGGATAGCTGTGCCTTTTCAGATCCAATGGATAAAAAGTTAGAGGGTTACCTTAAGAAAATGTTTGTTCAACAAGGTTTTATATTGCAACCTCTTGCATGCATTGCGCCTGTCACGGCTGCAGCAGCATTTTGGTTTGAGTCTCTGGAAGAGACACTTGAATCAGCTCCATTAGATGAGATTACACACAAGCTTAAAGCCCTTAAGTTAGCTAACTCATTTATTTCAGATGCCGTAGTACATTTAACTAAACTTACGGCTAAGAATTCCGGATTCGCCATTCAGGCACGCAGAGCACTGTGGCTAAAATCCTGGTCAGCTGACGTTACTTCTAAATTGCTTAATATACCTTTCAAAGGGCAGACCTTATTCGGGCCCGGGTTGAAAGAAATTATCGCTGACATTACAGGAGGTAAAGGCCATGCCCTGCCTCAAGACAGAGCCAAACCTAAGGCTAGACAGTCTAATTTTCGTTCCTTTCGTAATTTCAAAGCAGGAGCAGCATCAACTTCCTCTGCACCAAAACAGGAAGGAGCTGTTGCTCGCTACAGACAAGGCTGGAGACCTAACCAGTCCTGGAACAAGGGCAAGCAGGCCAGGAAACCTGCTGCTGCCCCTAAGACAGCATGAATCGAGGGCCCCCGATCCGGGAACGGATCTAGTGGGGGGCAGACTTTCTCTCTTCGCCCAGGCTTGGGCAAGAGATGTCCAGGATCCCTGGGCGTTAGAGATCATATCTCAGGGATACCTTCTAGACTTCAAATTCTCTCCCCCAAGAGGGAGATTTCATCTGTCAAGGTTGTCAACAAACCAAATAAAGAAAGAGGCGTTTCTACGCTGCGTACAAGATCTTTTATTAATGGGAGTGATCCATCCGGTTCCGCGGTCGGAACAAGGACAAGGGTTTTACTCAAATCTGTTTGTGGTTCCCAAAAAAGAGGGAACTTTCAGGCCAATCTTGGATTTAAAGATCCTAAACAAATTCCTAAGAGTTCCATCGTTCAAAATGGAAACTATTCGGACAATTTTACCCATGATCCAAAAGGGTCAGTACATGACCACAGTGGATTTAAAGGATGCTTACCTTCACATACCGATTCACAAAGATCATTACCGGTATCTAAGGTTTGCCTTTCTAGACAGGCATTACCAGTTTGTAGCTCTTCCATTCGGATTGGCTACGGCTCCGAGAATCTTCACAAAGGTTCTGGGTGCTCTTCTGGCGGTACTAAGACCGTGAGGAATTGCGGTAGCTCCGTACCTAGACGACATTCTGATACAAGCTTCAAGCTTTCAAACTGCCAAGTCTCATACAGAGTTAGTACTGGCATTTCTAAGGTCGCATGGATGGAAGGTGAACGAAAAGAAGAGTTCTCTCTTTCCACTCACAAGAGTTCCCTTCTTGGGGACTCTTATAGATTCTATAGAAATGAAGATTTACCTGACAGAAGACAGGTTAACAAAGCTTCAAAATGCATGCCGTGTCCTTCATTCCATTCAACACCCGTCAGTAGCTCAATGCATGGAGGTGATCGGCTTAATGGTAGCAGCAATGGACATAGTACCCTTTGCACGTCTACATCTCAGACCGCTGCAATTGTGCATGCTAAGTCAGTGGAATGGGGATTACTCAGACTTGTCCCCTACTCTGAATCTGGATCAAGAGACCAGAAATTCTCTTCTATGGTGGCTTTCTCGGCCACATCTGTCCAGGGGGATGCCATTCAGCAGGCCGGACTGGACAATTGTAACAACAGACGCCAGCCTACTAGGTTGGGGCGCTGTCTGGAATTCTCTGAAGGCTCAGGGACAATGGAATCAGGAGGAGAGTCTCCTACCAATAAACATTCTGGAATTGAGAGCAGTTCTCAATGCCCTTCTGGCTTGGCCCCAGTTAACAACTCGGGGGTTCATCAGGTTTCAGTCGGACAACATCACGACTGTAGCTTACATCAACCATCAGGGAGGGACAAGAAGCTCCCTAGCAATGATGGAAGTATCAAAGATAATTCGCTGGGCAGAGTCTCACTCTTGCCACCTGTCAGCAATCCACATCCCGGGAGTGGAGAACTGGGAGGCGGATTTCTTAAGTCGTCAGACTTTTCATCCGGGGGAGTGGGAACTTCATCTGGAGGTCTTTGCCCAAATACTTCGACGTTGGGGCAAACCAGAGATAGATCTCATGGCGTCTCGACAGAACGCCAAGCTTCCTCGTTACGGGTCCAGATCCAGGGATTCGGGAGCGGTTCTGATAGATGCTTTGACAGCACCTTGGACCTTCGGGATGGCTTATGTGTTTCCACCCTTCCCGATGCTTCCTCGATTGATTGCCAGAATCAAACAGGAGAGAGCATCAGTGATTCTAATAGCGCCTGCATGGCCACGCAGGACTTGGTATGCAGATCTAGTGGACATGTCATCCTGTCCACCTTGGTCGCTACCTCTGAAACAGGACCTTCTGATCCAGGGTCCCTTCAAACATCAAAATCTAATTTCTCTGAAGCTGACTGCTTGGAAATTGAACGCTTGATTTTATCAAAACGTGGTTTTTCTGAGTCAGTTATTGATACCTTAATACAGGCTAGGAAGCCTGTTACCAGAAAGATTTACCATAAGATATGGCACAAATACTTATATTGGTGCGAATCCAAGAGTTACTCATGGAGTAAGGTTAGGATTCCGAGGATATTGTCTTTTCTACAAGAAGGTTTAGAAAAGGGTTTATCCGCTAGTTCCTTAAAGGGACAGATTTCAGCTCTGTCCATTCTTTTACACAAACGTCTGTCAGAAGTTCCGGACGTTCAAGCTTTTTGTCAGGCTTTAGCTAGGATCAAGCCTGTGTTTAAAACTGTTGCTCCACCATGGAGTTTGAATTTCGTTCTTATTGTTTTACAGGGGGTTCCGTTTGAACCCCTTCATTCCATTGATATCAAGTTGTTATCTTGGAAAGTTCTGTTTTTAATGGCGATTTCCTCGGCTCGAAGAGTCTCTGAGTTATCTGCCTTACATTGTGATTCTCCTTATCTGATTTTTCATTCAGACAAGGTAGTTCTGCGTACTAAACCTGGGTTCCTACCTAAGGTGGTCACTAACAGGAATATCAATCAAGAGATTGTGGTTCCATCTTTGTGTCCTAATCCTTCTTCGAAAAAGGAACGTCTGCTACACAATCTAGATGTAGTCCGTGCCCTGAAATTTTATCTACAGGCAACTAAGGATTTTCAACAAACGTCTTCCCTGTTTGTCGTTTATTCTGGTCAGAGGAGAGGTCAAAAAGCTTCGGCTACCTCTCTCTCCTTTTGGCTTCGTAGCATAATACGGTTAGCCTATGAGACTGCTGGACAGCAGCCTCCTGAAAGAATTACAGCACATTCTACTAGAGCTGTGGCTTCCACTTGGGCCTTTAAGAATGAGGCTTCTGTTGAATAGATTTGCAAGGCTGCAACTTGGTCTTCTCTTCATACTTTTTCCAAATTTTACAAATTTGACACTTTTGCTTCTTCGGAGGCTGTTTTTGGGAGAAAGGTTCTTCAGGCAGTGGTTCCTTCCGTATAAAGAGCCTGCCTGTCCCTCCCGTCATCCGTGTACTTTAGCTTTGGTATTGGTATCCCATAAGTAATGGATGATCCGTGGACTGGATACACTTAACAAGAGAAAACATCATTTATGCTTACCTGATAAATTTATTTCTCTTGTAGTGTATCCAGTCCACGGCCCGCCCTGTCACTTTAAGGCAGGTAATTTTTCCATTAAACTACAGTCACCACTGTACCCTATGGTTTTCCTTTCTCTGCATGTTTTCGGTCGAATGACTGGTAATGGCAGTTAGGGGAGGAGCTATATAGCAGCTCTGCTGGGTGAATCCTCTTGCACTTCCTGTTGGGGAGGAGTTAATATCCCATAAGTAATGGATGATCCGTGGACTGGATACACTACAAGAGAAATAAATTTATCAGGTAAGCATAAATTATGTTATTTTGGAATGTATTGAATATATCCTTCAGCACAACTATTTTATGTACCAAGACTCTTTTTTCTTGCAAATTAAGGGGACGGCCATGGGCACCAGATTCGCCCCCAGTTTTGCCAACCTTTTTATGGGCATGTTTGAGGAGAATTACATCTATAAATCCTCAATGGGGCGAGTCTGGTGTTCTATGGTCGTTACATAGACAACCTTATTTTTTTATGGAGAGGAGATCAACTATCAGCAACAGCTTTTGTTACATCCCTGAATGAAAACGAAATGGGGCTCAGTTTTACATCAGCTATACATGAAAAATCAATAGATTTTCTTGATCTAACACTAAGTTGGGACAGTGAGGGTTCCTTTTGCTCCAAAACATTTTTTAAACAAGTTGACAGTAACAGCTATTTAAACTTTACTAGCAACCATCACAAAAAATGGTTAATAATTATCGACAAATTTATCACATTCTGAACAAACATTGGCATATAGTTTGCAGAGATCCAATTCTAAAACCACTTTTAACAGATCATCCCCACATTGTATACACTAGAGCTCCCACATTAAGAGGCAGACTGGCCCCTAGTAAAAAAGTCAAACAAAAAATTCCCAATCTTAATCCTAAAAAAACAAACTCATTTCTTAAACAAGTGGGAGTTTACAAATGTGGCACAAAAAGATGTCTAACATGCAAACATATTACATCTGGAAAAAAAACTTTCAAATCATTTTCAACAGGAGAAACCTTTGAAATAACCAGATTCTTTAACTGTAATTCCAGTTATGTCATATACATTCTGGAAGAACAAGAACACGGAGGGGGGAACATTTGCGTAACTGTAAAAATTGTAAAAAGATAACCATTAAACACAGTGTACCTAAACATTGCCTCCAGAAACATGGAGGCAATCCTTCCATTTTCAAGTTCTATCCTATTGACTTCATTCCCCCCTCCACAGATTATAATAGACTTATTTCACTTAGACAACGCGAGACATTCTGGACACACAAACTCAAAACCTTGTACACAGCAGGTCTCAATTCCAATTTGGACTTAGCTGCCTTTAACTAATTTGTACATACTACCTAGTCCCCCATCAAACATACAAATATGTATACACACAGGTATGGATTTTCTTTAGATGCCTTTTTTACTCCTCTCCTTTTTTTACATTCATCAGTCTTTTGTGTACAGCTCAGTAAACAAATATCTTTTTTTCACATATACACACCTATTTTTACATTCACTATACATCATGTTTCGTCGCCCCATTTTCGATACTTTTACTCAAATTTCCTATTCACTACTTTAGCATGAAACAAACCTTGCTATTTAGTAGACACAAATAATAAGCTTTGTCTTAGTCATATACAAAAAACTGCTAGTAAAAATTACAGCTTTGATATTCAATATTCACTTTATTAGTTTTTTCTCTTTTCCTAGCGTAGCATTATTAGTTTTAGTGATGATTGTGTTCTAGATAGATCCCGCTAATTAAAATTACTTATTTAGGAATCAGGTTTTTCATCTTTTGGTGTATTCAAATTCTATTGGATTGGTTGTTCTTAACTGTGCAGTTTTCTTCATATATTATTTTATATATATATTTTTCGATATTTCTAACGACAAAGTGTCATTTATAGATTATTTATACATAGAGATTTTGAATGAAAACTATTGGTCCTTCTTCAGCCATTAGTTTTTCAACAAACGACAACATAGGAACTAGGCTCTACGGGACTGCTCGCAATCCAAATATTCTTAATGTTCCATAGACCAATGATAAATATCACTGGTGCCTATATATATATATATATCGGCATTTCATCATTTTTTTCAGCAAATGAGAATCAAATAATATGGGTTATTACCACACCGCTATTCCAAGAAAATTTTTTCATATCCGATAGATTGCGGTATCCTTATACAGATTCCCTGTTAGAGGTTGCAATTATCATATGCCTAATTATCTCAAATTATATAAATATTTGTCTTCAAATCTTTCCTAATTGTCACATTTATGTCTTACAATTTGTAAGTTTTTAGAATTACAATTTAAATGTTGTATTGTAAACCAAAGAAACTCCTTTGGTATTAGTTACTCTGTTTTTAACCACTTAGAAAAATGTTTAACAAAATCGTCTCTTTGCAACAATGTTACCAACGTCTCTATTGGTTCTTTTTTATCCAATCAGGTGATACGCACACCTTTTTAAATGTACCTTGTAACAATGTATGTAATTGATCTGATGAAACGGCCAGGAGCTAACGGCCGAGAAACGCGTTATCAGCTCCATTAAACGTGTTTTTTAACCACCTAGTCTGGACTGTGTTCCAATTTGTACCAGTTTTTTTAATTCTAGAGACGTTATAGAAACGTTTTTTTATCAGCCCACACTGGTCATCTCATAAAAGGATCCGATCCCGGTTGGGACAAAGAGGTTTCCTGCAGAGCACGGCTCCTATCATCACCAGGATTCTACCAGTGGCTATTTCGACTGTGAGACGCTCACGGACCTGCACTATACTGCCCTTGTCAGCGTACTGACTGCTGGAAATGTCAGCCTGCCTGTCTGCACTTTTTTAACGAAAAGTGCCACTCCACTTGTGAGTACCTTTTTATCGGATAACACTATATTCTCCCACTGCACAGAGATATCTGCACTATGAGGCGCTCTCTTTCTTCTCTCATTCTCAAGATTCAATCTGAAGTTTCTAAATTAGCAGAAGATTTTAAAAAAATTTCAGGGAGAATGCAGGAAGCAGAGGAAAGAATATCTGAGCTAGAAGATAACCAAAATAGATTAGAACAGACACAGAATAAGAATAGCAGCCGAATTTCGGATTTATGTGCAAAAATTGAAGACAGAAAACAGAGCATGTAGAAACAATGTAAGAATTATAGGTTTACAAGAAGGGGGCACCAATAAGAGTCTACAGGAATTTATGTCAATACAGTTACCTAGGATACTAGGGGTTGAAGAGAATGAACTACCATTAAGGATAGAAAGAGTTCATAGAATAGGAGCAATAAGGCAGAATTCCACTGAGCAAAAACCTAGATCAGTAATTGCTAAATTTCTAGACTTCCAAGATAAAGTTAAAATTATGAATTTATATAGGAAGAAAGGCAGTCTGGAATTTGAGGGGAAAAAGCTGATAATGTTCAGTGATTATTCCATGTAAACATTGAATAAGAGAAGAAGAATGACCCCCCTGTGCACAAGCCTAATAGCAGCAGGGTATAAAGCGGTGGTTATATATCCAGCAAAACTGAAATATGTGGGGGAAGAAGGCGTTAAAGTCTTTGAAGACCCAGAGGAAGTTAAACAATTTTTTAAAATTGTTTAAAGACAAAGTGATGAGATGGAATAACCATAAATATTTAGGGGTGTTGAAAACCTTGGTTATATATTGTATGAGTTTAGATTTTAAAGTTAAAGGGAAACAAGCGTTGAGTGTAAATTTTATGATAGCAGGGGTGTGCTATTTCCCCCTATATTTTTATTTTCTTTCTCCCCTGCTCTCTTTCTTTTTCTTTTCTCTCTCTCCCTATATGCTTTATCCCAGCTACCCTCCTTCCTCCTTACGTTCACTGGTGGTTTAGATGTTCTTAGAATACGCCTCAATGTTTTATGAATACATATTTAGCAACCATATAGTAAGGCAATGGTAAAACTTAAGATAATTTCATGGAACGTTGGAGGGATCACATCCCCCATTAAAAGGAAGGCTATAATAAAATATTTTAAAAAAATTAGGTACAGACATCGCTTTAATCCAGGAGACCCATTTAAAAGAGACTGAAAATGCGAAATCAAAGTAACTGGATAGGTGAAATTATAGCAACTGATTGTAAAGCCAGGAAGAAAGGAGTAGCTATACGTATTAACAAAAATTTAATTTATAGAATTTTGGAAAAAAGTATAGAAGATAACAAGCGTACAGTTATTATTAAAATAGAAATTAATTCTGAAGTTTTTACAATTTGTAATGTATATGGGCCTAAAGAGTATAATAAAATTTTTTGGGATGAACTACAGTGCAAATTACTGAATTATTTTGGGAGGCGATTTTAATATGGCCCCTAGAATGCCAATAGATAGATTTCAGTTTGGAAATAAAGGGATATTAGGTAGATATTCTCGACGAGAGACCAAGATATTTAAAGATATATTTGCTAACATAGGACTATGGGATTTATGGAGGTATAGGAACCCGGGAGTCCGGGAATATACCTGTATTTCCAAAACTCATAAGTCATACTCAAGGATAGATCTATTTTTGGTCTCAAAAAATCTAATGCCACTAGTTGTAGACACAATTATACATCCCATAACACTATCAGATCACGCACCGATAGCTTTAATATATGGATCTCAAATTAAGAAATATATGGATCTCAAATTACCTGGCAGAAAACACAGAATTTTTTAATTTCTTAAAAAACAAGCTAAATGGATTTGAGATCACTAATAGTCAACATTTAAGGGATCCAATACTATATTAGGAAACTGCAAAAGCGGTTTTAAAATCAGAGATGATTACATATATGGCTCATAAGAAGAAAAAAACTAGGTAATCAAGATTTACAGCTATTAAACACCTTAAGTAACGCATATAATCAATATCTAAGAGATGCTTCTAAGGAGAACTGGAACAAATATTTAATGGCTAACAATCAAAGGAATCTATTTTTGATGCAAAGGGCAACGCAAGAGGCGGTCAGGGGTAAAAATAGATTGCAAAGATTTGGTAATAAGACTGGTAGATACTTGGCAGGTTTAAATAAAATACACAAGAAGAGAACAGTCATAGATAATATTAAAAGAAATGATATTAATATATCTTCTCAGGAAGGGATTTTAAAAGCTTTTAAGGAATATTACTCAGACATATATAGAATACAGGGAATAGATTGGGAAAGGAAAAGGAACTTTTGGGACAAAGTTAAAGTCCCTCAAATCCCTGCAGTCCAACTGGAATGGCTGAATCATCCGATAGAGTTGGAAGAGATAGTTGGGAAGATTAAATATTTATCAGTAAATAAAGCTAGTGGCCCGGATAATCTTTCAAATGAGTTCTACAGATTAATGAATATAAAAATTGCACCAATTTTGGAAAGGGTATATACTTATGTATTTTCTCCTCTTCAGAAAACTAGGACAGACAGATTTATGGATTCTATGACTATATTTTTATTTAAACCAGGGAAAGATTATCAAGATATGGCATCTTACAGACCAATTTCATTACTAAATTCGGACTTAAAGATATTATATCTGATAGGTTATAAAAAGTGATTCCGAATTTAATACAGTCAGATCAATCAGGATTCATAAATGGTAGATCATCTTTTTATAATATTAGAAGAGTTACAAATGTCATCTCATATGTATGGGCTAATAAGGAGAAACTTATTTAAAAAGGAGAGGATTTATTATTATTAACTTTGGATGCACAAAAAGCCTTTGACTTGGTAGAATGGGATCATCTTTTTCAGACTTTGAGTATGTTTGGGTTTAAAGGATATTTTTTGGAATGCATTAAGAATTTATATTCCTCCCCAAAAACCGCTTTTTGCATAAATGGTCAACAATCAGAATATATAGAAATGTTTAGAGGTACCCGACAGGGGTGTCCCCTTTCGCCAATATTATTTGACCTGGCTCTTGAACCATTAATGATTCAAATCAGAGGAATAATTCAAGGTATAAGGATTGGGAATATCGAAATAAAAGTAGCAGCATATGCGGATGACATGTTAATATTTTTAAGAAATTCTAAAAAACAGATCCCACTAATATCAGAATTAATAGAAATATTTGGGTCATTCTCTGGGTTCAGAATATACACAAATCAGAGATCCTTTGGTTATTAAAACAGAATGGCTCTGTTATAAATCCTAAATTTAAGGTAGCAGATACATTTATAAAATATTTGGGAATACATTTTTCTAATACACCAGGTGACTGGTATAAGTTAAACTACAAGCCATTAGTTCTTAAAATCATAGAAGAAGTTAAGAGATGGACACACCTACCTATAACCCTCGCAGGGAAAATTAATACGTTCAAGATGATAACAACAGCTAAAATTTGATATTTAATGCAAAACTTACCACTAAAAATTAGAAATAAGGATTTACTACGTATTAAAAAAGCTATAATTCAACTTTGTTGGAAAGCTAGAATATCATATGCAAAATTGTCCATCTCAAATGAATGGGGCGGAATGGGGTTACCTGACCTAATTCTATATAATCAGGTGTTCTTGGCTAAAATAGTGCTGGCTTGGATCTCCAACAATAATACGTTTTTAGATATAGAATTAGAAGAAAATACAGTAAAACCCTTTAGTTTAAATTCCATAATACATATAGATTATAAAAGGTTACCAGATAGTGTTAAAAAACTGGATAATATAACAAATCCTATAATAGCTTGGCAAAAAATATGTAAGCTCTTTAAAATAGACTTCCATTTTTCAAAATTCCTACCTTTAACAGGGAATCCAGAGGTAATGATTAACGCTGAAGTATGCCAACGTTGGCAGGAAAGAGGCTTTATTCATTTATACCAGTTAATTGATAATGGGAAGAAATGCATCTGGGATTTTAATTACTTGAAAGATTTGTATGGTTGGGAGAATTCACAATTTTTTTATATATCTCCAGTTGAGACATTATTGTAACTCACTTGGAAAAGTGATTTACATGAAGGACAATTGGGATAACCTGACTCCAATAATGAATGTATTTTCCCAAGGAAGCACTAAATGCTCAGTATTGTATAATAAACTTAATGATCGAATTAGGATGAAATATATATATTAATCAATCAATAAATGGTTGAGAATTTCTCCAGATATTGAAATAACTAAGGAGGATATAAGCGAAAGCATGGTTAGAACAAGAAAGGCTACTCTACTATCTAGTTGGAGAGAATCACAAGTCAAGATACTTCATCATGTATATTTAACCCCTTATGTTTTGGCTAAGTGGGGTAATCCCCAAAATAACTCATGTAAGAGATGTAGTTACGAAAAAGCTGATATAATACACTGAATGTATTCATGTCCTAAAATTAATACATTTTGGTTAAAAATTAAGATACTGGTTGAAAAAAAAATGCAAAATTAAAGTGGACATTACCTTGAAGGAAGTTTTCTTCCTAGCAAAGGGTTCAGTTTATGGGCCGCTTACTCGTTTATTAAACACCATAATTTTAATTGTTAGAAATATGATATTATGCGAATGGAACTCTAAAAAGAGCTTGAGTATAATGATCTTTTTAAGGCGAATACAACAGCAAATGGTTTATGAGCAATTTGATACAGATAATCAATTGGAAAAACAAATAGCAAAATTTATGTCTTAATGGGATTTATATATAAGATCATTGGATTTTCCAACGCAACAAATTATTATTAAACCTTTTGAAAATTCTATATATATCCAAGAGGAACAACTTAGGGGGAGCTGGAGGACTTAGGGAGAGAGAGGGACGGAGATTGGGAGTTTAATTGCTTTTTTTTGTTGTTGTTTTTGTTTTGTTCTTCATGAGATGGTAAAATGTATCTAACAGCTAAACACATCAGGGAATGTGGTATTAAGTTCTCAGTTTCCAATTTACTTAGAGTAATAACCAAGTTCTACTTAACTAAAAAGAGATTGGTGTTTAAAAAATTTTTTAAGCATGTTAATAAGTGTACAGAATTTTTTTGGTAGAAGCATTAATTTGGTTGAATTAATAGGCATCAGACGGGGTTAAAGTATATATTGTATGTACTGTGCTGATACAAAGTTAATTACACTTTATGTTTAAACATATGAGGAAAATGATGCAAATGTATTAAGTTATTTATTGCTGGATGTATCACTATGCTTATAAATCTGTAACAAAAACCTTTCTCAATAAAAAAAAAAGGTATACTGACTAGGACTAGAAGATACAAAAGACTGAAGTATATCAGTCTGATCCCGCCAAGTATGGGCAGTCCAGCCCTGAAATACCAAGCAATTCTCCTCTGAACAAGGAGCATGACAATCCCAGATGATCGTTTCGGCCTCCTATGGGACTCATCAGTTAGGTGCAGCCACATTCCTCTAAGCACACTGGGCAAGGAGTCCAGATCTGGTTTCCCCCATCACCCATATGGAGACTTCCCTAGGGTCATATTAATTTGCAAACAAAATTGGCGGGATCAGACTGATATGCTTCAGGAAAGTTTTCCTTTGTGGAAAGCACACCGGTCTAAAAGAGGCTGATTCCGGGTGGTAAATCGCCATAGAACTAGCTGATGAGCTGTTGTTTGTTCCTGGTAGAGCGCTTCTCTCTTTGTATGCAAATTAATATGACCCTGGGGAAGTCTCCCTATTTGTGATGGGGGAAACCAGACATGGACTCCTTGCCCAGTGTGCTTAGAGGAATGTGGCTGCACCTCACTGACGAGGCCCATAGGAGGCCAAACGATCGTCTGGGGTTGTCATGTTCCTTGTTTAGAGAAGAATTGCCTGGTATTTCGGGGCTGGATTGACCTTAATTGGCAGGATCAGACTGATATGCTTCAGGAAAGTTTTCCTTTGTGAAAAGCACATTTGTCTAAAAGAGGCTGCTTCCAGGTGGTAAATCGCCATAAAACTAGCTAATGAGCTGTTGTTCGTTCCTGGTAGAGCGCTTCTCTCTTTGTATGCAAATTAAAATGAACCTGGGGAAGTCTCCCTATGGGTGATGGGAGAAACTAAATGTGGACTCCTTGCCCATTGTGCTTAGAGGAATGTGGCCCATAGGAGGCCGAAACGATCATCTGGGGTTGTCATGTTCCTTGTTCAGAGGAGAATTGCCTGGTATTTCGGGGCTGGCTGGACTGACCTTAATTGGCGGGATCAGACTGATATGCTTCAGGAAAGTTTTCCTTTGTTAAAAGCACACTGGTCTAAAAGAAGCTGCTGCCGGGTGGTAAATCGTCATAGAACTAGCTGATGAGCTATTGTTCGTTCCTGGTAGAGCGCTTCTCTCTTTGTATGCATTTTGTTTTGAGGGCTAGGATTGAGCTAAAGATTGGTTCTAGTGATTAGTTGGGAGGGGTTAATAAGCAGGTGTTTATTATATTATGATTTTATGCCTGATGAAACAGCTGTTTACTGAGAAACATGCTACATTTTTATTAAAGCTTTTTTATATATACTCCTGCTTATCTGCGTTTGTAGTGAATTGCAAGCCACCTCCTTCCTGTCTCATTTAAGTTGTGGAAGGGTGCCCTTGCCCTACTCAGATTTCTTTCAAATCATCTACCAGGAGAAATATCTGGCTGCTGGAGAAAAAGTAAGAAGTTCCTGTTTACCTAAGGAAAGCTTGCCGGGCAGCTGAGATATCCCAGAAGGCATTTCAAGCACATGAATGTGCTTTTCCACAATTGAGTGAGTTTTGTTTTCATACATGTGTTGCTATTGCTGTTAAAATTCTACATCATGAGGCACCTCCTTGTCTTTTGTATCTTTTATTCATAAGTCCTGTAGTGTTAGCCATCAAGCGATAGGTGTTAGTTTTTTTTCTTCTGCATTGACTTCTATGGGGAGAAAAGGTTAAGGTGGTCGTGATATTTACTTAGCACATGTAGGGTTTTGCTCACACGCAAACTTTTTACTTTCAGCTTGTAATACACATGATACCCAAAGCATGCAAAAAAGCCTATGTCTAGCAAACTTTAAACTTGAGTGGGAGCACTAAATAGAGGTCCACTCGTAATCTAGCCATATGTTTGTACCAAAATGGGACCCAAAGAGTATAGAGCTTAGACAAGGATTTACAGTTAACCCAATGACAGGAGCACCTTAGTCAGATTTGAGAGCTTTTACCCTAAACACTTGCTAAAATCTATGCCCCAGGCCCAAATGTTGACCCCTTAAACCTAATGAACATATCTTTAAAATCACAGGGTGCTTTGCCTAACATAACCTGTTGAGGTAGTAATTACTTCCAACTTTCTCCCTCATGCTGTGGTCCCAGTAGTCAGCTCTGAGAGTTAAAACCACAGCCAGAGAGAAAAGACATTTGTCTTCATATGGTAAGGAAGCACTGATAGAGCTCCCATTACCACATGAAGCAGATCGCTGATGCAAACAATGTCACTGTTTGCATCGGCTTGTGGTGGAGCCATTGATGGTGTGGGAGGGTCAGTAGGAAGGTGGGTGGATGACCCATTGCTGGAGGGGAGGGAAGGAACGGGTTCCAAGGACACATAATATTTTAGTGGGAGGGATCAACAATATTACACAAAAAGTATTATTTGAGGGGAGGCAGAGAGGTTCCCTACATAGTGATCGATTGGAGAGGGCAAGTGGGGAGGATGGGGGCTGCTACACTTAAAGAAAAATATTATTTTATGAAAAATTTAAATAAGTAACAAAAATATTAAACCCAGCTTCTGGCAGACAGCTTCTAGTACCTAATATGGCAGACACCAGTTAGAGGGGGAGAAAAGAGCTTTTTAAGAGAGATCAGGGAGGTGGAAGGGTAGAGGAGGACCTTACACTGCAGAAAATTAAAAAAAAAAAAACAAATCCCTAAAATTTCATACTGGCAGACTGCCTGCCAGTACGTAAGATGGTGGTGACCAGTACGGTTGAGGGAGGGAAGACAGCTGTTTAGGAGGAATCAGGGAGTGGAAGGTGTCAGCTGGGAGGGTAATCTCTACAATGCAGCTAAACTTGACCTTACAAGCTACCGGATTAACCCCTTCACTGCCATGCATGCCATCTGCTTCTGAACATAGGGGACCCCAGAGAAGCTTTTACAACCATTTGTGCTATGACTGCATACACATTATGTAAATAATTTTAGTGTGTTCCCAAAGTTTGTGAAAAAGTTAACAATTTTTTTAATATGATTACATTTCACGGGGTAACAATGGCATGAAATATACCAAAATGGGCCTAGACCAACACCTTGGGTTATCTGCTATAATATATATATATATATATATATATATATATATATATATATATATACATACACATACAGGTAGCCCTCAGTTTACACCGGGGTTAGGTTCCAGAAGGAATGGTTGTAAATCGAAACCGTTGTAAATTGAAACCCAGTTTATAATGTTAGTCAATGGGAAGTGAGGGAGATAGATTCCAGGCCCCTCTCAAAATTGTCATAAGTAACACCTAATACATTATTTTTAAAGCTTTGAAATGAAGACTTTAAATGATAAACAGTATTATAAACGTAATTAAATAATCACACAACACAGAATATATAATTAAACTCAGTTAAATGAACAAAAGCATTTGCTAAACAGCATTATAAACCTAATAAAATAATCACACAACACAGACTTCACTTGCATTTTTCTGAAAATAGTTCTTTCTATGCATTTCAAACTGGACTGATTTATAGACAGGAAGATCTTGTTCCTTTGAAATCTGCTCTATAGCTCAGGTCTGGTTAAACAGATTAATTTCAGTTTGCTTGGCTTTGCTGCAACACAAGTGGACAGCTCCACCTACTGACTATTTTAATAAATGCACTGCTTCTCAATGCTTTTCAATAGCAGTCACATGACTGGAAAAAAAGGTTGTTATTCTGAAACGGTGTAAATTGAACCGTTGTAAAGGCTGTGACACACTGCAAGCGATGCGGCGCGAGGCGATGCAGCTGCTTTGCACCGCGTCGCATCGCTTCTGAAGTTCAAATATTTCATCTCTGAGTGCTTAGCTACGCGACCTGACGCAGCAGAGTGCTCAGAGATGAAAAGGCAGGACACACTGAGCGCGCACAGCTGCATCTACACGCTGTGTGTTGCTCCGCTTGCAGTGTGTCACAGCCTTAAAACGAGGGCCACCTGTATATATATATATATATATATATATATATATATATATATATATACAAAACACGGAAGGGAACTGCACTCTCATACCGGACCGGGTACACATCCTATGACCCTGCAACATGCTCAGCCCTGGGTGCCACTGGCACTCACAGGAAGCTGTGCTGTCCCCAGAGCCACAAGCAGTTAACCCCAGACAGGTCTGGGTGCAAGAACCATAGGGAAAATTACAAAACAAATTAATACAACACACAGAGAAAACCCAGCACTCACTTACAAGTTCTCAGCTAAGATTTAAAAGCAAAACTGGAAAGGTTAGTCACCGCATCTGGCCAAATGGGACAAGCTCAGGTACCACGTCAAGGTCCTCTCCAATACCTGAGACCCTAAAACAGCCACACAATGCAAGCTTTCAAATCCAAACAAACTGAAAACAAAAAAAGGGTGCACAGGAATATGTAATCACATTAGACATATACAAAACACGGAAGGGAACTGCACTCTCATACCGGACCGGGTACACATCCTATGACCCTGCAACATGCTCAGCCCTGGGTGCCACTGGCACTCACAGGAAGCTGTGCTGTCCCCAGAGCCACAAGCAGTTAACCCCAGACAGGTCTGGGTGCAAGAACCATAGGGAAAATTACAAAACAAATTAATACAACACACAGAGAAAACCCAGCACTCACTTACAAGCTCTCAGCTAAGATTTAAAAGCAAAACTGGAAAGGTTAGTCACCGCATCTGGCCAAATGGGACAAGCTCAGGTACCACGTCAAGGTCCTCTCCAATACCTGAGACCCTAAAACAGCCACACAATGCAAGCTTTCAAATCCAAACAAACTGAAAACAAAAAAAGGGTGCACAGGAATATGTAATCACCCTAGACATATACAAAACACGGAAGGGAACTGCACTCTCATACCGGACCGGGTACACATCCTATGACCCTGCAACATGCTCAGCCCTGGGTGCCACTGGCACTCACAGGAAGCTGTGCTGTCCCCAGAGCCACAAGCAGTTAACCCCAGACAGGTCTGGGTGCAAGAACCATAGGGAAAATTACAAAATTACCGCGGTAACTAACCTTTCCAGTTTTGCTTTTAAATCTTAGCTGAGAGCTTGTAAGTGAGTGCTGGGTTTTCTCTGTGTGTTGTATTAATTTGTTTTGTAATTTTCCCTATGGTTCTTGCACCCAGACCTGTCTGGGGTTAACTGCTTGTGGCTCTGGGGACAGCACAGCTTCCTGTGAGTGCCAGTGGCACCCAGGGCTGAGCATGTTGCAGGGTCATAGGATGTGTACCCGGTCCGGTATGAGAGTGCAGTTCCCTTCCGTGTTTTGTATATGTCTAATGTGATTACATATTCCTGTGCACCCTTTTTTTGTTTTCAGTTTGTTTGGATTTGAAAGCTTGCATTGTGTGGCTGTTTTAGGGTCTCAGGTATTGGAGAGGACCTTGACGTGGTACCTGAGCTTGTCCCATTTGGCCAGATGCGGTGACTAACCTTTCCAGTTTTGCTTTTAAATCTTAGCTGAGAACTTGTAAGTGAGTGCTGGGTTTTCTCTGTGTGTTGTATTAATTTGTTTTGTAATTTTCCCTATGGTTCTTGCACCCAGACCTGTCTGGGGTTAACTGCTTGTGGCTCTGGGGACAGCACAGCTTCCTGTGAGTGCCAGTGGCACCCAGGGCTGAGCATGTTGCAGGGTCATAGGATGTGTACCCGGTCCGGTATGAGAGTGCAGTTCCCTTCCGTGTTTTGTATATGTCTAGGGTGATTACATATTCCTGTGCACCCTTTTTTTGTTTTCAGTTTGTTTGGATTTGAAAGCTTGCATTGTGTGGCTGTTTTAGGGTCTCAGGTATTGGAGAGGACCTTGACGTGGTACCTGAGCTTGTCCCATTTGGCCAGATGCGGTGACTAACCTTTCCAGTTTTGCTTTTAAATCTTAGCTGAGAGCTTGTAAGGGAGTGCTGGGTTTTCTCTGTGTGTTATATATATATATTTATATATTGATAGGTAAACCAGGCTCTATTTCTGTTTAAATCGAGTTATAGCACAAAATGCAAATAAATTATCTGGACTTTTGGCCAAGTTTTTCTTTAAAATTCCCCATCCCTAAGGGTTTAAGGGCCAGAAGACTCACCTCCAAAAAAGAGGAGGTAGAATTAGTTGTTGATAAGTTGGGGAAAACAGGAATATCCATACAGGTACTTATTGAAAGCAAAGAACAAGTCATGTCAGGGAAGAGACCCCAGAAGAATGGAAACGATGGTGATAGAATGTACTTTTCACTGACTATACTAAGGAAAAATACTAATTGGAAAATCCCCCAAGCGTTAGCATATTTTCCTTTAGGAAGGGTAAACGTATCAAAGATATATTGATACAAGCAGATCCGGTAGGAAAATATGAAAGTCAGGTGTCACACTTTTTACATAGAAAACCAGGTGTGTACCGATGTCATGGCTATGTGACAACCTGACTATGGGAGACACCCTCTCAAACAGCCACACTGGAAAGAGATAGATTAAATATCCACTAAATTGTGAATCTAAATACTTAATATACGTGTTTAAATGCCAATGTGGGGACATTGTTAAACACAGAATGCATTGTGAAAGAGAGGATAGATACCCACAGATTCAGTTTTAGAAAGGCTCTTCAGAGTGCCACAATTTACCAACTAACCATGAAACACTTCCTTGAAAAGGGTCACCCCGTGTTCATTTAAAGATGCTGCCCCATAGGTAAGATCCCTCCATTGTAAAGAGGTGGGGATAAAAAAAATAAGTTATTAGTGGTTATTAGAGCTAAGTTTGGAGCTATGTGATTACATGTAACCTTAACATATATATGGAATAAAATACAGAAATTGGAAGAGCTGAGTCTTATGTGATGGGATATATATATATATATATATATCCCATCATACCACATAATATAGATCTGTCTCCATACTGCTGGAAGCCCAATTAGTATCTGCTGCCAAGTGACAGCCGAGAGCTGCTGTTTCGATGCTCCATTACCATATAAAGGCAGACTGGCAGATCGTTACAGACAGTGACAAGGTCTGTGTAACTGTCTGTAACAATTTCAGTTGGTGACGGCGGGAGGTGTGGGAGGTAAGGCAGGTAGGCATCCCAGTGGAAGAGGGGGTAGGGAGGTGGAGGTAGTCTGAGGGGCCCTATACTGCAGAAAAAACAGATTTCGCAACATTCGAAAAAACGGCACAAATTTTAACACATTCGTTCCTTCGAATCGAATTTCGAATGTTTACATAACATTCTAACATTTTATTTTCGAATGTTCGGTTTCGAATTTTACGATTACATTCGAAAATATTCTTTTCGAAAAATTTGAATTTAGATTGTAATAGTCTTTCCAATGCTTTTTCTTTAAATGTAATATTCAAATTATGGAATATTCGAATAAGAAAAATTCTAATTTAGATTGTAATAGTATTTCTAATGCTTTTTCTTTAAATGTAATATTCGAATTATGCAATACGTGTATTCGAATTCGAAAAATTCTAATTTAGATTGTAATAGTATTTCTAATGCTTTTTCTTTAAATGTAATATTCGAATTATGCAATACGTGTATTCGAATTCGAAAAATTCGAATTTAGATTGTAATAGTATTTCTAATGCTTTTTCTTTAAATGTAATATTCGAATTATGCAATACGTGTATTCGAATTCGAAAAATTCGAATTTAGATTGTAATAGTATTTCTAATGCTTTTTCTTTAAATGTAATATTCTAATTATGCAATATTCGAATTTGAAAAATTCGAATTTAGATTGTTATAGTATTTCTAATGCTTTTTCTTTAAATGTAATATTCGAATTATGCAATATTCGAATTCGAAAAATTCGAATTTATATTCGAATTCGAAAAATTCGAATTTATATGTTTGTAATAGTATTTCTAATGCTTTCTTTAAATGTAATATTCGAATTATGCAATATTCTATATGGAAACATTCTAAATGATATATTTGTATCTATTATGTATCAATTTACTAGATTCCCGCCCTACCACATGAACTATTGAACTTCTGAATAGTATTTGTTAAATAGAATGTTAAATTCGAAATTTCGAATGTGGACATTCGGTATAATTATAAACATTCGAATTCGAAAGTGACATTTGAAAACTGTAAATAACATTCGATTTTCAAATTTTTAAGCATATTCGTTCTTATCGACATTCGGATTTAGAATTCGAATTTCGGTAATAACATTCGTTCTACATTCGAAATTCGAAAATTTACACATTCGCCCATCCCTAGTTGGGGGGGGGGGAGTCTGTTTGGGAGGGATCAGGAAGGTGGGAGGGTAAATCCCTACATTACAATACTATTTCCCTTACAGGTCATTAACCTCTTTAACTGCCCCCGAATTGGTGTGTGGTGCACAGCTGCAACTAGCGACCTTCTAATTATCAAAAAACAAACAACAAAGCCATATATGTCTGCTATTTCCAATTAAAGGGAATCCCACAGAAGCTCTTACAATAATTTGTGTCATGATTGCACAAGCAGTATGTAAATAATTTCAGTGAGAAACCCAACGTTGGTGAACAAGTTGACAATTTTTTAAATCACAGTTGGTTGCAAAATGGTGGCATGAAATATAACAAAATGGGTCTTGATCAATACCTTGGATTTTCTAATGGAAAAAAAATGTATAATAATAAAAAAAAAATCTGTTTAAATGGAGTGATAGCAAAAATGTTAAAATTTCTCTGGTGTTTTGGGCGTTTTTCTCTGAAATCACAAGTATAAAAGGGGTTAACATCAACAAATTCCTGATAGCAGATAGAATTTTTTTTTCAAAAATGTTAAATGCACAGAGGGAAAGACTCTTTATTCTTGCTCTTCTTCAAAAAGGTGTCATTCCATACCTATTTTATCTTTAACATTCTGGTATGATACATTTTAGCTGGCACATTTAATCATGGAATACTTTTTATATAGAATATATTTCATTATCCCATTTTATTTGTTACCTTTTTAGTGTTGTTCTTAGAGTGGAATACTTTACTTGACACATGTCACTATATATTATTGACCTTCTCTGAATCTGCCTGAGGGTTATTTTTTTAAAAAAAAGTAGAGGGTGACTCTGGAGGGCCACTTACTTATGACAAAAGTACCGTAGAGGTTCATATAACACAGGATGAGAAGCCAAGTGCTGACGAAAAACAACTATTCCCCTCTGCAGTTTCTGATCTGCTGTACTGGTTATTCAATCTCACTGAAAAAAACATTGGATTATATGTGGAGTACAAAAATATTAATGTTTTTATGTGCTAACTGCACTTAAAGGGACAAAAAGACAGGTGTATATATGACAATATACAGTAAAGCGCTATAAACTCATCCCAATATATATAATGTAATAATACACCTGCATGCAATACATCAATACCAGGTATATACAAGTGAAATAGTTAACAATATATGGGTACACAGGTGGCTGTATTATACATTCAGCCTGTACACTGGTACTTACAAAATGAGAGTCCAAACAGAAGATAATTCAGTCCAAAATATATCTCTAGGTCACAGAGAGAGATAAACAAATGTGTATGTGGTCCCGCTGCTCCTCTAAGGTGAACTTCCAAAGTTCCCAAGAAACTGTACAAAAAGGAGAAGAAGAGAGGAGCGCTCCTCTCTTCTTCTCCTTTTTGTACTTAAAGGGACAGTCTACACTAAAATTGTTAAAAAGATAGACAACGCCTTTACTACCCATTACCCAGCTTTGTACAACCAATATTGTTATATTAATATATGGCTAGATTACGAGTTTAGCGGTAAGAGCTGCTCGGTGCTAACTTGCAAGTTATTTGCACCGCTCACCTCCCGACAGTGCTGCTATTACAGGTTTGCAAAAACCCAGAATTAGCAGGCAATAAGTGAGCGTTGAGCAAAATTGAGCTCCATACCGCACTCCAATACCAGCGCTGCTTTGAGCTGGTTTTACGTGCTCATGCACCATTTCCCCATAGACATCAATGGGGAGAGCCGGCTAAAAAAAAAAGTCTAACACCAGCAATAAAGGAGCGTAAAGCTCTGTAACGCAGCCCCATTGATTCCTATGGGGAAAGAAAAGTTATGTTTACACCTAACACCCTAACATAAACCTTGAGTCTAAACACCCCTAATCTGCCTCCCCCGACATCGCCAACACCTACATTATACTTAGTAACCCCTAATCTGCCTCCCCTGACATCGCCGACACCTACATTATACTTAGTAACCCCTAATATGCCGCCCCCGACATTGCCGTCACCTACATTATACTTATTAACCCCTAATCTTCTGCCCCCAATGTCGCCGCCACCCACCTACACTTATTAACCCCTGATCTGCTGCCGAGTTTACGAGTTGTGAGTTAGCCTTAAAAAGCAGCGTTGAGAGGTCCCAACACCCACTGGTATTACGAGTCTTGCAGGTACAGGTGTACCGCTCACTTTTTTGGCCAGACTCGAAAATACCGCAAATCCACTTACGTCAATTGCGTATCCTATTTTTTCAATGGGACTTGCATTATGCTGGTATTACGAGTCTTCCAAAAAGTGAGCGGTACAGACTTTCCTGTCAAGACTGGTACCGCATTTAAAAGTCAGTAGTTAAGAGTTTTATTGTCTAACGCCATAGCATAAAACTCTTAACTAAAGTGCTAAAAAGTACACTAACACCCATAAACTATCTATTAACCCCTAAACCAAGGCCCCCACACATCGCAAACAGTAGACATGTGCGTTTTTTTTTCGTTCTGAATTTAAATTCGGACAAATTTGTCAAATTCGGAGATTCGAATCAATACGAATTTCCGAATTACAGTAGCCCCGAATATAACGAATAAATCCGAATTAGTTCGGATTTATTCGTAACATTCGGATGGCCATAGACTAATCACAATTACACTAGTATTGTACTGTATATTAGGTTATATCACTCTGCTATGGGTTACACCTAATATTACAGTACATAATACTAGTCTAATACACAGCACATCCCACCTCACACATACCGAATTTACGAATTTACAAATCGAATCCAAACCAAATACATCCGAATTTATTTGAATCCAAATGAATCCGAAACGAATGCATTCGAATGTATCTGAATTTGAATCGATCCGAAAAAGAAATTCGAAAACATCCGAATCGATCCAAAACGAACCGAAACAATTTTTTTCGCGGCGCACAAGTCTAGCAAACACTGCAATAAATATTTGAACCCCTAATCTGCCAAACCGGACATCGCCACCACTATAATAAATATATTAACCCTTAAACCGCCGCACGCCTGCCTCGCAAACATTAGTTACATTTTATTAACCCCTAATCTGCCGTCCCTAACATCGCCGCCACCTACCTACATTTATTAACCCCTAATCTGCCGCCCCCAACGTCGCCGCCACTATATTAAAGTTCTTAACCCCTAAACCTAAGTCTAACCATAACCCTAACCCCCCCTAACTTAAATATAATTTAAATAAATCTAAATAAAATTACTACAATTAACTAAATTATTCCTATTTAAAACTAAATATTTACCTATAAAATAAACCCTAAGAAAGCTACAATATAACTAATAGTTACATTGTAGCTATCTTAGGGTTTATTTTTATTTTACAGGCAACTTTGTATTTATATTAACTAGGTACAATAGTTATTAAATAGTTATTAACTATTTAATAACTACCTAGTTAAAATAAAGACAAATTTACCTGTAACATAAAACCTAACCTAAGTTACAATAACACTTAACTCTACACTACAATTAAATTAATTCCCTAAATTAACTACAATTAAATACAATTAAATAAAATTATCTAAAGTATGAAAAAAACCAAACACTAAATTACAGAAAATAATAAAATAATTACACGTTTTTTAAACTAAATTACACCTAATCTAATCTCCCTAATAAAATAAAAAAGTCCCCCCTATACTAAATTACAAATAGCCCTTAAAAGGGCCTTTTTCGGGGCATTGCCCCAAAGTAATCAGCTCTTTTACCTGTAAAAAAAAAGTACAATACCCCCCAACATTAAAACCCACCAACCACACACCCACGAATGAAGGTTCCTTTAAGTGATGTCATCCAAGATGGCGTCCCTTCAATTCCAATTGCTGATAGAATTCTATCAGCCAATCAGATTTAAGGTAGGAAAAATCCTATTGGCAGATGCATTCTATTGGCTGTTCCAATCATCCAATAGGATTGAAGTACAATCCTATTGGCTGATTGCATCAGCCAATAGGATTTTTCCTACCTTAATTCCAATTGGCTGAATTCTATCAGCCAATCGGAATTGAAGGGACTCCATCTTGGATGACGTCACTTAAAGGAACCTTCATTCGTCGGGTAGTCATCGGCCAGGAAGGATGCTCCGCGTCGGATGTCTTGAAGATGGATCCGCTCCACGTCAAATGGATGAAGATAGAAGATGCCGTCTGGAGGACCTCTTCTTCCCTGCTTGGATGAAGACTTCTGCCCGTCTGGAGGACCACTTTGCCCGGCTTCGTTGAGGACTTCGGCCCGGTTGGGTGAAGACTTCTCAAGGTAGGGTGATCTTCAAGGGGTTAGTGTTAGGTTTTATTAAGGGGGATTGTACTGTATATTAGGTTATATCACTCTGCTATGGGTTACACCTAATATTACAGTACATAATACTAGTCTAATACACAGCACATCCCACCTCACACATACCGAATTTACGAATTTACAAATCGAATCCAAACCAAATACATCCGAATTTATTTGAATCCAAATGAATCCGAAACGAATGCATTCGAATGTATCCGAATTTGAATCGATCCGAAAAAGAAATTCGAAAACATCCGAATCGATCCAAAATGAACCGAAACAATTTTTTTCGCGGCGCACAAGTCTAGCAAACACTGCAATAAATATTTGAACCCCTAATCTGCCAAACCGGACATCGCCACCACTATAATAAATATATTAACCCTTAAACCGCCGCACGCCTGCCTCGCAAACATTAGTTACATTTTATTAACCCCTAATCTGCCGTCCCTAACATCGCCGCCACCTACCTACATTTATTAACCCCTAATCTGCCGCCCCCAACGTCGCCGCCACTATATTAAAGTTCTTAACCCCTAAACCTAAGTCTAACCATAACCCTAACCCCCCCTAATTTAAATATAATTTAAATAAATCTAAATAAAATTACTACAATTAACTAAATTATTCCTATTTAAAACTAAATATTTACCTATAAAATAAACCCTAAGCTAGCTACAATATAACTAATAGTTACATTGTAGCTATCTTAGGGTTTATTTTTATTTTACAGGCAACTTTGTATTTATATTAACTAGGTACAATAGTTATTAAATAGTTATTAACTATTTAATAACTACCTAGTTAAAATAAAGACAAATTTACCTGTAACATAAAACCTAACCTAAGTTACAATAACACTTAACTCTACACTACAATTAAATTAATTCCCTAAATTAACTACAATTAAATACAATTAAATAAAATTATCTAAAGTATGAAAAAAACCAAACACTAAATTACAGAAAATAATAAAATAATTACACGTTTTTTAAACTAAATTACACCTAATCTAATCTCCCTAATAAAATAAAAAAGTCCCCCCTATACTAAATTACAAATAGCCCTTAAAAGGGCCTTTTTCGGGGCATTGCCCCAAAGTAATCAGCTCTTTTACCTGTAAAAAAAAAGTACAATACCCCCCAACATTAAAACCCACCAACCACACACCCACGAATGAAGGTTCCTTTAAGTGATGTCATCCAAGATGGCGTCCCTTCAATTCCAATTGCTGATAGAATTCTATCAGCCAATCAGATTTAAGGTAGGAAAAATCCTATTGGCAGATGCATTCTATTGGCTGTTCCAATCATCCAATAGGATTGAAGTACAATCCTATTGGCTGATTGCATCAGCCAATAGGATTTTTCCTACCTTAATTCCAATTGGCTGAATTCTATCAGCCAATCGGAATTGAAGGGACTCCATCTTGGATGACGTCACTTAAAGGAACCTTCATTCGTCGGGTAGTCATCGGCCAGGAAGGATGCTCCGCGTCGGATGTCTTGAAGATGGATCCGCTCCACGCCAAATGGATGAAGATAGAAGATGCCATCTGGAGGACCTCTTCTTCCCTGCTTGGATGAAGACTTCTGCCCGTCTGGAGGACCACTTTGCCCGGCTTCGTTGAGGACTTCGGCCCGGTTGGGTGAAGACTTCTCAAGGTAGGGTGATCTTCAAGGGGTTAGTGTTAGGTTTTATTAAGGGGGATTGGGTGGGTTTTAGAGTAGGGTTGGGTGTGTGGGTGGTGGGTTTTAATGTTGGGGGGGTATTGTACTTTTTTTACAGGTAAAAGAGCTGATTACTTTGGGGCAATGCCCCGCAAAAGGCCCTTTTAAAGGCTATTTGTAATTTAGTATAGGGTAGGGCTTTTTATTATTTTGGGGGGCTTTTTATTTTATTAGGGGGATTAGATTAGGTGTAAATAGTTTAAAAAACTTGTAATTTTATTATTTTCTGTAATTTAGTGGGGGGGGGTTTCGTACTTTAGATAATTTTATTTAATTGTAGTTAAGTTAGGAAATTAATTTAATTGTAGTATAGCGTTAGGTGTTAGTGTAACTTAGGTTAGGTTTTATTTTACAGGTAAATTTGTCTTTATTTTAACTAGGTAGCTATTAAATAGTTAAAATAAATACAAACTTGCCTCTAAAATAAAAATAAACCCTAAGCTAGCTACAATGTAACTATTAGTTATATTGTAGTTGTCTTAGGGTTTATTTTATAGGTAAGTATTTCGTTTTAAATATGAATAATTTAGTTAATTGTAGTAATTTTATTTAGATTTATTTAAATTATATTTAAGTTAGGTGGGGTTAGGGTTAGACTTAGGTTTAGGGGTTAAGAACTTTAATTTAGTGACGGCGACGTTGGGGGTGGCAGATTAGGGGTTAATAAGTGTAGGTAGGTGGCGGCGACATTGGGGGTGGCAGAGTAGAGGTTAATAAATAAAATGTAGGTGTCAGCGATGTTGGGGGCAGCAGATTAGGGGTATGTGGCGGCGGTGTCCGGAAAGGCAGATTAGGGGTTAATAATATAATGTAGGTGTTGGCGATGTCGAGAGCGGCAGATTAGGGGTTAATAAGTGTAAGATTAGGGGTGTTTAGACTCAGGGTTCATGTTAGGGTGTTAGGTGTAGACATAACTTTAATTTCCCCATAGGAATCCATGGGGCTGCGTTAGGAGCTTTACGCTGCTTTTTTGCAGGTGTTAGGTTTTTTTTTAAGCCGGCTCTGCCCCATTGATTCCTATGGGGAAATCGTGCACGAGCACGTTTAGCCAGCGCACTGCTACCGTAAGCAGCGCTGGTATTGAGGTGAGATGTGGAGCTAAATTTTGCTCTTGGCTCACTTTTCTGCGGCTAACGCCAGGTTTGTAAAAACCCGTAATACCAGCGCTGTCTGTAGGTGAGTGGTGAGCATAAACTGCTTGTTAGCACCGCACCCCTGTTAACGCAAAACTTGTAATCTAGGTGATAGTTTATTGATTAAATCAGAAACATTCTATTTCTAAAGTACACACATGTCCTCAGCAAAACCATAACAATCTACTTTTTGATAACCAACATATATGTCTCTCTCTTGTAACTCATTCACAGGACAAGTTTATTATTTACCTCCTTTGCATGTAAGTCTACATTTCGTAGCATTTGGCATTTTCTATCTATTCTTTTATGCTAACCCTGTTGCATATCTGTATGTATACAATTAGAAGACCGTAATTACATGCAGAGATTTAGCATTTATTATTTACCCCCTTTACATGTAAGGATTTGCCTTAGAAAGGTTTAGCTTTGAAGAGGCAGTAGGGTGCTTGTAAAGAATTTTGCTCAGATAAAAATACCTTACATGCAAAGGTGGAAATAACAAACGGAAAATATCTGCCAGAAATTGAGTTCTAATTATTTTTTACATACAGATATGCAACATGGTTAGCCTTGAAACCAAAAAAATATTACATTTGAAATTATAAAAGCAAGTAGGGTGCTTTCTAACTTCATCTTTCTAAGGGTGCAAAATGACATGCTGGGTAACAAAGGATTGTAATATACAAAAGAAAAGTACAAATGTATGTAGCAGGGTTAGCCTGTAGCAGGGTTAGTTTGTTATGTAGGTGCACCAATATAAATTAGACAGAGAATCACTATAATGTGGCACCAATCCAACTGACATGAAAGGGAACAGCTCCTGCTCTAAATTCTCTTCAGCAGAGCTGCTCCCTTTCATGCTGTGCTTGCTTGTAATTTATAAAGAAAATGCTGCATGCCCGAGGGGGGGGGGGGTCACGTACACACAATGGGGGGAAAAATGCAAATAGGCTAATCTTGGATTGGAAGATAAAATTTGTCACTCACAGTGAGCCCATCCTCCTCTAGGCGTGAGAGGTGGTCAAGCCTCAGAACAATTGGTAAAACTGACAGCAGAAAAGTAAGTTTTCTAATAATTTTACTATATGTAATTTATTTAATTGTAGTGTAGTGTTAGGCGTTAATGTAACTTAGGTTAGGTTTTATTTTACAGGTAAATTTGTATTTATTTTAGCTAGGTAGTTATTAAATAGTTAATAACTATTTAATAACTATTCTAACTAGCTAAAATAAATACAAACTTACCTGTAAAATAAAAATAAACCCTAAGCTAGCTACAAAGTAACTATTAGTTATATTGTAGCTAGCTTAGGGTTTATTTTACAGGCAAGTATTTAGTTTTAAATATGAATTATTTAGTTAATGATAGTAATACTTATTTAGATTTCTTTTAATTATATTAAAGTTAGGGTTGTTAGGGTTAGACTTAGGGTTAGTTTTAGGAGTTAGTAACTTTAGTATAGTGGCGGCGACATTGGGGGTGGCATATTAGGGGTTAATAAATGTAGGTAGGTAGCGACGACATTGGGGGCGGCAGATTAGGGGTTAATAATATTTAACTAGTGTTTACGATACGGGAGTGCGGTTGTTTAGGGTTTAATATGTTTATTATAGTGGCGGCGATGACCGGAGCGGCAGATTAGGGGTTAATAATTTCATTTTAGTGTTTGCGATATGGGAGGGCCTCGATTTAGGGGTTAATAGGTAGTTTATGGGTGTTAGTGTACTTTGTAACACTTTAGTTATGAGTTTTATGTTACGGCTTTATAGCGCAAAACTCATAACTACTGACTTTCAGTTTACGCTACGGATCTTGATGGTATAGGTTGTACCGCTCATTTTTGGCCGTACAGGCAGACTATTTATACCAGCGCTATGGAAGTCCCATTGAAAAATGACTTTTTAAAAGCTGCAGTAGTTACGATGCGGCCAAAAAAGTGTGTGGTACACCTGTACCTGCAAAACTCATAATACCAGCGGTAGTGAAAAAGAGCCTTAACGCTGCTTTTTCACTCATACCGCAAAACTCGTAATCTAGCCGATACTTAATAACATTTAAACCTCTAAATCTCTGCCTGTTTCTAAGCCACTACAGACAGCCTCTTATCACATGCTTTTGTATAAGCTTTTCAGAACAGAGATTGCTAATTCATGTGTGCCATATAGATATTGTCCTCACTCCAGTGGAGTTGTCCTGAAACCAGCACTAATTGGCTAAAATGCAAGCCAATAGATAATAAATATCCCTAAAATAAGAGGACAGTCTGCTGAGGCTTAGATACAAGGTAATCACAGAGGTAAAACGTATATTAATTTACCCATGTTTTTATGCAAAACTGGGGAATGAGTAATAAAGGGATTAAGAATATTTTTTTTGGAGTAGACTGTCCCTTTAAGATAAATTAATAGTGCTCTTAGTCTTGTGCTCGTATTACAAGTTAAAAGCAAAATGTTAGCGCACAATCGAAAGTCTCAGAAATACCTTTGCTCTTCACTTTTAAACCCTTTTTATACATTTATTTCAACATGTTTAAAAACATATATTTTATATTTAATATGTATTTAAATGAGTAACACTTAATTTTAATGTTCTACATGCGTTTTGTACATCTATTGCCGCAATATGTATAAAAAAAGAAACACAGATTTCTTGAAACAATACGTCCCCAAACACAATACTAAGTGCTGGAAGCCAACAGAACTAAAGGCAATAACTAGCTGAATAAGAGAAAGGTTCAGTGCTACCTCCAAACTGTAAGCTCCATGGACAGTCTCTTATTATACCCCTCTAGAAAGTAAGCTCTTTGGGCAAAATCTCCCATTATATATGTGTAATACTTTTAAAATACCTGTAAGCTTCTTACAAATATAGCCATAGAAAAAATGCTGCCCCTTCCAATCTGCCGCCCTAGGCAAGTGCCTTTCTTTGCCTAGGCCAAAATACACCCCTAGCTCAAGCACAACACATTACTTCCAACTTGTAATATGAACAGTTCTTAGCACAGCCAAAATATCGATTGAAAGTATATGGTGCACAAAAAAAAGGATGTCAGCTGTGCTAAACATTCCCTGGCTATTCAGTTTTGCCATTCACCTGCAATACCAGATTGCATGCTAATCATAGTGCAGTACAAGAATATTGATAGCGCACCCTGAGATATTCTAGGCCATTGTAAGCTAGTAAAGAGTGTATTCCAAAGTTTTAGATCTTAAGCAGCCATGGAATGCCTATGAGACAAAATGACACTAAGCAGGGGCTAGTCCGATAGAAGATGCCCCTAGACAAGCAAAGTCCATGCCGGAATCTCACATATCACTATTAGGGCAAGTTATAAATAGCTTGTTTACAAGCCACACAGCTTTTCGCAGAAGTACTGCATTTATTCATATTCTGTTGTCTTAGGTTTTTGTAGAACAATATGTATATTAGTGCTACTGTATAAACAGACAGATGACGCAGGTACCCTTTGTACCTTTATCCTAATTCAAACAGATGTGCAAGGTCATAACAGGAAAACAAAAGAAATATTTATATTTGTTTCATAAAGAAATGATTGCCAACTCTCAACCTATTGTCTGCACAAAAGATTAATTTAATTAATGCAAAAGACTGCAATTATTCCTGTGATTTCAAATACAACATACAGATAAAAAAATTATTTAAGAAAACTGAAAATGTGCTGTAAAAATAACTTCAGAAAGAAATGCTAAGGAGCGCCTATGTAGTATCAAGGCAAGGTACAAATTTAATGAAACATATCATAAAATTGTAACACGTTAGAAAAAAATATATATAACCGTGTATATCTAGTTAAAACATCATATATATAGTTAAAACATCATGGATCCATGTGAAAACATACAAGAATAATAACAATATAGTATGGCACAAGTGCTTAAAAATGGTTAGTAGATCTGTGTGGCACTGGCTAGTGATACAATATAAAAATGAAAAAAAAAATATAAAAATATATAGATATAAATATAAACCAAAAGAATATAATATGAGAAAAAAGTCCATCAAATAGTGAAAGTTCATCAAATATGGGTACTTCTGTGGGAGGAGTGATGCAAAATGTGTTATATAGGTGAATAACAATAAAAATGAAAAACTCCGAGAAAAATATAAAAATAAACAATAAAATGTGGAAATCCAAAAAAAGTGGTTGATAAAAAAGGGTGAATAGTAATCCTGATTGAGGAAATGATTCTTCAATTAAATCCTCAGTGATAACAGGTAAATAGTAAAAACCAATTGAATGGTGTTTAGAATCCGGATTTTACCCAAGGATCCTTAAAAGAGTGAATCTTGATAACCTAAAAGTGGGAAAACAATAACATAGTGCAATAAAGTTTTAAATACACAATAAATAATTGAAATGAAGCTCACCATAAGATGTCAACGTGTTTCAGCCCCTTACAAGGGCCTTTCTCAAGACTATATTGTTATTATTCTTGTATGTTTTCACATGGATCCATGATGTTTTAACTATATATATGATGTTTTAACTAGATTTACACTGTTATATATATTTCTTTCATGTAATTAGCAAGAGTCCATGAGCTAGTGACGTATGGGATATACATTCCTACCAGGAGGGGCAAAGTTTCCCAAACCTCAAATGTCTATAAATACACCCCTCACCACACCCACAAATCAGTTTTTACAAACTTTGCCTCCTATGGAGGTGGTGAAGTAAGTTTGTGCTAGATTCTACGTTGATATGCGCTCCGCAGCAAGTTGGAGCCTGGTTTTCCTCTCAGCGTGCAGTGAATGTCAGAGGGATGTGAGGAGAGTATTGCCTATTTGAATTCAATTATCTCCTTCTACGGGGTCTATTTCATAGGTTCTCTGTTATCGGTCGTAGAGATTCATCTCTTACCTCCCTTTTCAGATCGACGATATACTCTTATTTATATACCATTACCTCTGCTGATTTTCGTTTCAGTACTGGTTTGGCTTTCTACAACATGTAGATGAGTGTCCTGGGGTAAGTAAGTCTTATTTTCTGTGACACTCTAAGCTATGGTTGGGCACTTTTTTATAAAGTTCTAAATATATGTATTCAAACATTTATTTGCCTTGACTCAGGATGTTCAACATTCCTTATTTCAGACAGTCAGTTTCATATTTGGGATAATGCATATGAATAAATCAATTTTTTTCTTACCTTAAAATTTGACTTTTTCCCTGTGGGCTGTTAGGCTCGCGGGGGCTGAAAATGCTTAATTTTATTGCGTCATTCTTGGCGCGGACTTTTTTGGCGCAATTTTTTTTTTCTGTTTCCGGCGTCATACGTGTCGACGGAAGTTGCATCATTTTTGACGTTCTTTTGCGCCAAAAGTGTCGGCGTTCCGGATGTGTAATTTTTGGCGCCAAAAGCATTTAGGCGCCAAATAATGTGGGCGTCATTTTTGGCGCTAAAAAAATATGGGCGTCACTATTGTCTCCACATTATTTAAGTCTCATTATTTATTGCTTCTGGTTGCTAGAAGCTTGTTTACTGGCATATTTTCCCTTTCCTGAAACTGTCATTTAAGGAATTTGATCAATTTTGCTTTATATGTTGTTTTTTCTATTACATATTGCAAGATGTCCCACGTTGAAACTGAGTCAGAAGATACTTCTGGAAAATCGCTGTCTGGTGCTGGAGCTACCAAAGCTAAGTGTATCTGCTGTAAACTTATGGTATCTGTTCCTCCAGCTGTTGTTTGTACTGTTTGTCATGACAAACTTGTTAATGCAGATAATATTTCCTTTAGTACTGTTACATTACCTGTTGCTGTTCCGTCAACATCTAATACTCAGAGTGTTCCTGATAACATAAGAGATTTTGTTTCTAAATCCATTAAGAAGGCTATGTCTGTTATTCCTCCTTCTAGTAAACGTAAAAAGTCTTTTAAAACTTCTCATTTTTCAGATGAATTTTTAAATGAACATCATCATTCTGATTCTGATAATGGTTCTTCTGGTTCAGAGGATTCTGTCTCAGAGGTTGATGCTGATAAATCTTCATATTTATTTAAAATGGAATTTATTCGTTCTTTACTTAAAGAAGTCCTAATTGCATTAGAAATTGAGGATTCTGGTCCTCTTGATACTAAATCTAAACGTTTAGATAAGGTTTTTAAATCTCCTGTAGTTAATTCCAGAAGTTTTTCCTGTCCCTGGTGCTATTTCTGAAGTAATTTCCAGGGAATGGAATAATTTGGGTAATTCATTTACTCCTTCTAAATGTTTTAAGCAATTATATCCTGTGCCATCTGACAGATTAGAGTTTTGGGACAAAATCCCTAAGGTTGATGGGGCTGTCTCTACTCTTGCTAAAGCTTACTTGTGTTAAGGTAATCTTCTTAGACCTGCTATATTTTTAGCGGATGTTGCTGCAGCCTCAACTTTTTGGTTAGAAACTTTAGCGCAACAAGTAACAGATCATAATTCTCATAGCATTATTATTCTTCTTCAACATGCTAATAATTTTATTTGTGATGCCATCTTTGATATCATTAGAGTTGATATCAGGTATATGTCTCTAGCTATTTTAGCTAGAAGAGCTTTATGGCTTAAAACTTGGAATGCTGATATGTCTTCTAAGTCTACTCTGCTTTCCCTTTCTTTC
Source organism: Bombina bombina (assembly GCF_027579735.1). Classification (NCBI taxonomy): domain Eukaryota; kingdom Metazoa; phylum Chordata; class Amphibia; order Anura; family Bombinatoridae; genus Bombina; species Bombina bombina. Next base: position 70,935,409 of record NC_069508.1, read on the forward strand.
CAGGGTAATAAATTGTTTGGTTCTCAGTTGGATTCTATTATCTCAACTGTTACTGGAGGGAAAGGAACTTTTTTACCACAGGATAAAAAAATCTAAAGGTAAATTTAGGTCAAATAATCGTTTTTGTTCCTTTCGTCACAACAAGGAACAAAAACCTGATCCTTCATCCTCAGGAGCGGTATCAGTTTGGAAACCATCTCCAGTCTGGAATAAATCCAAGCCTTTTAGAAAATCAAAGCCAGCTCCTAAATCCACATGAAGGTGCAGCCCTCATTCCAGCTCAGCTGGTAGGGGAAAGATTACGTTTTTTCAAAGAAATTTGGATCAATTCCGTTCACAATCTTTGGATTCAGAACATTGTTTCAGAAGGGTACAGAATTGGCTTCAAGATAAGGCCTCCTGCAAAGAGATTTTTTCTTTCCCGTGTCCCAGTAAACCCAGCGAAGGCTCAAGCATTTCTGAAATTTGTTTCAGATCTAGAGTTGGCTGGAGTAATTATGCCAGTTCCAGAACAGGGATTGGGGTTTTACTCAAATCTCTTCATTGTACCAAAGAAGGAGAATTCCTTCAGACCAGTTCTGGATCTAAAAATATTGAATCGTTATGTAAGGATACCAACATTCAAAATGGTAACTGTAAGGACTATCCTGCCTTTTGTTCATCAAGGGCATTATTTGTCTACAATAGATTTACAGAATGCATATCTGCATATTCCGATTCATCCAGATCACTATCAGTTTCTGAGATTCTCTTCCTAGACAAGCATTACCAGTTTGTGGCTCTGCCGTTTGGCCTAGCTACAGCTCCAAGAATTTTTACAAAGGTTCTCGGTGCCCTTCTGTCTGTAATCAGAGAACAGGGTATTGTGGTATTTCCTTATTTGGACGATATCTTGGTACTTGCTCAGTCTTCACATTTAGCAGAATCTCATACGAATCGACTTGTGTTGTTTCTTCAACATCATGGTTGGAGGATCAATTTACCAAAAAGTTCATTGATTCCTCAGACACAGGTAACCTTTTTAGGTTTCCAGATAGATTCAGTGTCCATGACTCTATCTTTGACAGACAAGAGACGTCTAAAATTGATATCAGCTTGTCGAAACCTTCAGTCACAATCATTCCCTTCGGAAGCCTTATGCATGGAAATTCTAGGTCTTATGACTGCTGCATCGGACGCGATCCCCTTTGCTCGTTTTCACATGCGGCCTCTTCAGCTCTGTATGCTGAACCAGTGGTGCAGGGATTACACAAAGATATCTCAATTAATATCTTTAAAACCGATTGTACGACACTCTCTGACGTGGTGGACAGATCACCATCGTTTAGTTCCGGGGGCTTCTTTTGTTCTTCCGACCTGGACTGTAATTTCAACAGATGCAAGTCTTACAGGTTGGGGAGCTGTGTGGGGGTCTCTGACAGCACAAGGGTTTTGGGAATCTCAGGAGGTGAGATTACCGATCAATATTTTGGAACTCCATGCAATTTTCAGAGCTCTTCAGTCTTGGCCTCTTCTAAAGAGAGAATAGTTCAGACAGACAATGTCACAACTGTGGCATACATCAATCATCAAGGAGGGACTCACAGTCCTCTGGCTATGAAAGAAGTATCTCGAATTCTGGTATGGGCAGAATCCAGCTCCTGTCTAGTTTCTGCGGTTCATATCCCAGGTATAGACAATTGGGAAGCGGATTATCTCAGTCGCCAAACGTTACATCCGGGTGAATGGTCTCTTCACCCAGAGGTATTTCTTCAGATTGTTCAAATGTGGGGACTTCCAGAAATAGATTGGATGGCCTCTCATCTAAACAAGAAACTTCCCAGGTATCTGTCTAGATCCAGGGATCCTCAAGCGGTAGCAGTGGATGCATTGTCACTTCCTTGGAAGTATCATCCTGCCTATATCTTTCCGCCTCTAGTTCTTCTTCCAAGAGTAATCTCCAAGATTCTGAAGGAATGCTCGTTTTTTCTGCTGGTAGCTCCAGCATGGCCTCACAGGTTTTGGTATGCGGATCTTGTCCGGATGGCCTCTTGCCAACCGTGGACTCTTCCGTTAAGGCCAGACCTTCTGTCGCAAGGTCCTTTTTTCCATCAGGATCTCAAATCCTTAAATTTAAAGGTATGGAGATTGAACGCTTGATTCTTAGTCAAAGAGGTTTCTCTGACTCTGTGATTAATACTATGTTACAGGCTCGTAAATCTGTATCTAGGGAGATATATTATAGAGTCTGGAAGACTTATATTTATTGGTGTCTTTCTCATCATTTTTCCTGGCTTTCTTTTAGAATTCCGAGAATTTTACAGTTTCTTCAGGATGGTTTGGATAAAGGTTTGTCTGCAAGTTCCTTGAAAGGACAAATCTCTGCTCTTTCTGTTCTTTTTCACAGAAAGATTGCTAATCTTCCTGATGTTCATTGTTTTGTACAAGCTTTGGTTCGTATAAAACCTGTCAATAAGTCAATTTCTCCTCCTTGGAGTTTGAATTTGGTTCTGAGGGCTCTTCAAGCTCCTCCGTTTGAACCTATGCATTCATTGGACATTAAATTACTTTCTTGGAAAGTTTTGTTCCTTTTGGCTATCTCTTCTGCCAGAAGAGTTTCTGAATTATCTGCTCTTTCTTGTGAGTCTCCTTTTCTGATTTTTCACCAGGATAAGGCGGTGTTGCGAACTTCTTTTAAATTTTTTACCTAAGGTTGTGAATTCCAACAACATTAGTAGAGAAATTGTGGTTCCTTCATTATGTCCTAATCCTAAGAATTCTTTGGATGTAGTTAGAGCTTTGAAATATTATGTTGAAGCTACTAAGAATTTCCGAAAGACTTCTAGTCTATTTGTTATCTTTTCCGGTTCTAGGAAAGGTCAGAAGGCCTCTGCCATTTCTTTGGCATCTTGGTTGAAATCTTTAATTCATCATGCTTATGTCGACTCGGGTAAAACTCCGCCTCAAAGGATTACAGCTCATTCTACTAGGTCAGTTTCTACTTCCTGGGCGTTTAGGAAGGAAGCTTCGGTTGATCAGATTTGCAAAGCAGCAACTTTGTCTTCTTTGCATACTTTTACTAAATTCTACCATTTTGATGTGTTTTCTTCTTCTGAAGCTGTCTTTGGTAGAAAAGTACTTCAGGCAGCTGTTTCAGTTTGAATCTTCTGCTTATATTTTCAGTTTTTTTTTTCTTTATAAGATTTAAACTTTATTTTTGGGTGTGGATTTTTTTTCAGCGGAATAGGCTGTCTTTATTTTATCCCTCCCTCTCTAGTGACTCTTGCGTGGAAGATCCACATCTTGGGTAGTCATTATCCCATACGTCACTAGCTCATGGACTCTTGCTAATTACATGAAAGAAAACATAATTTATGTAAGAACTTACCTGATAAATTCATTTCTTTCATATTAGCAAGAGTCCATGAGGCCCACCCTTTTTTTGTGGTGGTTATGATTTTTTTGTATAAAGCACAATTATTCCAATTCCTTATATTTATGCTTCACACTTTTTTCATATCACCCCACTTCTTGGCTATTCGTTAAACTGATTTGTGGGTGTGGTGAGGGGTGTATTTATAGGCATTTGAGGTTTGGGAAACTTTGCCCCTCCTGGTAGGAATGTATATCCCATACGTCACTAGCTCATGGACTCTTGCTAATATGAAAGAAATTAATTTATCAGGTAAGTTCTTACATAAATTATGTTATTGTTATCTAACGTGTTACAATTTTATCATATGTTTCATTAAATTTCTACCTTGCCTTGATACTACATAGGCGCTCCTTAGCATTTCTTTCTGTTACTACATCTCTCTCAGGGTCAGCTGGGGACCCCTATTTCTGCTTTTAGGAGCTATAGGTTGTTATCTTTTATCCTAGCGCTGGTAGACACACTACATCTCTCAGTAAAAATAACTTCACTTGCTTTTAGTTAAACAAATATTAACTGAGTATAAAATGGTTGTTTGTTTGAAGTATAAAAATATCCTTTACACCTATAATGTATCCATTTGTGTAGTGCCGCCCTATGTTTCGAGGTGACAACATAGGTAGTCACAGATTTTATTAGCTGAATGTACACAGTAATATAAAGTACTCAGGAACAGGGCAATAGGCAGTACCACATGATCTTTGTGGCCTGCAGAAGAAATATCTACAAATATTGCTACCGGATATTCTTGGGAGCATCTACAGTTTCCAGTTTGGGGACTTTGTCCATTGATACACTTTTTTTTATACCTTTGGCGTGTGTCCTGGACTATATAAAAAATACATATTTATAGTAAATTATGGATCAATTTTATTTCACATTGGCGCCCCCTAGATCCTGATAAATAATCAGGACGTAATATACAATGGACCATTAAATGCCCATTTTTTTTAAGACGGCAGGGGGCTGAATTGTAAATGTGTGGCAGACCCCTATCCCAGGTGCCTTAGCTCCCTGACAAGTATACTGAATGTGCTTCTTTCAGATTTATCATAGTGCGAGCGGACATGATACAATGTAGCGTATCATGTCCTCTGCACATCTTGTTAACTGCTGGTGCAATGCCACCCCCTGTAGATTTGCGGCCGCTAGCAGGGGGTGTCAATGAACCCAATCGTATTTTAACGGGTAGATTTCTATCCGCGGCCTCAGAGCAGGTAGACAAGTTATGGAGCAGTGGTCTTTAGACCGCTGCTTCATAACTTCTGTTTCCGCGAGCCTGAATGAAAGCACGAAACCGGGGCATCAACCTCCATACGGAGCTTGATAAATCGGCCCCTTAGAATGTAGCCACTTTTATTCAATTAGTTTAGATATAATAGAAATTGTAAGTTTTACATTGGAAATCAACCAATACGACTTATGGCATTTATTGATAATTATTGCCTGCCTATAGACTATGTTGACAGTTACGTATGGGTAATTATTTAAAGGGACAGTAAAGTCACAAAAAATCTTTCATGATTTAAATAGGGCATGTAATTTTAAACAACTTTCCAATTTACTTTTATTACCAATTTTGCTTTGTTCTCTTGATATTCTTCGTTGAAAGCTAAATCTAGGAGGTTCATGTGCTAATTTCTTAGACCTTGAAGACTGCCTCTAATCGGAAAGCATTTTGACAGTTTTTCACCACTAGAGGGCGTTAGTTCATGTGTTTCATATAGATAACATTGAGCTCCGGCACGTGAAGCTCCTAAGAGCAAGGCACTGATTGGCTAAAAATGCATGTCTGTCAAAAGAACTGAAATAAGGGGGCAGTTTGCAGAGGCATAGATACAAGGTAATCACAGAGGTAAAAAGTGTATTATTATAACAGTGTTGGTTATGTAAAACTGGGGAATGGGTAATAAAGGGATTATCTACCTTTTTAAACAACAAAAATTCTGGTGTTTACTGTCCCTTTAATATTATTTTGTTGTGGTAAAATATATATATTGGTTTTTATAGAACAAAATCAATATAAAAGCTGAAATCCACATTCTTGACAGAAACATAAAAATATATTTCTTTGGATGTTTCGGTCAAGTATGTGGATTTCAATAGCTCATTTAACATAGCAGACAAGTCTCCTTTTTCTAAAAGGCATTTCAAAGATCATCATAGTTTTGGCATAGTTTGAGGGTCACACATTTCTATATTACATACTGAGTTTAAAGGGATAGGAAAGTGAAAATTTAACGTGCATGTAATTTTAAGGCAGTTTAAAATTCACTTCTGTTTTCAAATGTACTCGGGTTCTCTTGGTATCAGTTGTTGAAAAATAATACGCACATATCCTACACTGGTAGGAACTAGCTGGTGATTTAAGGGGGGTAGTTAACATGCCCTACTTTCTTTAACTTTTTATATTTTAGCGTAGAGGCAAAAAAAATGTATATGACTGTTCTGACCACTCTGCATTAACCGTTAATCTAAGGTGTTACCTATTGATAGATTTAACCACATGATATCTTATAAACGGTGCATTGCACAAACAATAGCGTTCACTCTTATTTAAATAGTAGACCCAATATCTGGGTTAAGTAATATAAGACTAAAAAGAAAGGGGGACGCAGGGTAAATATGCACATTGATACTTAAATTAATTATGTGGTTAGCGTGTAAACCTATAAGGCATTAGGAACCAATAATCGTTATCAACAGATGCCTATACATAGCGTCTGCTTTTACTTGATTATAAACAACTAGTGTTTGGCATCTCCAACACTACAATTCCATGTCACAGTGGAACCTGGGGAGAGCGTCTTGCATATGTGATTCAAAATATTACTGATGGGGGGCGTGTCGAAACAGCAACCAAGATGGCTGCTTTTCTTAAAGGCTGAATACAGGAGCAGATAAAACCGCTATTTACTGCTCTGAAATCTTACAATCTGAGCTATTTTTCAATATTATTCTACAGTCCAGAAGCTACTGCTCAGAAACATATATTTATTCACCTAGATTTCAGCCCGGAAGACCTAACAGATGTGGTGCGTAGCGGAGGCCTGCTAATGGCCTCAGCCTTCATCTAGCCCTCCCCATTATCCTGCAGACACAGGACAAGCAGCTGTATAAGCTGAACATTTCCCATTACCTACCCACTTAACTGGGACTAAAGGTAACTTCACTCGAGCTAGCTCTCTATTTCTTACCTGTCATGGGAGACATCACGCAACATATACAAGCCTTCTTGCTAGACTTGGAGATGGTAATACTCAGAAGCTTTGACAACCTATTACCGCCAACGCAGTATGTGAGCATGCAAACCAATAACCCTCTATCATCCTACACAGAAGTACCGCTAATTAAGAGCGGCCAGAGGCAAGATGAGGAGCGCATTAAACCTGCTTGGGAGGATCGGACCTCAGGGGATGCAGCCGATCCCCAGGAACTGATCTCTACTTATTTCATCCACCAATCCGTTGCCTTGCCTGACAAACAAGAAAATCTACAGAGCCAAATACTACACTTTTCAAACTTGGAGAAACAGGTGGCGAAAAGTGCTAAGTATCCGATTGCACTGGGCACAATGTTAGTTTGGCAGACAGACATGCAAGAGACTGCTAAGTGTTTATTTGAAGCAGATAGATACAATACAGCAGCCTCATCTCTTGAATCCTGTACCCAGACAGCTGAGAACATTGGTAGACAAGACTGGATGACACCCTTTGTCATCTTTTTGGGACAAGCGATTAGAAGGGCTGGCGTGGGATAGAGCTGCAAGGAGAGGTTGCTCTGTCTAATGGCAACCCACGTTAGAGCCGGCACTGGATAGAAGATCCTGCACAAATCAGTCTGCTTCACATTAGCAGTTTGAGACTGTCGGATTAGCGAAGTTGTGAGTATGTACTCTGCCTATTGATCTGACTCTTTGAAATCCACTTCTATATGACGGATGATGTTCCTGAGTGTTGTGAGATGTCAAAGATAAGGCACTATCCTCAGTGTTAGCCTAGAATGATTGACTATGCAATCGGATTACACTTTATTATATACAACTACATCTTTTAACACTGGATTTGCTGGTTTCATCTGGGAGTCTATATGTGATCAGTGTGGGGAGCAGTTTTGATCTTACAAGCTTTTGCGGCAGGGCAGATCTAGACTACAGTTGTTGATTGAGAGTTTCATTTAAAAAAAATATTTGCACTGTTTCTCTACGTTATGTTTTATCCCTTAAGATGATCTGCTCATATGCCACTGCTCTATTCCCACATCTCCATTTGACTTTTTTCCTGTGCGATCTTGCATTGCAGCTAGCGCTGGAACTGTAGTAAGAGTAAATGTGTTATATACTTACAGTATCACAATATGACAATACATAGGAGATCATAATATTAGCAACTACCATATTTGTCAAAGGGTTTATAAGTTTGACTAAGTGCTCTGCAGCTTATCCTATTCGATATTGACCTATTCATATAACTGTTTTTCTCTCCCATTTACGTAATGATAATATTACCTTAGTTTATCACATATCAGGGTAATTCATATTTTGACCACTAGATGGCCATAACGATTTAGCAGATGGAGCCATGATAATCTCACGTTTTTTTTCCGTTAGTCTTTAGAGGTATATTCTTACTTATAGTGGACACTTATGCTCCCATGGTGCAGTCCTTCCATACATCTTAAATGTCAGTTCTTGTTTAATAGCTACAAGCCACAAAAACATATATCTTAATTTTTAGGCTTAGAGATCAGACAAGCTAGTACACTATAGATACCAGTGGAAGTGTTTAAGAAGAGTAGTTGCTATTCCATTAGGTCTATACTCTCCTCACATTTCTTAAACGACTCCTGGAATTTATGATTGTATACCACGAAGAGAGATTTAATGTAGATCACCTAACACCTGGTTATTGCTAATCGTACTCTTACATCAGGAATATCCTAGTTCTATTTCCCACAGTCATACTCCCCTACCAATCTACACTTATTTCACCTCTTGGAAAGTATATACACACACATTTGAATCTATAGTCCGTAGTTGATATCTGCGGGTATATTGGTCTCCTTATTAAATACCTGGTATACAAGTGAGCTCTTTTTGAAGTGAAAACTGATTTAACCGATGGTATTCCTCTTATTTTTGGATTCCTGCTATCATGTGTTAACACCATTTACATTCTAGTAATACATTGACATACGTAACCCTTTAGATTCCAATACCATAATTTTAAATCCTCTTCGTGATTTTAATTCCACAGTGTATTTTTTAACATATGTTGTTAATAAAAGTTATGTTTTAATTTTGTACAAGCAGTTACCTTCTGGAAAGAGTAACGTTTTCCCTATAGGGAGAGAGAAGTGCTTAAAAGTGCAACCTTTTTCTTGTCTAAGAAGTTATTTTCTTTTTGGAGATTACTCTGCAATTCTAATATTGCACCAGCACTCTAGCCCCAGTATATTCTTATAATAGGGCATCCCTCTAGAATCTGTGTAGTGCTATTGCAGTTCCTCTTTTTTGTGTACAGCTGGTGATGTTTGCAATCATTTGTCGCTTGCTCCCAGTAATGCATTGCTGCTCATTCAGCAAAATGATTCAACGAGAATAAAGCAAATTTGATATTAGAAGTAGACTAGAAAGTTGTTTAAAATTGTATGTTCTACCTAAATCATGAAAGAAAAATTTTAGGTTTCATGTCCCTTTAAGAAAAGGAGAAAACCTTTTTCTGCTTTGAACTAGTGAGTCAGGACCACAAAACAAAATATTTCACATGGGCTATGGCATCTTTTTTTAAATCCTGCAAGTTTTTTGTTAGAAAATCCAGAACAGTAGCGTGAAATACCCTGGAAATTCAATGTTCAACACCTTGTTCGCGTCTATGATATTGCCAAGAAAAATACGGTTCTAAACAGAGAGAGGACAGCAATATTACAAAGCAGACATATACATATATATGTACACACATATAGATATATATGTGCATTGGAGTACTTTGCAGTTAAGTAGATTAAATATGTAAAAACTTATTTATGCAATATTACGGCTAGATTTAGAGTTTTGTCGGTAACGACCCGCGTAGCTAACGCTGTTTTTTTTTTCCCCCGCCCTTTTAAATACCGCTGGTATTTAGAGTTCACAGAAAGGCTGCGTTAGGCTCCAAAAAGGGAGCGTATAGCATAATGTACCGCCACTGCAACTCTAAATACCAGCGGTGCTTACGGACGCGGCCAGCTTCAAAAACGTGCTCGTGCACGATTCCCCCATACGAAACAATGGGGCAGTTTGAGCTGAAAAAAAACCTAACACCTGCAAAAAAGCAGCATTCAGCTCCTAACGCAGCCCCATTGTTTCCTATGGGGAAACACATCCTAAGTCTGCACCTAACACCCTAACATGTACCCCGAGTCTAAACACCCCTAACCTTACACTTATTAACCCCTAATCTGACGCCCCCGCTATCACTGACCCCTGCATTACACTATTGACCTCTAATCTGCCGACCCCGCTATCGCTGACACCTGCATATTTTTTTTAACCCCTAATCTGACGCTCCATACACCGCCGCAACCTACGTTATCCCTATGTACCCCTAATCTGTTGCCCCTAACACCGCCGACCCCTATATTATATTTATTAACCCCTAATCTGCCCCCCCAATGTCGCCGCCAGCTACCTACAATAATTAACCCCTTATCTGCCAACCGGACCTCACCGCTACTATAATAAAGTTATTAACCCCTAATCCGCCTCACTCCCGCCTCAATAACCCTATAATAAATAGTATTAACCCCTAATCTGCCCTCCCTAACATCACCGACACCTAACTTCAAGTATTAACCCCTAATCTGCCGACCGGACCTCGCCGCTACTCTATTAAATTTATTAACCCCTAAAGCTAAGTCTAACCCTAACACTAACACCCCCCTAAGTTAAATATAATTTTTATCTAACGAAATAAATTAACTCTTATTAAATAAATTATTCCTATTTAAAGCTAAATACTTACTTGTACAATAAACCCTAATATAGCTACAATATAAATAATAATTATATTGTAGCTATTTTAGGATTAATATTTATTTTACAGGCAACTTTGTAATTATTTTAACCAGGTACAATAGCTATTAAATAGTTAATAACTATTTAATAGCTACCTAGTTAAAATAATTACAAAATTACCTGTAAAATAAATCAACAATTAAACAATTAAACCTAACACTACACTATCAATAAATTAATTACATAAAATACCTACAAATAAATGCAATTAAATAAACTAACTAAAGTGCAAAAAATAAAAAAAGAACTAAGTTACAAAAAATAAAAAATTAATTTCCAAACATTAGAAAAATATTACAACAATTTTAAGCTAATTACACCTACTCTAAGCCCCCTAATAAAATAACAAAGCCCCCCAAAATAAAAAAATGCCATACCCTATTCTAAAATTAAAATAGAAAAGCTCTTTTACCTTTCCAGCCCTTAAAAGGGCCTTTTGCGGGGCATGCCCCAAAGAAAACAGCTCTTTTGCCTGTAAAAAAAAAACATACAATACCCCCCCCCCCCAACATTACAACCCACCACCCACATACCCCTAATCTAACCCAAACCCCCCTTAAATTAACCTAACACTAAGCCCCTGAAGATCTCCCTACCTTATCTTCACCACGCCGGGTATCACCGATCGGTCCAGGCTCCGAAGTCTTCATCCAAGCCCAAGCGGGGGCTGAAGATGTCCATGATCCAGGCTAAATTCTTGATCCAAGCGGGGGCTGAAGATGTCCATGATCCGGCTGAAGTAATGATCCAAGCGGGGGCTGAAGATGTCCATGATCCGGCTGAAGTCTTGATCCAAGCGGGAGCTGAAGAGGTCCATGATCCGGCTGAAGTCTTCTATCAAGCGGCATCTTCAATCTTCTTTCTTCCGGATCCATCTTTATCCCGCCAACGCGGAACATCCTTCTTCAGAATTTTCCTACCTTAATTCCGATTGGCTGATAGAATCCTATCAGCCAATCGTAATTCGTGGGACGCCATCTTGGATGGCGTCCCTTAAAGTAACCGTCATTCGTCGGGAAGTCGTCGGTGAAGAAGGATGTTCCGCGTATTTTATGTAATTAATTTATTGATAGTGTAGTGTTAGGTTTAATTGTAACTTAGGTTAGGATTTATTTTACAGGAAATTTTGTAATTATTTTAACTAGGTAGCTATTAAATAGTTATTAACTATTTAATAGCTATTGTACCTGGTTAAAATAATTACAAAGTTGCCTGTAAAATAAATATTAATCCTAAAACAGCTACAATGTAATTATAATTTAAACAAAGACACACTGTTGCAAAAACTGTGTATTTGAGCCATAAGACATGTAATTACTTCCAGCTGTGTGCAACCAAAACAGACTGTTATATTTTTACAAATCGGTTTATAGTCTCGCATGTATTGTTGCCACAACCTAGTTTTCTACAGGAATCAAATTGTTGCAAAGTTCTTACTGGTAACACTCTAATATCCGGGTACATGTAGAGTGTTAACTGTGTATATTTTTTCAGCTGAGTGAGTTTTACACATACAATATTGGGTATTATATTTTCTCCTTTGTAGGTGAATATACGTTCAAATAACCTCCAAAACTTTCAGTATTCCAGTATATTATATTGTATCACAGGTAAATGACATGAAAATATATATTGGTGGTCTTGAGCTAACTTTATGCAGTGGTGAAAACATCAATCCAGGTTACTCACGGTTATCCGGCCCCACTATGCGGGTAGTTAGAAAGTGTCCAGGCACTCCTCCTTCTCACCAGACAGCCGTTATCCAGTATAGAACTAGTAGCTTAAAAGATCTCCGCGGTGTATCTCACACACCAAAAAGGATCCGATATTACCACAATTGCGAAGAAATAAGCATTCACAGACCGAGCTAAATCAACACTGTGTATTTATTGTCACATCGAAAAAACAAAGGTTCCACCACTCCACACACATGTAGCTTATGTGTGTGGAGTGGTGGAACCTTTGTTTTTTCGATGTGACAATAAATACACAGTGTTGATTTAGCTCGGTCTGTGAATGCTTATTTCTTCGCAATTGTGGTAATATCTAATTATAATTTATATTGTAGCTATATTAGGGTTTATTTTACAGGTAAGTATTTAGCTTTAAATAGGAATAATTTATTTAATAAGAGTTAATTTATTTTGTTAGATAAAAATTATATTTAACTTAGGGGGGTGTTAGTGTTAGGGTTAGACTTAGCTTTAGGGGTTAATACATTTATTAGAGTAGCGGTGAGGTCCGGTCGGCAGATTAGGGGTTAATACTTGAAGTTAGGTGTCGGTGATGTTAGGGAGGGCAGATTAGGGGTTAATACTATTTATTATAGGGTTATTGAGGCAGGAGTGAGGCGGATTAGGGGTTAATACATTTATTATAGTAGCAGTGAGGTCCGGTCAGCAGATTAGGGGTTAATAATTGTAGGTAGGTGGTGGCGACGTTGGGGGCAGCAGATTAGGGGTTAATAAATATAATATAGGGGTCGGCGGTGTTAGGGGCAGCAGATTAGGGGTACATAAGGATAACGTAGGTGGCGGCGGTGTGCGGTCGGCAGATTAGGGGTTAAAAAAATTTAATAGAGTGGCGGCGATGTGGGGGGGGCCTCGATTCAGGGGTGCATAGGTAGTTTATGGGTGTTAGTGTACTGTAGAGCACAGTAGTTAAGAGCTTTATGAACCGGCGTTAGCCCAGAAAGCTCTTAACTCCTGGCTTTTTTCTGCGGCTGGAGTTTTGTCGTTAGATTTCTAACGCTCACTTCAGCCAAGACTCTAAATACCGGCGTTAGAAAGATCCCATTGAAAAGATAGGATACGCAATTGGCATAGGGGGATCTGCGGTATGGAAAAGTTGCGGCTGGAAAGTGAGCGTTAGACCCTTACCTACACAACTCTAAATACCAGCGGTAGCCCAAAACCAGCGTTAGAAGCCTCTAACGCTGGTTTTGACGGCTAACGCAGAACTCTAAATCTAGACGTTAGTATTTAATAAATTGTTATAATGTGTATTACTGTAAATATTTTACATTCCAATGTTCTTCACATAGAGGAATATGCCTATATATATATATATATATATATATATATATATATATATATATATATATATATATATATATATATATATGCTCTGTGGGAGTCCTTCTTCCTCTGATATATTTGTTCACAGCGGACTGTCTGACCCGACTTCCTCCACGCCGAGTGTTGGATTCCTGGATGAGCAGCCTGCTTCATGCTGTGCGGACGGCGGCGTCTAGGCTCCCAAGCTAAGTGATATAGCCATACCTTACCTTAAATGCCTTTGTTTTATATATATATATATATATATATATATATATATATATATATATATATATATATATATATATATATATATATATATATATATGTTAATAAATAAATAGAACATTGAAATGTTAAATATTCATATTTTCATGTCAGGTTAGCACACTTGAAAAAATGCTATCTTGTTTGGACGCGAGTAGTGTGTTTTTTTTTTTACTTTTAGTTCTCCATTAAAGTCTATGGAGGAATACATTAACTCTGTCTCGATATTAGAACTACGGCTTTTTGCAAAAAACTTTTTACTTTCATCTTGTAATACCTGACACTCTCAAAAAGCTTACTTCTATCGGAGTTAATGCGCAAAAGAGGGAGCGATAAATACCGTGCTACTCGTAATCTGGTCCTTAATGTTCCTTTGATTTAATGCTTTTAGTTATTGAAGAATGCAGTACACTAATGAACAAGGCCAGGGCTAAAATTCAATGCTATAAAAAGATACCAAACTTGGCTCACTGAAGAATGGAAAGACTGAGCACTGGTTAGACAAACTTAAAGAACAGATGCAGGATTACAAAAAAGAACTTGTAATTTTTAGGAACAACAAATTAACAACGATAGAGGGTAGCTATAAAGATAGAGAGTGTAAAGCTGTCTCTTGAAGCCTGGATAATGGACACCATTTAGACCGAGACAAGTCAGACAGTTCAGGAGCAGAACCCTCAATACGGTAGACACGAGTTCACGCTTTGACTCTAACACCTCAAATAATTTGGAAACTGCCCCCCGAAAAGCCTATGTGACACACTAATAAATACAGATCTAATCCACTGCTACAGACCACTGCATTGGCTTTTAAACACGAAACATGGATGCTATCACTTCATTAGTTGCACTACATGCCATATTATGATCCAAGGAATGAAATGTAGTCACCCACACAATAATAAAAACAGTACAAGATTAAACAATACATCACATGTACCACCAAATGTGGGTTTTATTTACTTTACTGTAATTGTGGCCTGTTCTATGTGGGCAAGACCACTGAAACAATATGTACACAAATTGCTAATCATCGTACCACCAGGACAGCAATTAAAAACAAGGACATTAACCAAGCTCTCGCAAGAAATTTTGAGATGGCCCAACATACAGTGACTAACTTGTGCTTTAGGCTAATTGACCATGTCCAACCACTCAGAAGGTGACAGAAACAAAAGACAGCTTCAACCAGAGGCCAGATGGATCTACCAATTGGAAATCCAAGGGGACTAAATATGTCAATTGTTTGCTACTATTTTTTGTGACTATACACTGTGGTCAGGGAGGGGTACACTGAAGACAATTGAGGTTGCATTGTGACCACATGGCCCCAGAGTGGAGCAGATGTGCTTGGCAAAAAAAGAAGTCACTTGCTTTACACAACATGCTGCCTTCCAAAAATAGCTCCCAGTTTAGAAAAACAGGACTTTCTTTTCCTGATAAGCTGAGTGGTGGACAGGCCAAATATTTTCCACTCTATTTTTGTGCCCACCATTAATCCTATACAACAGGACAACCAACTAGGATATAGAAGACAACTTGCCCAATATTTGTCCAGGTAGTCTGTTCTGTAATTAATCTATACAATATGGGGCTTTCAAGCAATTATATGAAGTCTTATTTTACATGCATATATGTTTTTTCACATAAATGTATTTCTTGTTATCTTTTGTTAAAATACATTTAATATTGGCAAGAAGATTATTATAACAGGGCATTAAACTAAATTTTGCTCTAAAATCTCTACTTTTGGTTGACATTCCAAAGTAAAACTTTAAATACATTTTAACAGAATTTCTAAGGCAATTACCACTAAGGTGCATATAATATAGCTATTGGATGCCTGCCATTGACTCTAAAGAACATACAATGGCACTAACTTAATTATGAAGTTAATATTGGCTGCATGCCTTAAAAATCTGGCAAAGTTAACTGCTCCCAAGGAACACCTTAGTATAGTTTTATTTGTTAAAATAAAAGGAAATGTATTTGTTTTCTAAGATGTATTTCAAAATTATTGACTACAAATCAAGTACATTAAGACACCATTATTTAACTAACAATGTTAAAGCAACTGAAACATCTTAATAAATATTTTAATAACCATTTGGGTTCACTCCAATTGTTTGAAGAAAGCATATTGTAAAGAGTTTAACCTTGTTTATGATTAAGATACAGTAGGGGACATGATGATCACTTGGGGCTTAATGCAGAGAATAATCCAGCATTCTGTTTAAGCTTGCAGAAAATGTGTACACTTTACTTAAAGTGACATTGCAGCCAAATGTGTATGTGTGTATATATATATATATGCAAATCGAAATGGATGGCGCTGGTCTTGGTGTGTAGTTAATTTTTCTAATGATAGATAGAAATGGACTTGATGTGCAAGTTTAGATCCAACAAAATAATGTGCAGTATACTCACTCCTTTAATATTGTGAGTTCAGCTTCTAAGGTGTGTCTTTCTCCAAAGGATAGGAAGGCAAATTTCAAAGATGATATCAGCTGGGCTGGAAATGGATTAAAAACCCCATCAGCAGTAAAGTAGTGATTTTTTGTTATAAATCAAGTAGTAACTTACTTATCCAATATAGTAAGTCCGGCTCGTCACAGGAAAGAATGATTCCAAATGTGAAAGATAAAAATATTTATTTTAGCTCTACGCGTTTCAACGCTCAAGCGTCTTTTTCAAGAGCAGTAAAAACAGATAAAAAGTTTGCATAATACTGTGACTCATTGTAGCCGGGTTTATATACAGCTGTATCAATGTTCCAATTTCCTGTGTCCAACAGGAAATTGGACTCACATGAAAGATATACATAAAGGAGTTTATATGAATGTTTAAGCCCAACCTTATTATTTACATCGCTAAATCTTTTTTATGTCGTTATATCGAAAATAAATAAAATACTTTTGTAATGTGGTTCGGCGTAAACATACAAACAATAGATGGTAGCCAATGGTGACGTTCCTTTAAGATTTTGTCCAATGAAAATACACTGATAAGTTAAGTTCCCATTCAAGTATTCCTTTTGTTTTAGTTCCTTTTCAGGTCCGCCTTAATGTCACGTGTTTTTTTCTAGCTAATCCGATCTCACTGGAATGTTCTCCGTTAGTGTGTGACGTTGCGTGGGCTTGTTTGGTCATGTGTTGTTTTTAGCCAATCCTAAGAACCATCCTTTTTTCAGTGACTCTGTTCGAATGTGTCGATGCTTTACAATTTGGGCTCAATATGAACCGGTGTTCTATAGATAGAGAAAGAAGGGAAAGCGGCAGTATCCATTCTGGTCACATATAAAACAATTACATTCTACATGATGTTTCTACAGCAACTTTAGACAACATTGGGACCATATCCAAATGATGTGAAAACAATACAATTGTAAAAGAATCATGTTTTTTAGTGTTTTACAGGCCAAACGGCGCTATAAAAAGTGATAACAGAAGAAACATTGTACAATAAAATGTATCATTTCCTTAAGACAATACTTCTTCTAAATGTTTTTAACAATTCTGATGAAAAAATCTTTAGTGTGTGATATTAATGAAAAACAGAAAAAATAAATAAATAAAACCATATTTTTTTTCGTTTAATATTATAGCTTGTGTCTGTCTTAAAGAGATAGATGTAAGATTAAATAGTGAATAAAATAAAACCATTTTTTTCGTTTAATATTATAACTTGTGTCTGTCTTAAAGAGACAGATAGAAGATTAAATGATGAGTGTTGTATTAAATATTAAGTTTTGTGGATACTATATCCATAATATACACGTAGTATAAATTCTGGTGTCTAATTTGGGTGATAAAAAATTAATATTTGGAATGTTTAAGAAAGGTGACTCTATTTTCATAAGGGTTTAAGGTTGTGACCCCTAATATTTAAGAGTTATTAGTTTAAATAAAAGCCGCTATTCGAATGTCTTTATTTAACCCCCAATGGTTATAGGTTCTAAGTGTGTGGATCCACCATAATTCTCTCTTATTTAATTCATGTTCTAAAAATCCTCCTCTCCAATGGGTGGATACTTTCTCTATTCCTATCCATGAGAAGTTACTGAAATCAAATTTGGGACAAGTGTTACAATGTAAAGGAACACCATGGTCCTCATGTTTCTTATCTATTTTGTTGAGATGTTCTAAAATGCGAGTCTTAAGAAATCTAGTAGTTTGTCCTAAATATTGAATTTGACAATTGCACTGCAATAAATATATAACATTTTTGGTTTTACATGTGATGAAATGTTTAATTATGTAGGTTTTGCCTGTTGTAAAGGAGGTGAAGGATTTATGGGTTCTTTTGGTATAATTGCAACCTTTACATTTCCCACATGTGTAGAAACCCTGTAAATTTGAAATACTTAAGGGTGGTTTAGGAGCCATCCTCTTTATTAGTGATGGAGCTAGTTTTTGTTTGAAATTACTACCTCGTCTGTATGTAATTTGTGGTTTGGTGGGTATAATCTTACTTAGGAATTCATCATTTTGTAAAATATACAAATAATACAACACACTAAAAAGCGCCCCACATAAAAAAGGATATATGATGTATGATTTACATCCAAAGAGTGATTCCAAAGATTCTATTCACAGAGTAGGGGTTGCTGCCACCACAAATACACGTTTCTGGAACCGGATAAACTACAAGATAAAGAAAAGAACAAAGGCAGGGTGCATCCCCTCTAAGTGTAATTTAGTTAATATGATGTTCATATTGTTCTTATTAAGATTATTGACAAATTGCTGACAATTATCTATACTTCCCCTCCAAATACAGAGGACATCATCGATATATATCTCCGCCATGTCCTCTGTATTTGGAGGGGAAGTATAGATAATTGTCAGCAATTTGTCAATAATCTTAAGAACAATATAAACATCATATTAACCCCAGAGCTGCACAATACCAAAGCAACTTTTCTAGACTTGTCCATCATAACCATTGATGGATGTATACATACTAAAACACACTTTAAAGAGTGTGATGTGAATACATACATTCAACATGATAGTCGACATCATCCGTCAGTGTTAAAAGCAATTCCTAGAGGACAATTCCAACGAATTAGGAGAAATTGTGACAGAATAGAAGATTACGAGGAGCAATCACTAATACTTAAAAATAGATTCTTAGAAAAGGGTTATTCTTTAAGCAACCTTGAAGCAGATAGACAATTAGTTAAAAATATGGATCGTAATACTATCTTGGCCAAACAAAAAACTGCTACAAATAAACAATCTTCTTTTCCCAGATTTATTACCACATTTAATTCAGGACACAATCAAATTACTAATATAATTAAAAAACATTGGCATATTTTACAAAATAATGAATTCCTAAGTAAGATTATACCCACCAAACCACAAATTACATACAGACGAGGTAGTAATTTCAAACAAAAACTAGCTCCATCACTAATAAAGGGGATGGCTCCTAAACCACCCTTAAGTATTTCAAATTTACAGGGTTTCTACACATGTGGGAAATGTAAAGGTTGCAATTATACCAAAAGAACCCATAAATCCTTCACCTCCTTTACAACAGGCAAAACCTACATAATTAAACATTACATCACATGTAAAACCAAAAATGTTATATATTTATTGCAGTGCAATTGTCAAATTCAATATTTAGGACAAACTACTAGATTTCTTAAGACTCGCATTTTAGAACATCTCAACAAAATAGATAAGAAACATGAGGACCATGGTGTTCCTTTACATTGTTTCACACCAGGTGTGAATACAGCACCACTGAATGTGCACGGTGTAGAGGAAAAACTGCAACTCCTCTAAATCATTCAATAATTCATAAAGTCCACCAGCACTTATTTGTATAAAACTTTCATCTTTTATTGAAGGACCAAGTTAAAATAAGCAACGTTTCGTGACCTTCTGTCACTTAATCATGCTCTCTGTTACATACTGACAAAATTCCTTTTTAAACATTTAGTTTCTCGCGCCAAATTGTTGCAAACAATATTCTTGCGCCAGAAAAAATGTGTAGAGATGTAATATGATAATACAACAGCAGATGGCGCAAGAATATTGTTTGCAACAATTTGGCGCGAGAAACTAAATGTTTAAAAAGGAATTTTGTCAGTATGTAACAGAGAGCATGATTAAGTGACAGAAGGTCATGAAACGTTGCTTATTTTAATTTGGTCCTTCAATAAAAGATGAAAGTTTTATACCCATAAGTGCTGGTGGACTTTATGAATTATTGAATGATTTAGAGGAGTTGCAGTTTTTCCTCTACACCGTGCACATTCAGTGGTGCTGTATTCACACCTGGTGTGAAACTATCTATTGGAAACTGCAGAATACGAGCACACTGTCTAAAGGATATGGAGAATGCAGAAGGACAAGCCACTGGAGCGGATAGCAGCAATACTTATGCATACAGTGAAATAGATGCGGCACGAATAACAGCCTTAACTAGAGGGTCCAGGGACTTTCTAAGATCAAACCCATCGGAGGTGGTGGGGAAGGAATATGAGGCGTTAAAAATGAAATTAATGAAATGAGACCTCCATGCTACTACCCTGGCGGAGTATTACAGGGTAAGGAGGATCCCTCGAGGCCTGAGAATGCACACCTGCCCAAACTTACTGAAGGAGAATAAAAGTTACTGTGATCGGTTTGAGGCTATACTGAACATGTGTTCTCTAGACCTTATGGTATGCACAGTAGAGGCCCTTCTAAAAGAAATTGAGCTACAGACGGAGGTGTCTAAGACCCAGAGAGCGGAGCTGGCAGCAGCACTTACCCGGGAGGAGGTTGAGAGCCTTGACAAGAAGCTGGAAGAAAAAATCCAAGCCGAACAAAAGATCATCAAGGAAGTGAAGCGCACAAAGTTCCAGCGCGATGAGGATGATTACAAGACGGGGAGAGTATACAAGTGGCGTGGAAATCCCCATGGTAACCAGAACGTCCATAGATACAGAGGCCGGGAGAGGGCCAATCAGAAGAGACAACATCAGACGCGTAGCGGAAGTGGGTCAGACCGGTCCGATACGTCATCAGAAAGCACATACGGGTCCCCTTTGGAGCAGAGCGGCAGCGAGAGCGACATCGCCGGGGAGGCCGCAAACATGGCAAAGGGAGACAAAAAGAAAAAACATCTACAGGCGGAGAAAGCAAGGAAGTCTCAGAGAAAAGCCGCACAGATGAAATAGCGGACAAGCAGATGACGGTGGTAAATATATCTAGCCAAGAACTTACTATACAGGAATTGAATGTACTTGACAAAGGACTCTCATATTTTCCGTTTAAAGATATTGACTATTTTGAGTTATCAAAAGATCTATATAGACTTTTCAGAAATATTAAGTTAAAAGTGTGGCATGGAGAGTCCATGAGTTATTCATCAGTCAGTAATAAGGGTGTAAATGGTGGAGGAAATAAAACTATGTTATCATTGCAAGATTATGGTCTCAGAAAAAAAAGTTCTTTTTGTCCCAATACAACAAATCATAGTGTGAACACATTTATTAACTTAGTGGAGAATGAAATTAGGCAATTACAGAATACAACTAAGAACAAGGCTAATGCTAGGATAAAAAAAGCAACAACGAATAATTTCTCTAAGAATGATAAATTAGCATTAAAAACATTAAAATCCAATAAAAATGTAATACTGAAGGGGGCGGACAAAGGTGGAGCTACTGTAGTAATGGATAAGGCTTACTACATACAAGAGATAAGAACACAATTGGGGGACCCAGACACATACAATCAAATATCCACAAATCCAGTGTATAAAATACAAAAAGAGATAAGATACATCTTAGATCAGGCTGTGAAGGCCGAAATTATAGATAAAAAATTAGCAGGATATTTGTATGTGGACAAACCTAGGACACCGGTATTCTACACGGTACCTAAAGTACATAAAGATCTAAAAAGACCACCAGGGAGGCCCATAGTGTCCAGTGTGGAGTCTATCTTTACGAACATATCAAAATTTCTGGACAGATTACTTCAACCTGAAGTTACCAAAATGGCTAGTTTTGTGAAGGACATGGGTCACTTCCTTGAGAAGGCAAAAATGTTGGAATTACCAACAAGCCGGTATCTGCTGTTCACCATGGATGTCAGGAGTTTATATACATCCATTAATCATGAGACTGGAATATCCATTATCAGAAAGACACTCATGGTGAGCGGCAGATACACGGCTGACCAATGTGAATTTGTGGAGAGACTGTTATGCCTAGTCTTATATTGGAACTATTTCCTTTTTCAGGATGATTGGTTTATCCAGGTCAAGGGCACGGCAATGGGCTCCAACGTCGCCCCATCATACGCAAATTTATTTATGAACGAATTCGAAGAGAGGAGAGTCTATGAAAATCACCTCTATAAGAAATATGGAGCAGTTTGGTGGAGATACATAGACGACATATTCGGCGTGTGGTGGGGCGACGTTGGAACCCTTGAGAGGTTTGTCAGAGAGCTCAATGTAGAGGTAAGAGGACTGTATTTCACTATTACATATAGTGAGGAATCCGTCACTTTCCTGGATACAAAGATAAGCAAAACCTTTGATGGATTGAAATTTGATCTCTATGTTAAAGAGACTGATAAGAATACTCTGCTAAAATATGATAGCTTTCATCCAAGGAGATTGGTGGATTCCTTGCCTAAGAGCCAGTTACTCAGGGTACAGAGAATAGTTAGTGATGAGGAGAGAACAACTAGACTAGAACAGATGAAGAACAAGTTTCTAACTAGAGGGTATCCCTCCAAACTCCTTGACAACATGCTAGAAGAAGTAAGACACCCTAGACCCAAAAAAGAAAAAAGACACAAAGGATAGGATAGTATTCGTGTCCCAACACAACCCACACAGTAATAAGGTGAGCAAAATTATCCGAAAGAATTGGCATATTCTAAAAAATTGCAACCCAGATATACCACAATTACAAGATCCACCGCTTATGGCCTATAGGCGGGTAAAAAATATAGGGGACCATTTGGTAAGATCTGATGTGGGCCCTAGTAGAGAATGCAGACAAACATACATAGGCAGCAAAAATAAAGGGACCTACCCCTGTTTGGGGTGCATGTCCTGTAGTTCTATCATTAAGGGTCATCATTTTTTTCACCCACAAAGTGGCAAGAAATTTACAATTGAAGGTTTTTATACATGTGACAGTACACATGTTATTTACCTTATTAAATGTCCGTGTTCCCTTATCTATTTGGGGGAAACTACCCAAAAGATCAGGGACCGCCTTACACAACATCGTAGCAACATCAGGAGAAAAAATGTTGAGGCCCCCCTAGCTAAACACTTCATAGAGAAGGGACATGGTATTAGCCAATTACGTTGGCAAGTGATAGAACAGGTACAGCTACCTAGGAATGGATCAGACCGTGAGCAGTTGCTCAAACAAAGAGAAATGTGGTGGATCCACAAAATGGAATCCATGGTACCAAAAGGGATAAATAGATATTTTGATCTGTCATGTTTTCTGTAAAACTTTAACGGTATTTCTTTAATGGGTTATTGCAAATATAGTAGCACTTATTCCGAATTTAAAAAATGGGATTACACTGTGATAAGTTCCATGGATACGTAACAGAATATATGTAGCTGCAAATGAATGCTCCTATAGTGACACTTGTTTTTAATTATTGTTACATATGCATCCTTTTAAAAAAAGAAAAAATGTGTAGAGATGTAATATGAAAATACAACAGCAGATGGCGCAAGAATATTGTTTGCAACAATTTGGCGCGAGAAACTAAATGTTTAAAAAGGAATTTGGTCAGTATGTAACAGAGAGCATGATTAAGTGACAGAAGGTCACGAAACGTTGCTTATTTTAACTTGGTCCTTCAATAAAAGATGAAAGTTTTATACCCATAAGTGCTGGTGGACTTTATGAATTATTGTTCCTTTACATTGTAACACTTGTCCCAAATTTGATTTCAGTAACTTCTCATGGATAGGAATAGAGAAAGTATCCACCCATTGGAGAGGAGGATTTTTAGAACATGAATTAAATAAGAGAGAATTATGGTGGATCCACACACTTAGAACCTATAACCATTGGGGGTTAAATAAAGACATTCGAATAGCGGCTTTTATTTAAACTAATAACTCTTAAATATTAGGGGTCACAACCTTAAACCTTTATGAAAATAGAGTCACCTTTCTTAAACATTCCAAATATTATTTTTTTATCACCCAAATTAGACACCAGATTTTATACTACGTGTATATTATGGATATAGTATCCACAAAACTTAATATTTAATACAACACTCACCATTTAATCTTATATCTGTCTCTTTAAGACAGACACAAGTTATAATATTAAACGAAAAAAATGGTTTTATTTTATTCACTATTTAATCTTACATCTATCTCTTTAAGACAGACACAAGCTATAATATTAAACGAAAAAAAATATGGTTTTATTTATTTATTTATTTTTTCTGTTTTTCATTAATATCACACACTAAAGATTTTTTCATCAGAATTGTTAAAAACATTTAGAAGAAGTATTGTCTTAAGGAAATGATAAATTTTATTGTACAATGTTTCTTCTGTTATCACTTTTTATAGCGCCATTTGGCCTGTAAAACACTAAAAAACATGATTCTTTTACAATTGTATTGTTTTCACATCATTTGGATATGGTCCCAATGTTGTCTAAAGTTGCTGTAGAAACATCATGTAGAATGTAATTGTTTTATATGTGACCAGAATGGATACTGCCGCTTTCCCTTCTTTCTCTATCTATAGAACACCGGTTCATATTGAGCCCAAATTGTAAAGCATCGACACATTCGAACAGAGTCACTGAAAAAAGGATGGTTCTTAGGATTGGCTAAAAACAACACATGACCAAACAAGCCCACGCAACGTCACACACTAACGGAGAACATTCCAGTGAGATTGGATTGGCTAGAAAAAAACACGTGACATTATGGGGGACCTGAAAAGGAACTAAAACAAAAGGAATACTTGAATGGGAACTTAACTTATCAGTGTATTTTCATTGGACGAAATCTTAAAGGAATGTCACCATTGGCTACCATCTATTGTTTGTATGTTTACGCTGAACCACATTACAAAAGTATTTTATTTATTTTCGATATAACGACATAAAAAAGATTTAGCGATGTAAATAATAAGGTTGGGCTTAAACATTCATATAAACTCCTATATGTATATCTTTCATGTGAGTCCAATTTCCTGTTGGACACAGGAAATTGGAACATTGATACAGCTGTATATAAACCCGGCTACAATGAGTCACAGTATTATGCAAACTTTTTATCTGTTTTTACTGCTCTTGAAAAAGACGCTTGAGCGTTGAAACGCGTAGAGCTTAAATAAATATTTTTATCTTTCACATTTGGAATCATTCTTTCCTGTGACGAGCCGGACTTACTATATTGGATAAGTAAGTTACTACTTGATTTATAACAAAAAATCACTACTTTACTGCTGATGGGGTTTTTAATCCATTTCCAGCCCAGCTGATATCATCTTTGAAATTTGCCTTCCTATCCTTTGGAGAAAGACACACCTTAGAAGCTGAACTCACAATATTAAAGGAGTGAGTATACTGCACATTATTTTGTTGGATCTAAACTTGCACATCAAGTCCATTTCTATCTATCATTAGAAAAATTAACTACACACCAAGACCAGCGCCATCCATTTCGATTTGCCTACTGTTTGTACAGTCCCTGGGGAGAGACTGAAGGAAGGCAGCGGTCATCTTTATATCATTTTAATAAGGAGAGTATTGTTTTTTAGCACATTGTGTTGAGCATATTTGTTCGTTAACATCTGACTTGTCTGCCACACACACATTTTCTGCATACGTGTATATATATATATATATATATATATATATATATATATATATATATATATATATATATATATATATATATATATATATATAGTATATACACACACATACTCAGGCAGTGTTGTGCTTACACAACCAGACAGTGCACATTGAAAGTAAATGTAAGATAAGCCGTGATGTGGGGGGGCTTTAATAAAAAGCTGGCTGCAGTAACCTCATAGTGAATTATTAGTACTGCGATTAGTACTCCTGAATCTATAATGACATTCCAAGACAAGTTTCCAGAAGTAAATAGAAAACTTTAGCTCACCACTTGTGTGTGCCGCTCCAAACCACACACTCAAGGCAAAGAACCTGCTCTCAGTCTGGATCGCCTTGTCTGCTTTCACAGCCACTTGGCTTGCTTCACAGGATCTGTACTGTGTCAGGGTTCACTGCATGCTCTGCTCTCTTATGCTCCCAAAACTATCCCAAACTTGGTGTGAAGGTGCCTGAATTGCAGGGAAAATATGAATCACAAGATAAAAATAGCCGGCACAAAATTTCATTAAAACAAAGACTTTACTGACATGTCAATAAAAAAGCATAGGTAGAAAAACATTTTTCTACCTATGCTGTTTTAACGACATGTCAAAAAATTCTTTGTTTTAATGAAGTTTGCGCCGGCTATTTTTATCTTGAGATATACTGTATGTATGTGTATATGTATATATATATATATATATATATATATATATATATATATATATATATATATATATATATATATATATATATATATATATATATATATATATACATATATATATACATATATACATACATACACACACACATAGAGAGAAGCACACTCACAGGAAAGAATAACTGGCTCAATACCATTGTTAGCCTGTTCTATGGCAATTTTCCACCTGAGTGCAGCTTCTTTTAGCCCAGTAATGCTTTTCACAGAGTAGAACTTTCCTGTAGTATATCAGTCTGATCCCGCCTATTACGGTCAGTCCAGCGCCAAAATACCAGGCAATTCCTCTCTGAACAAGAAACACAGCAACCCCAGACGATCGTTTCGGCCTTCATTGGGCCTCGTCAGTGAGGTGTAGCCATATTCCTCTAAGCACACTGAGCAAGGAGTCCACGTCTGGTTTCCCCTTTTTCCCATAGGGAGACTAAATACACACAGAGAGAAGCACACTCACAGGAACGAACAACTGGCTCAATACCATTGTTAGCCTGTTCTATGGTGATTTACCACATGGGTGCAGCTTCTTTTAGCCCAGTAATGCTTTTCACAGAGAAGAACTTTCCTGTAGTATATCAGTCTGATCCTGCCTATTACGGTCAGTCCAGCGCTGAAATACCAGGCAATTCCTCTCTGAACAAGGAACACAGCAACCCCTGACGATCGTTTCCGCCTTCATTGGGCCTCATCAGTGAGGTGTAGCCATATTCCTTTAAGCACATTGAGCAAGGAGTCCACGTCTGGTTTCCCCTTTTTCCCATAGGGAGACTAAATACACACAGAGAGAAGCACACTCACAAGAACGAACAACTGGCTCAATACTATTGTTAGCCTGTTCTATGGTGATTTACCACCTGGGTGCAGCTTCTTTTAGCCCAGTAATGCTTTTCACAGAGAAGAACTTTCCTGTAGTATATCAGTCTGATCCCGCCTATTACGGTCAGTCCAGCGCCGAAATAACAGGCTATTTTCATCTTGAGATATACTGTATATATAAAAATATATATATATATATATCCATCCATAATAGGAAGAGCAGTCACCGTGCACTTCTTATTATGGATATTTACACATTTTTGCAGCACTTCAGGTAATGAATACGTGTTGTCTGGAGTGCTACTTTGGAATATATATATATATATATATATATATATATATATATATATATATATATATATATATATATACACACAAACACAATAGAAAATGGAGGCTCCAGCACAGGTACAAAGTTTGTAAAAGTGGTTTCTTATGGGGTGCACGTACGTCAGAGGGTCCTGCACACCTCAATAATGTCTTCCTTTTGGATTCCTTTATATACAGTATATATATATATATATATATATATAATCATATAATCAACAAGCAGAATGAAGCACTCACTGGACTTTGGGTATCTGTGAAACGTATTTATTCGTGACGTTTCGGGACCTCAAACTTCCCTTCTTCTGACAATACAACAGTAAAAATGAACAAGCTTATAAAGGCCCTCCCCCTAACTATTAACCAATCATCACAAGTTGTGTGCAACCACTGAAAACCCACACATAAAGGTGGCCCAGCTATACAAAATAATCATCATTTTTATGAAAATGCCCGATTACATGTGATGGGCTAAACAAAGTGTTATAACAAGTGCTAAATAAAGAATATATGTTGTCAAAGATCAACGGTGATACATTGTCAAAACACATTCATCCTCCCCCAGACAATAGGCTCCCCTGTGCTGCACGAAAGTGGACCAAACTGCACTGAAAGGCAAGTTATTGGGTACAAATCAACCGCACCTCTAAGCTATTTGGTCATAGCCACCACTATCAATAGTAACAACAGTCCGGCCGAACCTCCCAGACGTCACATGTACCCATGGCAACCACTGACAACATATACATAAGTATAAGTTAATGCCGCCTCACTCATGGCTAAAAACATCAGATATGCGTTGTGTTAATTCATTATCTGCTCGGTCACATAGCCACTACAAATCAAAAGTGTAGGTAGCACCAGATCAATCCCTATAATGGGGCCAAAAGATATCGCACGTAGAGCACCACCCCCTATATCCTCATTGGTCAATAAAAGTAACCACTACCAACAATCCGGCCCATCCCTACAGACGTCATATATATCCATGGCAACCACTGCCAACAAAGAAATGAACATAAGTTAATGCCACATAGCTCAAGACTAGAAACATCGGACATGCGTTGTGCTAATTCAATACCTATACACTCAAATAGCCACCATAAGACAAAGGTTTAAGTAGCACCAGATCAATCTCTATAATGGGGCCAAAGAAGATCGTATGAATAGCACCGCCCCCTATACTCTTATTGGACCATGGAGGCATACCTCCCGTCATGGAAAGATATCATCATTCATCTGGTTCTAACAACCGGCATCAAAAAATAGCTCACCTCACTGTCACGCTATAAACCACCACTACTCAGGCTAATGGTGTTCACCACTATAAGTCCTCAGGTTACCATTCAAACGAGCACACAGCTAGTACTAGAAATCCAGGGGCGAATCAAGGAAACAAACAAACATGCCTTCCAAGAATTCAAAGACATACCAAGCTTTATTAAGCAGCCAGAGTCTAGCGATAAGCAGAATACTGTGTACCAGAGTGTTATATCACAGAATGTAGTGGGGCTAGTCCCCCCAAAACCGCCAGTCAAGTGTAACCTCACATAGTAAACATGCCACCTTGTGAACAACCTACAACCACCAACCAGACACAACATATATTATGACTCAGGGGCAATCCATTATACTGTGTACACCAAAAAGCTGTATCTAGTGGGGAGGTATTGCACACCGTAGTACCCAAGGGTAAGGGTACACTCCTTAGTCTCTCCAATCCAAAGACAATATAAGTCAAAGCGCTAATCTTTTGTGTGAGCCCTCCCTCTGACATCATTGTTAGGGGTTGAACCTCACAAGGGTGCCAGCCACACTTGAAGGTGGAATTAAAATAAGCCATCAGCATCCCGGCTCATCCAGCTACCATACAATTCCAATATAAACAATCAGCCGACAGCTAACTGCCACTCTACCTAAAGCAATCTCAACATTGAATGCGGTCTGGTACCATATTTCATGCACCCAGGCAGGACACCCACTAGCTGTGGGACGGAGACATGGGACCATGATCACTGAGGATAAAGACTAGAGTGTAAGTACTTGAATGTGTAAATGAATATATACATAAACAAATACATATAAATAAAAACAAATATCCTACCTGCAGAATTACATTATTACAGGAATCCCCAACAGCTAAAGGATCCTACTGTAAATAGAGATGGAACCTACATAGACCAACAGTATCCATGACAAATCAAAATATATTATGCAAAAAATACTTGACAACATACAATATTTTATGAAATCATAGACTTTCATCGTGAAAAATGTGGTCATGGACCACATAACCACAATAGACTCTCACTAAATTTCATATTGGATTAGTTCAGGAGAATGGTGTCAATCATAGGAATGTCTGCCATCCAGTTTGAACGTTGAGACCCCTGGGTGCCAGGGTACCCAGTTTGTGTATCCATCTGGCTTCCTTTTGTAGCAAAAGACCGATGATTGGCCATCCATGTCCGGGCTTCATCGATAGTCTTCCCAGTATAAAATAGCCCGCACGGGCAGTTGAGCAGATAGATAATGTGTCGTTGTGCATGGAAGAAAAAAAATTATTTAGTATTTCTTCTTTTATCCGGATGTTGGAACACATTACCGGTATACATGCTATTGCAGGTCACACAACTTGTAGATTTAAAGCAGCCGTTCTTTTTCTTCAGTCAACCTTGGTTGTCCCTCAATGATAGTGAATCAGTCCTCATTAGGTGGTCTTTTAAGCTCCTGCCCCTTCTGTATGCCAAGCATATAGAGATCGATCTGGTGCTGCTTACACCTTTGTCTTATGGTGGCTATTTGACTGCATAGGTATTGAATTAGCACAATGCATGTCCCATGTTTCTAGTCTTGAGCTATGCGGCATTAACTTATGTTCATTTCTTTGATGGCAGTGGTTGCCATGGATACATATGACATCTGTAGGGACGGCTGGATTGTTGGTAGTGGTTACTTTTATTGGCCAATGAGGATATAGGGGGCGGTGCTCTACGTGCTATATCTTTTGGCCCCATTATAGGGATTGATCTGGTGCTACCTACACCTTTGATTCATAGTGGCTATGTGACCAAGCAGATAATGAAATAACACAACGCATATCTGATGTTTTTAGCCATGAGTGATGCGGCATTAACTTATACTTATGTCTATGTTGTCAGTGGTTGCCATGGGTACATCTGGGAGGTTCGGCCGGACTGTTGTTACTGTTGTTAGTGGTTGCTATGACCACCTAGCCTAGAGGTGCGGTTGATTTGTACCCAATCACTTGCCTTTCAGTGCAGTCTGGTCCACTTTCGTGCAGCACAGGGGAGCCTATTGTCTGGGGGAGGATGAATGTGTTTTGACGATGTATCACCGGTGATATTTGACAACATATATTCTTTATTTAGCACTTGTTATAACACTTTGTTTAGCCCATCACATGTAATTGGGCATTTTCATAATAATGATGATGATTTTTTGTATAGCTGGGCCACCTTGATGTGTGGGTTCTCAGTTGTTGCACACAACTTGTGATGATTGGTTAATAGTTAGGGGGAGGGCTTACAGGCCTTTATAAGCTTGTTCATTTTCACTATTGTATTGTCAGAAGAAGGGACGTTTGAGGTCCCGAAACGTCACAAATAAATAAGTTTCACAGATATCCAAAGTCCAGTGAGTGCTTCATTCTGCTTGTTGATTACATTCCTCTCAAAAGCACCCTGGCAGTTGTAGGACGGTGGTGAGAGTGCACATACCTCGGAATTTTTTTGCGAAAAAATTCGGTTCGGCTCAGTTCGGATCGATTCAGATTTTTTTTAATTTTGGTTCGAAGCGATTCGAATTCGGAAAAATTTGAATCGTTTTGGTTCGGATTTGTTTCGGATTCATTCGGATTCGAATAAATTTGGTTCAGTGTTGTTTCGGATTCATTCGGATTAGAATAAATTCGGCTGGATTCGGTTCGGTTCGGAAATTCGGAATTTCAGTAAGTGTTAGGTGGGATTAGACTAGTATTATGTACTAAATTCGGCTGGATTTGGTTCGATTCGGTTCGGAATTTCGGTAAGTGTTAGGTGGGATTAGGCTTATACTGTACAATACTAGTGTAATCCATGGCCATCCGAATTTACAGAATAAAGTAATTCGGATTTATTCGGTAATTCGGCAGTATTTTAATTCAGAAATTCGGTTCGATTCGAATCGCCGAATTTGCAGAATTTTCCGAATCATATATATATATATATATATATATAATATCTATATCTATATCTATCACACACATACATACAATGTATATATATATTTGCAATAGCTAAGTGAGTGCAAGGAAGAAAAATCTAAATTAAATCAATATTTGATGTGACCACCCTTTACCTTCTAAACAACATCAATTCTAGGTTCACGTGCACACAGTTTTTTAAGGAATTCAGCACATAGGATGGTTCCAGCATTTTGGAAAACTAACCACAGTTGTTGGAATTGGGCAGCTTCAGTTGCTTCTGTCTCTTCATGTTATCGCAGAAAAGACCTGATGATGTTGAGGGATCTGTGGGGGGCCATGCCATCACTTCCAGGACTCCTTGTTCTTCTTTACTCTGCAGATAGTTCTTAATTACTTTGTCTGTATATTTGTGGTTTTATCATGCTGCAGAATAGATTTGGTGTCAATCAGACTTGTCCCTGATGTTAGTATATATATATATATATATATATATATATATATATATATATATATATATATAAATAAATATATATATATAAAAATAAAACATATAAAACATGCCAATGCACTCCCTTAATATGTAAATTGCTGGTGCTTGGTCCTCTGTAATAATCATCATAACAATATCAAGAGGAGAGAGAAAGAGATTAAACTAGGCAAAGGGGGGGGGCAGTTAGAACACAATAGAATAGAGAGATCAGTCTGTGAATATGTCAGTCCTTTGATATCTCAAGGAAGAGATGACTTAAGAAATGTCACATTAGAAAGTATGGGGGAAAGCACACCAAGTATCAGCAGAAAGCACATGAAAATTAAATGTATGACAACAAATGCAAGAAGCATGACAGGTAAAATGGGGGAGCTGACGCTCTTAGTTGCAGAAGAGGACTATGATGTTATCAGTATAACTGAAACTTGGTGAGATGATTCACATGACTGGGCAGTTAACTTAGAGGGGTATACTTTATTTAGGAGGGACATAAATAATAAAAGGGGTGGAGGAATCTGCATGTATATTAAACATAACCTTAAACCTACAATAAGGGAAGATATTTATGATACAGGCGACAATGTAGAGACCCTGTGGGTGGAAATAAAGAGTGGGGGGGGGAAATGCTAAAAAAAATATTATTAGGAACATGCTACAAGCCCCCCAACATTAGTGACCTGGATGAAACTCAACTACTAATACAAATAGGTAAGGCTGCTAATAACAGTGCTGTAATTATGGGAGATTTTAACTACCCTGATATAAACTGGGCCAATGAAACTAGTTATTCAGCTAAGGGGGATAGATTTATAAATGTTCTCAGGGATAACTTCTTGTCACAATTAATAGAGGAGCCAACTAGGAGTAACGCTATATTGGATTTAGTGCTATCAAATAATACAGATATAATATCAAACATATAAGTCAAAGAACATTTGGGTAACAGTGATCATAACATGGTCACATTTGAAATTTCTTTTCATAAGCAATGTCTTAAAGGTTTAACCAAGACTTTTAATTTTAAGAAAGCAAAATTCAACGATTTAAGGAAATAACATAAATTGGGACAAAGTATTCTCTAATAAAAATACAGAGGATAAATGGATAACATTTAAAACTCTGTTAAATAAATATACATATCAATAAATACCATATGGTTATAAAAATAAAAATAAAAAATCCAAGCCAATGTGGCTGAATATATATGTGTTAAGAGAAATTAGGAAAAAACGTAGGGCATTCAAATTATTCAAAGAAAATAGTGCAGACTCAAAATTCCATATTTAAAAGGAATGTAATAAAGCATGCAAAAAAGCAATCTAATTAGCCAAAATTGAAAATGAAAAATTAATTGCAAAGGATTCTAAATCTAACCCTAAAAGGTTCTTTAAGTACATAAATAGCAAAAAATCTAAGAGACAATATATGGTAGGTACATTAAAATGCGGGGAGGGTAGCATGATTAACAGTGATGGGGAGAAGGCTGAGATACTAAACCAGTTTTTTTTCTTCAGTATATCCAAAAGAGGAACTATTGGATGATACTTTGGAACAATGCCAGCCCATACCATTAATTGGGTTATGTATAGAGGATATCAGAAACAAATTGGATAATATTAAGGTAAATAAAACTCCAGGCCCAGATGGAATACACCCAAGGGTGTTAAGGGAACTTAGCACTGTTATAGACAAACCTCTACTCTTAATTTTTTAAGACTCATTATCCTCAGGCATGGTACACACGGATTGGCGTAAAGCTAATGTGGTGCCACTCTTCAAAAAGGGAAGTAGGGATGATCCAGGAAGCTATAGACCAGTTAATCTGACATCAATAGTGGGGAAGATATTTGAAGGGATTGTATTGATGAGCATATTCGTTTAAACAAGATTATGAGTTCTAATCAGCATGGTTTTATGAGAAATAGATCATGTCAAACTAATCTAATTAGATTCTATGAGGAAGTAAGTAAAAATATAGATAAAGGGGAATCAGTTGATGTGATATACTTAGATTTTGCAAAGGCGTTTGATACAGTGCCACATGAGAGATTAATGCACAAAATTAAGGGACTGGGAATAGCTGAAAATGTTAGTTTATGGATAAATAACTGGATAAAAGATAGGGAGCAACGAGTAATAGTAAATGGATCATACTCAGATTGGACAAAGGTAATCAGTGGAGTACCCCAGGGATCAGTGCTGGGCCCTATTCTTTTTAATATTTTTATAAATGACTTGGAGCTAGGATTAAATAGCGACATCTCTATTTTTGCAGATGATACTAAGTTAAGTAAGGTCATTAGGTCAGAGCAGGATGAACTTTCATTACAAAGGGACCTGCAAAAATTAGAAGTATGGGCAGGTAAATGGAAAATGAGATTTAATACGGGAAAATGCAAGGTTCTACATTTTGGAAGTAAAAATAAGCAGGCAACGTATTATTTAAATGGGACAAGACTTAGCCAAACACAGGAGGAAAGGGATTTGGGGGCTGTAATAGATAACAAGCTAAAGATGGGTGCACAATGCAAGGCAGCAGCTTCAAAGGCTTATAAGATACTAGCATGTATTAAAAGAGGCATTGACTCAAGGGAGGAAAGCATAATTCTGTCACTATATAAAGCCCTGGTAAGACCTCACCTTGAGTATGGAGTGCAGTTCTGGGGACCGATCGCAAAAAAAAATATTGCAGAACTAGAAAAAGTTCAGAGAAGGGCCACAAAGCTAATAAGGGGATTGGAGAATTTAACCTATGAGGAGAGGCTAGCCAAACTGGGTCTGTTTTCTTTAGAAAAAAGGCGCTTAAGAGGTGACATGATTACTTTATATAAATATATTCAAGGCCCATATACAGAGATGGCAGAAGCTCTGTTTATTCCAAGAAAATTGTTTGTGACCAGAGGTCACAATTTAAGGTTGGAGGAAAGGAGATTTAATCTCCTGCAATGGAAACATTTTTTCACTGTAAGAGCAATAAAATTGTGGAACTCATTACCAAAGGAGGTAGTGAATGCCAATACCCTAGATACATTTAAAAATTATTTGGATACATTTCTGTCTATAAACAAAATTCATGGATATGATTGCTAGTATTAAATGGGTCACCTTTTAGTGGGATTATTTAAGCTTAACTGGAGCTTTTTGTATATATTTTAGATTTGTGTAGGTTGAACTTGATGGACTTTGGTCTTCTTTCAACCTCATCTACTATGTTACTATGTTACTATGTATTATACCAGATGTTATACTATAAATTATTATTTATAGTTATTTTAGCTGTATGTTTAGAATGTGTTGCTATATGCAGTATATTTATATGCATATAACTCAGGTAGAATATATATTTGATATCAAATATGTGTTTCTGTGTGCATGTGTAACACAAGTCTACATTCCAAGGAAGGATAACATAATTTATGTAAGAACTTACCTGATAAATTAATATCTTTCATATTGGCAAGAGTCCATGAGCTAGTGACGTATGGTATATACAATCCTAGCAGGAGGGGCAAAGTTTCCCAAACCTCAAAATGCCTATAAATACACCCCTCACCACACCCACAATTCAGTTTAACGAATAGCCAAGTAGTTGGGTAATAAAGAAAGGAGTAAAAAGCATCAAAAAAAGGAATTTGGAAATAATTGTGCTTTATACAAAAAATCATAACCACCATAAACATGGGTGGGTCTCATGGACTCTTGCCAATATGAAAGAAATGAATTTATCAGGTAAGTTCTTAAATAAATTATGTTTTCTTTCGTGTAATTGGCAAGAGTCCATGAGCTAGTGACGCATGGGATAATAATACTCAAGATGTGGAACTCCACAGAAGAGTCACTAGAGAGGGAGGGATAAAATTATAGCCATTTTCCGCTGAAAAAAATTAATCCACAACCCAAAATATAAGTTTATTCCCATAATGAAAAAGAAAAAACTTAAACATAAGCAGAGGAATCAAATTGAAATAGCTGCCTGAAAAACTTTTCTACCAAAAACTGCTTCCGAAGAAGCAAATACATCAAAACAGTAGAATTTAGTAAATGTATGCAAAGAAGACCAAGTTGCTGCTTTGCAAATCTGATCAAATGAAGCTTCATTCTTAAAAGCCCACAAAGTGGAGACTGATCTAGTAGAATGAACTGTAATTCTCTGACCCAACTCCAAATAAGCCTGTTGAATCAAAAGCTTTAACAAGATGCCAAGGAAATGGCAGAAGTCTTCTGACCTTTCCTAGAACCAGAAAAGATAACAAATAGACTAGAAGTCTTTCTGAAATCTTTAGTAGTTTCAACATAATATTTCAAAGTTCTTACCACATCCAAAAAATGTAAGGATCTCTCCAAAGAATTCTTAGGATTAGGACACAAAGAAGGGACAACACTTTCTCTATTAATGTTGTTAGAATTCACAACCCTAGGTAGAAATTTAAATGAAGTCTGCAAAACTGCCTTATCCTAATGGAAAATCAGAAAAGGAGATTCACAAGAAAGAGCAGATAATTCGGAAACTCTTCTAGCAGAAGAGATGGCCAAAAGGAACAGCACTTTCCAAGAAAGTAGTTTAATATCCAAAGAATGCATAGGCTCAAACGGAGGAGCCTGTAAAGCCTTCAAAACCAAATTAAGACTAAGGAGGAGAGACTGATTTAATGACAGGCTTGATATGGACCAAAGTCTGTACAAAACAGTGAATATCAGGAAGCTTAGCAATCTTTCTGTGAAATAAAACAGAAAGAGCAGAAATTTGTCCCTTCAAGGAACTTGCAGACAAACCCTTATCCAAACCATCCTGAAGAAACTGAAAAATTCAAGGAATTCTAAAAGAATACCAGGAGAATTTATGAGAAGAACACCATGAAATATGTCTTCAAAACTCGATAATAAATCTTCCTAGAAACAGATTTACAAGCCTGTAACATAGTATTAATCACTAAGTCAGAGAAACCTCTATGTCTAAGCACTAGGCATTTTCCATACCTTCAAATTTAAAGATTTGAGATCCTGATGGAAAAAAGGACTTTGAGACAGAAGGTCTGGCCTTAATGGAAGTGGCCAAGGTTGGCAACTGGACATCTGAACAAGATCCGCATACCAAAACCTGTGAGGCCATACTGGAGCTACCAGCAACACAAAATCGATTGTTCCTTGATGATTTTGGAGATCACTTTTGGAAGAAGAACTAGAGGTGGGAAAATATAAGCAGGTTGGTAACACCAAGGAACTGTTAACGCATCCACCGCTTCCGCCTGAGGATCCCGGGACCTGGACAGGTACCTGGGTAGTTTCTTGTTTAGATGGGAAGCCACCAGATCTAATTCTGGAAGACCCCACATCTGAACAATCTGAGAAAACACATCTGGATTGAGCGACCACTACCCCGGATGTAAAGTCTGACGGCTGAGATATTCCGCTTCCCAATAGTCTATACTTGGGATATGAACCGCAGGAATTAGACAGGAGCTGGATTCCGCCCAAGCAAGTATCCAAGATACTTCTTTCATAGCTTGGGGACTGTGAGTCCCACCCTGATGATTGACATGTGCCACAGTTGTGAAATAGTCTGTCTGAAAACAAATGAACTGTTCTCTCTTCAACATAGGACAAAACTTAAGAGCCCTGAAAATAGCTCGGAGTTCCAAAATATTGATTGGTAACCTCATCTCTTGATATTTCCAAACCCCTTGTACTATCAGAGATCCCCAGACAGTTCCCCAACCTGAAAGACTTGCATCTGTAGTGATCACAGTCCAGGTCGGACAAACAAAAGAGGCCCCTTGAACTATACGATGGTGATCTAACCACCAAGTCAGAGAGAGTTGAACATTGGTATTTAAGGATATTAATTGTGATATCTTTGTATAATCCCTGCACCATTTGTTCAGCATAGAAAGCTGGAGAGGTCTCATATGAAAACGAGCAAAGGGGATCGCATCCGATGCTGCAGTCATGAGACCTAAAACTTCCATGCACATAGCTACTGAAGGGAATGATTAAGACGGAAGGTTCCGACAAGCTGAAACCAATTTTAGTCGTCTCTTGTCTGTTAGAGACAGAGTCATGGACACTGAATCTATCTGGAAACCTAAAAAGGTGACCCTTGTCGGAGGAATCAAAGAACCTTTTGGTAAATTGATCTGCCAACCATGTCTTTGAAGAAACAACACTAGTTGATTCGTGTGAGATTCTGCAGAATGTAAAGACTGAGCTAGTACCAAGATATTGTCCAAATAAGGAAACACCGCAATACACCATTCTCTGATTACAGAGAGTAGGGCACCGAGAACCTTTCAACCCAAAATATAAGTTTATTCTCATAATGAAAAAGAAAAAACTTAAACATAAGCAGAGGAATCAAATTGAAATAGCTGCCTGAAAAACTTTTCTACCAAAAACTGCTTCCGAAGAAGCAAATACATCAAAACAGTAGAATTTAGTAAATGTATGCAAAGAAGACCAAGTTGCTGCTTTGCAAATCTGATCAAATGAAGCTTCATTCTTAAAAGCCCACAAAGTGGAGACTGATCTAGTAGAATGAACTGTAATTCTCTGACCCAACTCCAAATAAGCCTGTTGAATCAAAAGCTTTAACAAGATGCCAAGGAAATGGCAGAAGTCTTCTGACCTTTCCTAGAACCAGAAAAGATAACAAATAGACTAGAAGTCTTTCTGAAATCTTTAGTAGTTTCAACATAATATTTCAAAGTTCTTACCACATCCAAAAAATGTAAGGATCTCTCCAAAGAATTCTTAGGATTAGGACACAAAGAAGGGACAACACTTTCTCTATTAATGTTGTTAGAATTCACAACCCTAGGTAGAAATTTAAATGAAGTCTGCAAAACTGCCTTATCCTAATGGAAAATCAGAAAAGGAGATTCACAAGAAAGAGCAGATAATTCGGAAACTCTTCTAGCAGAAGAGATGGCCAAAAGGAACAGCACTTTCCAAGAAAGTAGTTTAATATCCAAAGAATGCATAGGCTCAAACGGAGGAGCCTGTAAAGCCTTCAAAACCAAATTAAGACTAAGGAGGAGAGACTGATTTAATGACAGGCTTGATATGGACCAAAGCCTGTACAAAACAGTGAATATCAGGAAGCTTAGCAATCTTTCTGTGAAATAAAACAGAAAGAGCAGAAATTTGTCCCTTCAAGGAACTTGCAGACAAACCCTTATCCAAACCATCCTGAAGAAACTGAAAAATTCAAGGAATTCTAAAAGAATACCAGGAGAATTTATGAGAAGAACACCATGAAATATGTCTTCAAAACTCGATAATAAATCTTCCTAGAAACAGATTTACAAGCCTGTAACATAGTATTAATCACTAAGTCAGAGAAACCTCTATGTCTAAGCACTAGGCATTTTCCATACCTTCAAATTTAAAGATTTGAGATCCTGATGGAAAAAAGGACTTTGAGACAGAAGGTCTGGCCTTAATGGAAGTGGCCAAGGTTGGCAACTGGACATCCGAACAAGATCCGCATACCAAAACCTGTGAGGCCATACTGGAGCTACCAGCAACACAAAATCGATTGTTCCTTGATGATTTTGGAGATCACTTTTGGAAGAAGAACTAGAGGTGGGAAAATATAAGCAGGTTGGTAACACCAAGGAACTGTTAACGCATCCACCGCTTCCGCCTGAGGATCCCGGGACCTGGACAGGTACCTGGGTAGTTTCTTGTTTAGATGGGAAGCCACCAGATCTAATTCTGGAAGACCCCACATCTGAACAATCTGAGAAAACACATCTGGATTGAGCGACCACTACCCCGGATGTAAAGTCTGACGGCTGAGATATTCCGCTTCCCAATAGTCTATACTTGGGATATGAACCGCAGGAATTAGACAGGAGCTGGATTCCGCCCAAGCAAGTATCCAAGATACTTCTTTCATAGCTTGAGGACTGTGAGTCCCACCCTGATGATTGACATGTGCCACAGTTGTGAAATAGTCTGTCTGAAAACAAATGAACTGTTCTCTCTTCAACATAGGACAAAACTTAAGAGCCCTGAAAATAGCTCGGAGTTCCAAAATATTGATTGGTAACCTCATCTCTTGATATTTCCAAACCCCTTGTACTATCAGAGATCCCCAGACAGTTCCCCAACCTGAAAGACTTGCATCTGTAGTGATCACAGTCCAGGTCGGACAAACAAAAGAGGCCCCTTGAACTATACGATGGTGATCTAACCACCAAGTCAGAGAGAGTTGAACATTGGTATTTAAGGATATTAATTGTGATATCTTTGTATAATCCCTGCACCATTTGTTCAGCATAGAAAGCTGGAGAGGTCTCATATGAAAACGAGCAAAGGGGATCGCATCCGATGCTGCAGTCATGAGACCTAAAACTTCCATGCACATAGCTACTGAAGGGAATGATTAAGACGGAAGGTTCCGACAAGCTGAAACCAATTTTAGTCGTCTCTTGTCTGTTAGAGACAGAGTCATGGACACTGAATCTATCTGGAAACCTAAAAAGGTGACCCTTGATGAGGAATCAAAGAACCTTTTGGTAAATTGATCTGCAAACCATGTCTTTGAAGAAACAACACTAGTTGATTCATGTGAGATTCTGCAGAATGTAAAGACTGAGCTAGTACCAAGATATCGTCCAAATAAGGAAACACCGCAATACACCGTTCTCTGATTACAGAGAGTAGGGCACCGAGAACCTTTCAAAAGATTCTTGGAGCTGTCGCTAGGCCAAATGGAAGAGTGAAAAATTGGTAATGCTTGTCTAGAAAAGAGAATCTCAGAAACTGAAAGTGGTCTGGATGAATCGGAATATGAAGATATGCATCCTGTAAGTCTATTGTGGACATATAATGCCCTTGCTGAACCAAAGGCAGAATAGTCCTTATAGTCACCATTTTGAAAGTTGGCACTCTTACATAACGATTCAAAATTTTCAGATCCAGAACTGGCCTGAATGAAATTTCTTTCTTTAGGACAATGAATAGATTTGAATAAAACCCCAGACCCTGTTCCTGAAACGGAACTGGTATGATTACCCTTGAAAACTCAAGGTTTGAAAGAAACTTCAGAAAAACCTGAGCCTTTACTGGATTTGCTGGGATGCGTGAGAGAAAATTTTCTCACAGGAGGTATTACTCTGAATCCTATTCAGTACCCTTGAGAGACAATACTCTGAATCCATTGATTTTGGACAGAATCTGCCCAAATGTTTTGGAAGAAACTTAATCTGCCCCCTACCAGCTGAGCTGGAATGAGGGCCACATCTTCATGCAGACTTGGGGGCTGGCTTTGGTTTCTTAAATGGTTTGGATTTACTCCAACTTGAAGAAGGTTTCCAATTGGAACCAGATTCTTTGGGGGGAAGGATTAGGTTTCTGTTCCTTATTTTGTCAAAAAGGAATGAAAACGGTTAGAAGCTTTAGATTTACCCTTAGGTCTTTTATCCTGAGGCAAAAAAACTCCCTTCCCCCCAGTGACAGTTTGTATAATCGAATCCAACTGAGAACCAAAAAACTTATTACCTTGGAAAGAAAGATATAGTAATCTAGACTTTGATACCATGTCAGCATTCCAATATTTGAGCCACAAAGCTCTTCTAGCTAAAATAGCTACAGACATAGATTTAACATAAATTTAGATGATATCAAATATGGCATCACAGATAAAATGATTAGCATGTTGAAGCAAGCGAACAATGCTAGACAAATCAGGATCCATTTCCTGTTGCGCTAAACTTTCCAACCAAAAAGTTGATGCAGCTGCAACATCAGCCATAGAAATGGCATGCCTGAGAAGATAAGACAAAACTAGTACAATTTAGTGTAGGTGCGCTCCCAGCAGCGGGAATAAATACATGTTTAAAAATTACTGATTAAAAGTGTTAAACAGTGAATATATAACCAAACATAGAAGACATTAAAACTCAATATTTAACAATGTTTAGTTAATCTTATTGATCAAGAGTTTTCTCATTGGTAGATAAAAATAATACAGTTCATATAGAAATAAGGATATAAATAATAACTAATTATTTGTTTAAAACATAGACTCTTAGTATTATGATGCTGTTAAAAAACTATCTGTTTATAATCGACTTTAAAAATACTTTAAAAATACAAAAAACATCTCTGTTTAGATCAGGTTCAATGTAAACTTATACTGGTGTTAAGTAGCTAGCAGCAGAAGTTTGTGATCAATTATATTAGTGCACCAATGCCAGATTGAAAATGGAATTCAAACTAAAATGCCAATTTTCTTATTCCATATACTGTCCATATAAAGAAACTGCATAAATTATTGCACCAATATCCACAAATGAGTAGAACCTAAGTAGAGGGTATTAATATCAATGATGTATATAACACTTTGCTCTCCGGTATGTCTCCTTAGGTTGTACGATGTGTCAAAGGAGGTATCCGTTTAACCAAACTTATTGGCCTGTAACGTTTGAGCTGAAGTTATCAATATACGATGTTAGATATTGTCAATGTTTGTAACACTTAGTCCCCAATATGCTGTCTTTGCCTCTTTGTATTTAGTGTGTCAAAGAATATTCATTTGTTACGCTATGGGGCATATAGCTTTTAGGCTGTGTATGTCTACCGCGCTTATCCGGCTGCTACACCTCAGTGAGCCTACCTGCTCTTA
Source organism: Bombina bombina (assembly GCF_027579735.1). Taxonomy (NCBI): domain Eukaryota; kingdom Metazoa; phylum Chordata; class Amphibia; order Anura; family Bombinatoridae; genus Bombina; species Bombina bombina. Next base: position 70,978,249 of record NC_069508.1, read on the forward strand.
TGTGGGTATCCTCCGTCCACTTCCCAGATGGCACAGGTGTCTGTGCAGCTCTACAGATAGCCGGTGATGTCACATGCACGTCCGTTCTTCTCGAAAGTAGATCCGTCTGAAATAACTCTGCGCAGAGTGTATATGTAGAAAAGAAAGTAGTGACACTTCAATCCTTTGTAATCCTCAGTTCTTTCTTACAAATGAGGTATAAAATTATTCTGTATGTCTGTTGTCTTGTTTTCAGACGGATCTCCTTTCGAGAAGAATGGACGTGCGTGTGACGTCACCGGCTATCCGTGGAGCTGCACAGACACCTGTGCCATCTGGGAAGTGGATGGAGGATACCCACATAAGAGCAGGTAGGCACACTGAGGTGTAGCAGCCGGATAAGCGCGGTAGACATACACAGCCTATAAGCTATATGCCACATAGCGTAACAAATGAATATTCTTTGACACACTAAATACAAAGAGGCAAAGACAGCATATTGGGGACTAAGTGTTACAAACATTGATAATATCTAACATCGTATATTGATAATTTCAGCTCAAACGTTACAGGCCAATAAGTTTGGTTAAACGGATACCTCCTTTGACACATCGTACAACCTAAGGAGACATACCGGAGAGCAAAGTGTTATATACATCATTGATATTAATACCCTCTACTTAGGTTCTACTCATTTGTGGATATTGGTGCTATAATTTATGCAGTTTCTTTATATGGGCAGTATATGGAATAAGAAAATTGGCATTTTAGTTTGAATTCCATTTTCAATCTGGCATTGGTGCACTAATACAATTGATCACAAACTTCTGCTGCTAGCTACTTAACACCAGTATAAGTTTACATTGAACCTGATCTAAACAGAGATGTTTTTTGTATATTTAAAGTTGATTATAAACAGATAGTTTTTTAACATTTGTGACCGGTCACAGCATCATAATACTAAGAGTGTATGTTTTAAACAATAAATAGTTATTATTTATATCCTTATATCTATATGAACTGTATTATTTTTATCTACCAATGAGAAAACTCTTGATCAATAAGATTAACTAAACATTTTTAAATATTGAGTTTTAATGTCTTCTATGTTTTGATTATATATTCACTGTTTAACACTTTTAATCAGTAATTTTTAAACATGTATTTATTCCCGCTGCTGTGAGCGCACCTACACTAAATTGTACTAGTTTTGTCTTATATTCTATATATATCTGTTTTTGGGAGCAGATAAGTGTAAGTGCTAGGGAATCCCCATTTGTGCACCAATAGGACACCTACTCTTTTCTAATGCCTGAGAAGATAGCCAGAATATAAATAAGCTTTCCTTAGATAAGATTCAAGTTTCCTATCTAAAGGGTCTTTAAAAGAAGTACTATCTTCCATAGAAATAGTAGTACGCTTTGCAAGAGTAGAAATAGCCCCATCAACTTTGGGGATCTTTTCCCAAAACTCCAATCTAACTGCTGGCAAAGGATACGATTTTTTAAACCTTGAAGAAGGAATAAAAGAAGTACCAGGCCTATTCCATTCCTTAGAAATCATATCAGAAATCGCATCAGGAACTGGTAAATCCTCTGGAGTAACCACAGGAGGTTTATAAACAGAATTTAAATGTTTACTAGTTTTAATATCAAGAGGACTAGTTTCCTCAATATTCAATGTAATCAACACCTCTTTTAACAAGGAACGAATATACTCAATTTTAAATAAATAAGTAGATTTGTCAGTGTCAATATCTGAGGAAGGATCTTCTGAATCAGATAGATCCTCATCAGGGGAGTATAATTCAGTATGTTGTTGGTCATTTGAAATTTCATCAACTTTATGAGAAGTTTTAAAAGACCTTTAAAGTTTATTAGAAGGTGGGATGGCAGACAAAGCCTTCTGAATCACATCAGCAATATGTAATGTAAAAGCTTATCATGACAACTATTACATACCACAGCTGGAGATATAATCACCACAAATTTACAACAGATGCACTTAGCTTTGGTAGAACTGTTATCAGGTAGCAGGGTTCCAACAGTGGTTTCCTGGACAGGATCAGATTGAGACATCTTGCAAATGTAAGAGAAAAAAAACAACATATAAAGCAAAATTATCAATTTCCTTATATGGCAGTTTCAGGAATGGGGAAAAAATGCAAACAGCATAGCCCTCTGACATAGAAAAAGGCAAGAGGCATATAGGAATGCGGTTTTAAATAATGAAATTATTTGGGGCCAAGTATGACGCACAACGCAAACTGAAATTTTTTGGCGCTAACAACATCCAGAAATGACACACTGGCGTCATTGTAGACGCAACCTTGTGCAAGGAACTCAGCGTCAACTAAGAAGCCGGAAATGACTAATTTGCGTAATCGGACGTACCTTCACGCCGAAAAATTTTTGCGCAATAAAGTTTGTCATTTTGCGCTCTCGCAAGCCTAATTTTGCCTGCAAAATTAAATATAAAAGCAGTCAATTGAAAAAAAGACTATACCCCAGGTAAGAAAAATATTTTCCTAAATATGTTTTTTTCCCAAATATGAAACTAATAGTCTGCAAAAGGAAATATACATAAACCTGACTCATGGCAAATATAAGTACAATACATATATTTAGAACTTTATATAAATGCATAAAGTGCCAAACCATAGCTGAGAGTGCCTTAATGAAAACATACTTACCGAAAGACACCCATCCACATATAGCAGATAGCCAAACCAGTACTGAAACAGTTATCAGTAGAGGTAATGGAATATGAGAGTATATTGTCTATCTGAATAAGGGAGGTAGGAGATAAATCTCTATGACCGATAACAGAGAACCTATGAAATAGATCTCCAGTGAGGAAAACCATTGCTTTCAATAGGTGATACTCCCTTTACATCCCTCTGACATTCACTGTACTCTGAGAGGAATCGGGCTTCAAAATGCTGAGAAGCGCATATCAACATAGAAATCTTAGCACAAACTTACTGCACCACCTCCATAGGAGGCAAAATTTGTAAAACTAAATTGTGGGTGTGGTGAGGGGTGTATTTATAGGCATTTTGAGGTTTGGGAAACTTTGCCCCTCCTGGTAGGATTGTATATCCCATACGTCACTAGCTCATGGACTCTTGCCAATTACATGAAAGAAATAATTATTGAGAGAGATGGTAGGACAAATGGTTAGCAATAAACTATTAACATTGAAGCAAGGTCTTTAGATGTGCAAATAAAGCCATTTAATCTTCCCAATGACATCAGCTTGTCCCACAAAAAAATATCTCAGATGACAATATAAATAAGCAGGACAGCTGAGAGAGACTGGGGAGGAAAGTTGGGATGGAAGGTTGGTAGGTATTCACACACTGACACTCTTATAACACACATGCACACACAAAACTATGCGCACACTCACACTCACGAAACTACAAGCACATACGCACACACACAGTTATTATAGATGGTGCTTTTAAGCTCTGTACCACACCAAAAACAAGTGCTGTTTTGACGTGCTCATGCACGCTTTTTCTCATAGACATCAATTGGGGAGAAGGTGTCTGAAAAAAGTCTAACACCTGCGATCGCGGAAAGAAAATCTCTGTAACGCAGCCCCATTGAAGTCTATGAAAAAAAACCAACACCTAACGTTTAAACCTAACACCTTAACATAAATCCTGAGTCTAAACACCCCTATTCTGCCGCCCCAACATCACTGCCACCTACATAATGTTTATAAACCCTAATCTGCCACCCCTGATATTGCCCGCCACCTAAATAAAGCTATTAACCCATATTCCCCTGCACCCCAACATCGACCTCACTATAATAAAACTAGTAGCCCCTATTCCACCACTCCCCAACATCGCCGCAACTAAATAAAGCTATTAACCCCTAAACCTCTGGCCTCCCCACATCAATACCAGCTAAATAAACCTAATTAACCCCTAAACCGCCAGTCCCCCACATTGCAACAACCTAAATTAAACTATTAACCTCTAAACCTAACCCTAACACCCCCTAACTTTAACATAATTGCAATAGAGCTATATTAAAGTTACAATTATTAACTAAATAATACCTATTTAAAACTAAATACATTCCTGTGAAATAAAAACTAATAGTTATATTGTAGCTAGCTTAGGTTTTATTTTTCACAGATAAGTTTGTATTTATTTTAACTAGGTAGACTAGTTAGTAAATAGTTATTAACTATTTACTAACTACCTAGTTTAAAATAAATACAAACTAACCTGTGAAATAAATCCTAAGCTACCTTTTATTATTATTAACAGGTATTTTGTAGAGCGCCAACAGATTCCGCCATTCTATAAACATAGTTGGTATACAGGATAACATTTTTAGGGATCAAAATGGGTAGAGGGCCCTACCGAGAGTTGCACTTTTGTAGGCGGCTCTTATGAAGGCGATCTACAAACAGCTGGGCTCATAGGGAGCACTAGAAGCTGTAAAAACTAGGGGAGAGTCTTTTGGAGCAAGGCAGGGAGTTCCACAGGATGGGGGCCAGTCTGGAGAAGTCCTGTAAACGGGAATGTGAGGAAGTAACAAGAGAGGAGGAGATTGTGAGTAGAGCGAAGGGGACAGGAGGGGAGAGTAATCTGGAGTCAAGGTCTGAAATGTAGTGGGGAGCATGTGCAGTTGAGGGCTTTATATGTCAGCCCTGAGGATTTTGCGTTTGTGATGGGATTGGCAGAGAGGTGCAGCAGATGAAGAGCAACGTGTAAGGAAGATTAGCCTGGCAGAGGCATTTATTATGGATTGTAAAAGAGTTAGGCGGCAGCTAGGTAGACCAGAGAGGATGGAGTTGCAGTAGTCGAGACGGGAAAGGATGAAAGAGTGGATTAAAATCTTAGTTGTGTCTTGTGTAAGGAAATGTCTAATTTAGAGATGTTTTTAAGGTGGAAGAGGCAGGCTTTAGCCAAGGACTGAATGTGAAGAGGTGAAGGAAAGGTCCTGAGTCAAGAATGACCCCAAGAAATAGAGCATGCGGGGTAGTTTAATGATGGAATTATCAACAGTTATAGAAAATTGGGGGGTGGAGATTTTGGAAGAAGGGGGAAAAAATAAGGAGTTCATTTTTGGAGAGATTTAGCTTAAGGTAGTAAGAAGACATCCAAGATGAGATATGAGAAAGACAGTTAGTGACACGGTTAGTAAGGAAGAAGGTAGGTCTGGTGCAGAGAGGTAGATTTGGGTGTCATTGGCATACAAATGATATTGAAATTGAAAGATGTAAAAAACAATATTTATTATAAAAATAATATGTATAAAAAAAAAAAATGTAAAATATATTTTTTATATCTTTTCCACATATTTTGTAATATTAATTATTTTCCACATATGCTGCAGCAAATATCAGCATCTTGATTGCACACACTATGCCAATTGTTCAATCAACTACTCAAAGCAAGGGTATAAAAGCCCAACCTCATTGACAGGTGTATGCTTGAAAAAGGCTGCTGTGGTCAGCCGAAACGCGTTGCAATACACCTTTCAAGGACCGTTACTTGGAAATACAGTTCTACCAGTTTCTACTTTATTGAGCACTTCAGCTTACCATAGTATCCTCATCACGTGAGCGCAGTAAGACTGCAATCATCAGCCTCATGCTGCAAACACCCACTCTGGGTTCCATCACAGTAATTAAACCTTTTCAAATCACAGCAGGAAACCAACATCGGATAACTTTGTTTAAAGCTTCTTCAGGCACTTGGATAAAATCTGTGCCACATCTTCACAAAGCATGGACACAGAGCTACGGCATTGGGTTTGATAAAAACCAGCTGCAAGTATTATACATACTTAAAAACAATAACTGTGAGCTCCTGGCTCTAATGAAACTAAAATCTTATTTATTTGCCCTTGGGACCAAATTTTTCTACACCATAAAGGAATCCCCTTGATCTCCAATAACTCTAAGTGACCCTGCAAAACGCTCAAATAGATATCCCTAACTGCCAGAAGTTATATCACAATATGGCCGAGATGACGGCCTGGTACTGTCTAATGGAGGATGTGGCGCAGCTTCTAAAAGAGCACTTTTTCAGGATGGAAGCAGCACTTCTCGAGTGGTGCGATATCACTAACATTCCGGAGCATAGTACCTTCAACATGACTAGCGCCAACACTATCTTGGATTGGAGTGTCTCCACTGATATACCAACCCTGGGACCTTGTGTCACCTGCCTGATTCAACCCAACATGGCGACTCGCTTGAGCACTACTGCAGGGATCAGAATGCTCGAGAGGTATGTGCTTTGCCGAGGGCAGCGGAGGAAGACTATCTTGCCATGCACTTTGTCCCTAGACTGCTAGGTGAGAAACGAGTCCATGGAAATGCTCATACCTCGCTCTCAAACTTTGTTTGCAGCTGCGGGGTATGTGAAATTCACAGATCGCGACCAATGTCCTATGGGACTTTCCCCTTGCTCCGTGAGGTAAGGTCAGAAGTGTTCGTGCTTAATAATTCTGTTGCCCCTGTTTGAATTAAGTTCAGCGGGGAACCTCTCTGAGCATCAAGAGCGTACTTCAATCCCCCTGCACCTACGCTGAAAATTGGAGTGGGTTAGATCCTAATGTGCGATTGGTGAGGCAGCAAGTCCATACAATCTATACATAGTTCTCCAGTGCTGTTTACCTATAGATCTGCAGACTTTTTATTTCCCCCTTGATAACCTAACTTGCATTGACCTGCGACATTGCTGGCTACCTAATAGAGCGAGTTAGCTTATGAACAGACAACCCTGGTCAGAGGATGGCTGCGACACAAGTGTTTTAGGCAGCCTGCAGTGTATGTAGCATTTTCCTCGCAGTCAGCGCAACTATAAGACTCCTGTCCTCTATTAGCTGCAATGAATGATGACTTCTACTCGGCTCTATATAGGACTTGGTTTATGTTTTGTTTATGTAAGATTACTAGGGTAAACCTGGATGGACGTAACTCTAAGTTCTATTTTCAATCTTGCCTGGTGCTGCCTGGGAGACTCCAATTCAGAAAGCTATAGTAACAACACGATATCCAGCTGACACACTAAACTTTGTCTTAATATATACTAATCAGTTTGTCTTGTATGCTGACAGCAATGTTTGTGATGCTTTATCATAATGTATTTACAGGCTCCTTACTGTTTACACCTATTGGGGATTAGAACCTAAATATCTTATTACACAATTCCTCCATGTTTGTGGGCTTTTATACTTCTTGAATATGCATGGAGTTGAGGTGGAACCTGTGAGTATGTCGTCCCGCTGCCAGCGGCCGAGGCAGCGTGATGCCTATATTAAACAAATATATAGCTCCATAGTCTTATATCACAATGCATATCACCGTACATAAGCAATGTCTTAACTTTTTGCTATATGACCAACCTTCAGATTTTCCCCTGTATCCTATCTACATTGCTGTAACACCATAGCAAACTCACAGCTGTAGTTAGGTTACAATTCTTGTCATGTGGATGTCTAAGTTGGATAACACTACTGTTCCATTAATATGTGTCTGTTTGATACACTTTTATCTCACCTCCCACTTGGTAGTTTGCTGTCTCCCTTAGGGATTTACTTACACTGGGAATGTTCATTAAGTAAAATATTCTTTGAAATATCCTATAAAAATAATTGTATGCTTATGGCTTGCTTATGTTTAATGTTTTAGATATTTAGTCTGCTTATAATACACGCTGCACATGTGGCTAGCCTAGTGAATTTATTAGGGTATATGTACTATAAAGATAATTCATACATTGTATTTAAGCCCCTATGTTGTTGGCTCAAGTTTGCATAGGAGTCGCGTTAGTCAAACATCTAGTCCCTTTTTACCTAACTGCATTAGCCTCATATACTGACATAGCATTTGCTCTTGTTATATCCCCCAATCTAGGTACCTGGTTTACAATTAGCTCCCTACTTTGGAGAATTATCTGGATAGACCTTATAGCCCCTATATTATGGTATCCCCATGTATCTCCATATCTATAACTATTGCCCTTGAATTTTTCACCGCAAGGCTGCTTTCTTAACTGTATTAATGTACCCCCCTTAGGTAGCCCTAGTGACCTACCTCTAACCCTTAATATATGGCCAATAGCTTGTATAGATCTCACTTCTGGAGATTGGAATAAGTGGCCCTGTTAGGACTGAAATATATCAGGGGTTTTTTTTTTTACTCTCCCGTTTGACATAGTAAATTCACATTTCCAATGCCTTAAATCTGTGCAGCATAATATCTAGTGTTTTGTACCCATCAAATGACGTTTGCCTATTTGTTGCCATTATGCTTTTTAGAAGTTAATACCCTGAATTTCTTAGTATATAGCTCGCTGCTATCTAATGTGCTCACTGAAATAACTCTATTTACCACCTCCGCCCCCCCCCCCTAATATAATAAGCCTCCTATTTTAGAAGGATTATCTATGCGGTCTTTCTCACTTGTACCGCACCCTAGTTACCATCCTTACTTATACAACATTTTCTTTTCCACTATTACGAGCCTTAGTACAACCTTTAAACCTACATAAACATTTGCATATTTTTATACATTATCTATACTCTGGATAAGAATCCCTTCTGTATAGTACTTCACACCCTATAGAGTCCATAGCCCCCTGGTTGTTGCCTTGCTATTACCAATTATGGTTTTGGAGAAAAAGTTAAAAAGAGGTTCTGCATTTGGGGTCCATAAGTGGCCCTGTCGCATCTATGTCTACCTACCTTACATTATGTAGATAATGCATTTAATGTGTACTTTGTCGTTTATCTGTACTGTATTTATGTGCAAATAATTTCTTTTGACAATTTACACTGTAATTGTTTGTTTTCCCTGTTAATACGTGTTAATACTTACTATTTGTATACATGAACAGAAACCTCAATAAAAATTTAAATTTTAAAAAAAAAAAAAAAACAATAACTGCAAATTTAATACTAACAGTGTCAGGCAATCCACTCCTTTCAGGCTGTTATATTATACAATTTAAAGCAGTAAGGTTCATTGTTTTACCGAATTGGTTACACTTGTATTAAGATTACAGAACGATATTCTTACAAAGTGTACTGGTATATGCTATGTAACTATCATCCGTTTTTGCCTATTATAAAACAAAAGCAGTATAAGTTTTAAAAAGAAATGTTCTTTATCATTGTATTTTAGCCTCATTCAACTTTATTTGGTTGGCCAACCTACATTTATATTGTTTAAAAAAATACTATTCATTTATATGTGATTTATTTTCTAAGGGCCTAGATTTAGAGTTTGGCGTTCGCCGTCAAAACCAGCTTAGAGGCTCCTAAACGCTGGTTTTTGGCTACCGCCGGTATTTAGATTCAGTCAGGAAAGGGTCTAACGCTCACTTTGCAGCCGCGACTTTTCCATACCGCCATTTGCGTAATCCTATCTTTTCAATGGGATCTTTCTAATGCCGGTATTTAGATTCGTGGGCTGAAGTGAGCGTTAGAAATCTAACGACAAGACTCCAGCCGCAGAAAAAAGTCAGTAGTTAAGAGCTTTTTGGGCTAACGCCGGTTCATAAAGCTCCTAACTACTGTGCTCTAAAGTACACTAACACCCATAAACTACCTATGTACCCCTAAACCGAGGCCCCCCCACATCGCCGCCACTCGATTAAATTTTTCAACCCCTAATCTGCCGCTCCGTATACCGCCGCCATCTATCCCTATGAACCCATAATCTACTGCCCCTAACACTGCCGACCCCTATATTATATTTATTAACCCCTAATCTGCCCCCCCCAACGTCGCCGCCACCTACCTACAATTATTAACCCCTAATCTGCCGACCGCACCTCACCGCTACTATAATAAAGTTATTAACCCCTAATCCGCCTCACTCCCGCCTCACTAACCCTATAAGAAATAGTATTAACCCCTAATCTGCCCTCCCTAACATGGCCGACACCTAACTTCAATTATTAACCCCTAATCTGCCGACCCGGATCTTGCCGCTACTATAATAAATGGATTAACCCCTAAAGCTAAGTCTAACACTAACACCCCCCTAAGTTAAATATAATTTAAATCTAACGACATAAATTAACTCTTATTAAATAAATTATTCCTATTTAAAGCTAAATACTTACCTGTAAAATAAACCCTAATATAGCTACAATATAACGAATAATTATATTGTAGCTATTTTAGGATTAATATTTATTTTACAGGCAACTTTGTATTTATTTTAACCAGGTACAATAGCTATTAAATAGTTAAGAACTATTTAATAGCTAAAATAGTTAAAATAATTACAAAAATTACCTGTAAAATAAATCCTAACCTAAGTTACAATTAAACCTAACACTACACTATCAATAAACTAATTAAATACAATACCTACAAATAACTACAATTAAATAAACTAACTAAAGTACAAAAAATAAAAAAGAACTAAGTTACAAAAAATAAAAAAATATTTTACAAACATTAGAAAAATATTACAACCATTTTAAACTAATTACACCTACTCTAAGCCCCCTAATAAAATAGCAAAGACCCCCAAAATAAAAAAATGCCCTACCCTATTCTAAATTAAAAAAGTTCAAAGCTCTTTTACCTTACCAGCCCTGAAAAGGGCCATTTGCGGGGCATGCCCCAAATAATTCAGCTCTTTTGCCTGTAAAAAAAAACATACAATACCCCCCCCCAACATTACAACCCACCACCCACATACCCCTAATCTAACCCAAACCCCCCTTAAATAAACCTAACACTAAGCTCCTGAAGATCTTCCTACCTTATCTTCACCATACCAGGTTCACCGATCCGTCCTCCGAAGTCTTCATCCAAGCCTCCGAAGTCATCATCCAAGCCCAAGCGGGGGCTGGCGATCCATAATCCGGCTGAAGTCTTCTATCAAGCGGCGGCTGAAGAGGTCCAGAAGAGGCTCCAACGTCTTCATCCTATCCGGGAAGAAGAGTAAATCCGGACCGACAACCATCTTGATCCAAGCGGCATCTTCTATCTTCATCTGATGACGAACGGCTCCATCTTGAAGACCTCCAGCGCTGATCCATCCTCTTCTTCCGACATCCAACTGAAGAATGAAGGTTCCTTTAAGGGATGTCATCCAAGATGGCGTCCCTCGAATTCCGATTGACTGATACGATTCTATCAGCCAATCGGAATTAAGGTAGGAAAATTCTGATTGGCTGATGGAATCAGCCAATCAGATTGAGCTTGCATTCTATTGGCTGATCGGAACAGCCAATAGAATGCAAGCTCAATCTGATTGGCTGATCCAATCAGCCAATCGGATTGAACTTGAATCTGATTGGCTGATTCCATCAGCCAATCAGAATTTTCCTACCTTAATTCCGATTGGCTGATAGAATCCTATCAGCCATCTTGGATGACGTCCCTTAAAGGAACCTTCATTCGGACTTAGGACGTCGCAAGAAGAGGATGAATCCGCGCCGGAGGTCTTCAACATGGAGCCGCTTGTCACTGCTTTGAAGAAGATGGTTGCCGATCCGGATCTACTCTTCTGCCCGGATAGGAGGAAGACTTTGGAGCCTATTCTGGACCTCTTCAGCCGCCGCTTGATAGAAGACTTCAGCCGGATTATGGATCGCCAGCCCCCGCTTGGGCTTGGATGAAGACTTCGGAGGCTTGGATGAAGACTTCGGAGGACGGATCGGTGAACCTGGTATGGTGAAGATAAGGTAGGAAGATCTTCAGGGGCTTAGTGTTAGGTTTATTTAAGGGGGGTTTGGGTTAGATTAGGGGTATGTGAATGGTGGGTTGTAATGTTGGGGAGGGGGTATTGTATTTTTTTTTTACAGGCAAAAGAGCTGAATTATTTAGGGCATTCCCCCGCAAATGTCCCTTTTCAGGGCAGGTAAGGTAAAAGAGCTTTGAACTTTTTTAATTTAGAATAGGGTAGGGCATTTTTTTTGGGGGGGGTCTTTGTTATTTTATTAGGGGGCTTAGAGTAGGTGTAATTAGTTTAAAATTGTTGTAATATTTTTCTAATGTTTGTAAATATTTTTTTTATTTTTTGTACTTTAGTTTATTTAATTGTAGTTATTTGTAGGTATTGTATTTAATTAGTTTATTGATAGTGTAGTGTTAGGTTTAATTGTAACTTAGGTTAGGATTTATTTTACTGGTAATTTTGTAATTATTTTAACTATTTTAGCTATTAAATAGTTCTTAACTATTTAATAGCTATTGTACCTGGTTAAAATAAATACAAAGTTGCCTGTAAAATAAATATTAATCCTAAAATAGCTACAATATAATTATTCGTTATATTGTAGCTATATTAGGGTTTATTTTACAGGTAAGTATTTAGATTTAAATAGGAATAATTTATTTAATAAGAGTTAATTTATTTCGTTAGATTTAAATTATATTTAACTTAGGGGGGTGTTAGTGTTAGGGTTAGACTTAGCTTTAGGGGTTAATCCATTTATTATAGTAGCAGCGAGATCCGGTCGGCAGATTAGGGGTTAATAATTAAAGTTAGGTGTCGGCGATGTAAGGGAGGGCAGATTAGGGGTTAATACTATTTCTTATAGGGTTAGTGAGGCGGGAGTGGGGTTAATAACTTTATTATAGTAGCGGTGAGGTGCGGTCGGCAGATTAGGGGTTAATAATTGTAGGTAGCTGGCGGCGACGTTGTGGGGGGCAGATTAGGGGGTTAATAAATATAATATAGGGGTCGGAGGTGTTAGGGGCAGCAGATTAGGGGTTCATAGGGATAACGTAGGTGGCGGCGGTGTACGGAGTGGCAGATTAGGGGTTAAAAAAATATGCAGGGGTCAGCGTTAGCGGGGGGCGGCAGATTAGTGGTTAATAAGTGTCAGGTTAGGGGTGTTTAGACTCGGGGTACATGTTAGGGTGTTAGGTGCAGACTTAGGAAGTGTTTCCCCATAGGAAACAATGGGGCCGCGTTAGGAGATGAACGCTGCTTTTTTGCAGGTGTTAGGTTTTTTTTCAGCTCAAACTGTCCCATTGTTTCCTATGAGGGAATCGTGCACGAGCACGTTTTTGAAGCTGGCCGCGTCCGTAAGCACCGCTGGTATCGAGAGTTGCAGTTGCGGTAAATATGCTATACGCTCCTTTTTTGGAGCCTAACGCAGCCCTTCTGTGAACTCTAAATACCAGCGGTATTTAAAAGGTGCGGCCAGAAAAAAGCACGCGTAGCTAACGCACCCCTTTGGCCGCAAAACTCTAAATCTAGGCGATAGTTTTATGGGTAGGGTTTTTTTTTTAGTTTGGGGTTTGGCTTGTAAAAGAGTTAAATGCCCTTTTAAGGACAATGACCATCCAAATGCCCTTTTCAGGGCAATGGGTAGCTTAGGTTAGGTTTTTTTTTATTTTGGAGGGATGGTTGGGTGGTGGGTTTTACTGTTAGGGGGGTCTTTGTATTATTTTTTATTTTTTACAGGTAAAAGAGCTGTTTAACTTAGGGTAATGCCCTACAAAAGGCCCTTTTAAGAGCTATTGTTAGTTTATTGTAGGCTAGGTTTTTTTTTTATTTTGGGTTGGCTTTATTATTTTGATAGGGCTATTATATTAGGTGTAATTCTTTTTTTATTTTGGATCATTTAGTTTGTTATTTTTCGTAATATAGTGTTTGTTATTTTTTGTAATTTAGACTTTTTTATTTTTTGCATTTAGATACTTTGTAATTTTTATAGTGCTAGGATTTTTTTTAATGTGTAGTTTAGTTTTATTTAATTGGTAGTTAGTTTAATTTTAGTTTAATAAATATAGGCAAGTTTTAATTTAATTTAAGATAGGGAAATTGTAATTTTAATCTAAAGTTGGGGGGTGTTAGGTTTAGGGGTTACTAGTTTAATTTAGTTTATTGCAATGTTGGAGGCTTTCGGTTTAGGGGTTAATAGTTTAGTTTAGTATATTTTGTTGTGGATAGCTTGCGGTTTAGGGGTTAATAGGTTTATTATAGTGGCGACGGTGTAGGGCTTAATAACTTTAGTATAGTGGGGTGATGTGGGTTATAGTGGTGACGAAGTCGGGGAGCGGCGGAATAGGGGTTAATGTTTTTTATGTGGCAGTGATATTGGGAGCGGCAGATTAGGGGTTAATAAATTTAATATAGTGCCTCGGTTTAGGGGTTTCTAGGCAGGTACTTTGTACCACTTTAGTTATGAGTTTTACGTTACAATCTGTAACATAAAACTCATAACTACTGCTTTTAGATTGCGTTACGGATCGTGTCGTTTTAGGCTGTAACATAAGCTTTTTAGCCTCACCGCAAAACTCGTAATTGCAGCGCTATGGGAATCCCATGAAAAAACATAATTTTTACGAGTGGGATACTGACGTTGCGTTACAAGCTAAAAGGCTTGAGGTACACTTCTACCGACAAGACTTGTAATGGCTGCGGTGCTGTTTTAACACTGAAAATGCCATATTCTCTGCGTTAAAAAACGAAAACACAACTCGTAATCTAGCTGTAATTAAATTAATAAGCCACCTAACCTAACACCCCCTAAATTAACCCCAAGTATCTAAATAAAAAAATACTAAATTACAATTAAAATAAAAACCTAACCTTACATTAAAAAATCAATCTAAAATTAAAAAAAATAAAAATGTCTAACATTACAGAAAGTAATAAACTAAATTATTAAAACTAAAAAAGTTAAACCTAATCCCTATGAAAATACCCCCCCCCCAAAATAAAAACACACCCTAATCTAAACTAAACTACCAATAGCCCTTAAAATGGCCTTTTGTAGTGCATTACCATAAGTTAAACAACTCTTTTACATTTAAAAAAATTAAGTTCCCCCAAACAGTAAAACCCCACCACCCACCAAACCCCCCAAAATAAAAAAAACTAACACTAAAAAATCCCTAAATACCCATTGCCCCTAAAAGGGCATTTATATGGGCGTTGCCCTTAAAATGGCATTCAGCTCTATTACAAGTGCCCATTAAATCCCTAATCAAAAAAAAAAAAAAAAGCCTAAATCTAACCCCCAGGTAGGTACTCACGGTTCCTGAAGTCCAAGCGGCGACATCATCTTCTATCATGGCAACCTCTTCTATCTTCATCCAGGACCGCGGAACTGAAGATTGGCGACCACAGAGCCATGGAGCCTGGAGGATTCTCTTTGTACGATTGCTGCCATACACTGAATATTGAATGCAAGTTACGTGTTTAACCCCTTAATGACCACAGCACTTTTCCATTTTCTGTCCGTTTGGGACCAAGGCTATTTTTACATTTTTGCGGTGTTTGTGTTTAGCTGTAATTTTCTTCTTACTCATTTACTGTACCCACACATATTATATACCGTTTTTCTCGCCACTAAATGGACTTTCTAAAGATACCATTATTTTCCTCATATTTTATAATTTACTATAAAAAAAATTATAAAATATGAGGAAAAATGGAAAAAAAAACACCCTTTTTTCTAACTTTGACCCCCAAAATCTGTTACATATCTACAACCACCAAAAAACACCCATGCTAAATAGTTTCTAAATTTTGTCCTGAGTTTAGAAATACCAAATGTTTACATGTTCTTTGCTTTTTTTGCAAGTTATAGGGCCATAAATACAAGTAGCACTTTGCTATTTCCAAACCACTTTTTTCCAAAATAGTTACATTAGAACACTAATATCTTTCAGGAATCCCTGAATATCCCTTGACATGTATATATTTTTTTTTAGTAGACATCCCAAAGTATTGATCTAGGCCAATTTTGGTATATTTCATACCCACCATTTCACCGCGAAATGCGATCAAATACAAAAAATCGTTCACTTTTTCACAAATTTTTCACAAACTTTCGGTTTCTCACTGAAATTATTTACAAATTACTTGTGCAATTATGGCATAAATGGTTGTAAATTCTTCTCTGGGATCCCCTTTGTTCAGAAATAGCAGACATATATGGCTTTGGCGTTGCTTTTTGGTAATTAGAAGGCCGCTAAATGCCACTTTGCACCACAAGTGTATTATGCCAAGCAGTTAAGGGGGTTAATTAGGGAGCTTTTTAGGGAGCTTGTAGGGTTAATTTTAGCTTTAGTGTAGTGTAGTAGACAACCCCAAGTATTGATCTAGGCACATTTTGGTATATTTCATGCCACCATTCACCGCCAATGCGATCAAATTGAAAAAAAAAGTTACATTTTTCACAATTTTAGGTTTCTCACTGAAATAATTTACAAACAGCTTGTGCAATTATGGCACAAATGGTTGTAAATACTGTCTGGGATCCCCTTTGTTCAGAAATAGCAGACATATATGACTTTGGCGTTGCTTTTCTGGTAATTAGAAGGCCGCTAAATCCTGCTGCGCCTCACACGTGTATTATGGCTAGCAGTGAAGGGGTTAATTAGGGAGTTTGTAGGGAGCTTGCAGGGTTAATTTTAGCTTCAGTGTAGAGATCAGCCTCCCACCTGACACATCCCACCCTCTGATCCCTCCCAAACAGCTCCCTTCCCTCCCCCACCCCACAATTGTCCCCAGCCATCTTAAGTACTGGCAGAAAGTCTGCCAGTACTAAAATAAAAGGGTGGCTCTCTCTGCACCGGATGGCTTAAAAAGGTTATTGCAGGATGCCTCCATATCGAGGCATCACTGCAATAACCGGGAAAGCAGCTGGAAGCGAGCGGGATCGCTTTCCAGCTGCTTTCCACACAGAGGACGTGCAGGGTACGTCCTCAGGTGTTAACTGCCTTTTTTTTTAAGACGTACCCTGCACGTCCTCGGTCGTTAAGGGGTTAAATAAATGGCGTACCTTGCATTCCTATTGGCTGATTTGAATCTTCAAATTCAAATCAGCCAATATAATGAGAGCTACTAAAAATCCTATTGGGCTGTTCAAATGAGCCATAGGATTTCAGTAGCTCTCATCCTATTGGCTGATTTGAATTTGAAGATTCAAATCATCCATAGAATGCAAGGTACGCCATATTTAAATATTTAAACTCATAACTCATTCAATTTTCAGTGTAGGGAGGTGATCGTACGTAGAGGATCCTCCACGCTCCATTGCTCCGCGATCACAGGTCTTCAGTTCCACGGTCCTGGATGAAGATAGAAGAGGTTGCTGTGATGGAAGAAGATGTCGCCACTTGGAAGAAGACTTCACCGCTGGACCTCAGGAACCGTGAGTATCTATCTGGGGGTTAGACTTAGGCTTTTTTTAAAAAAATATTGAGGGTTTTTATTTTTATATTAGGGATTTTATTGGGCGGTAAAAGAGCGGAATGCCTTTTTAAGGGCAGTAAAAGAGCTGAATTGCCCATACAAATGCCATTTAGTGTTTGTTTTTTTTTATTTTAGGGGGTTTGGTGGGTGGTGGGAATTAGTATTTTTGAAAGGTAAAAGAGCTGTTTAAACTTAGGGCAATGCCCTACAAAAAGCCCTTTTAAGGGCTATTAGTAGTTTAGTATTAGATTATGGGATGCTTTTATTTTCATAGGATTAGGTTTATTTTTTAAATTTTATAATTTGGTTTATTATTTTCTGTAATGTTAGACTTTTTTATTTTTTGTAATTTTAGATTAACTTAATCTTAGTTTGTTTTTTTTAAGTACTGTTAGGATTTTTTATTTTATTGTAATTTAGTATTTTATGCAATTTGGGGTTAATTTAGGGGTTGTTTAGGTTAGGGGGCTTAGTAATTAAATTAGTTATTTGCGTTGTGGGGGGGTTGGGCAGTTTAGGAGTTAATAGATTAATTAGGTTTATTGCGATGTGGGGGTTTTGGTGATTTAGGGGTTAATACATTTATTAGGTCGTTTGCAATGTGGGTGAATGGCGGATTTAGGGTTTAATACATTTATTAAGTAGATCACGATTTGGGTGAATGGTGAATTAGGCGTTAATACTTTTTAGTTTTTTTAGTTTAATATTGATGTTGTGGGTGTGTTGTGTCGGTTAAGGGGTTAATACTTCTATTATTAGTTACGATGTGGGTGAGATTTGTGGATAGAGGGGTTTTTTTACATGTCGGAAGATTTTACCATTTATTTTTTTTCTTATGCAGGGGGGGCAGTTTTTTAAAGTGCGTAAGTCACTGGCGACTTCAGGAAATGTGTATTTACACACATTTCTGGACATCGCTAGTTTATTCCGACTTATGGCACTTTATGAACTGCCGGCGCCATATAAGTGATTCCCCCGATATGCGAGGTGAAATATGGGCGGCGCGGGTTTCAGCAGTTGCACTAAAGACTGTGCCGCATATGTAATCTCGCCCACAAATAATTTACCTGGTAATGGTGGTAATGAGTTAGTTGATTACAAGTGTGTGTTGAGGTGACAGTAGGGGTAATTAAATTAATTACACAATGCAGAGGGTATTAGACCAATCATATCCAATGTGGATTTATTGAAGGATTATCCTGATGGACCTTGGAGGGATAATTATGCAACAAGATGAAGTTGTATAAACAGAGATGATCACACAAAAATTATTTTTTCATTTGTAGTTTATCAAGCCTTTTTTTATAGTCTTGGGCTTTAAAAATGGTATATCAATTTTACTGTATTAGATATAAAAAAGGAAGGTGCAAGGTCCTGGGAAGAACAATACTCATAAAGGAAAGAGAGGCAGGAATGCCCTTTATCTTGCCACACCTTAAAGGCAAATACTTTTGGTGGCAAAAGTAATATGCTGACAAAAAAAAGCTGTTTTGTTCTCTTTTAATGCATAAGATTGGTCTTGACCTGCTTACTCCTGCTCTGATCAGTAAGTATGCTCTGCTGTGCAGACTGTGTATAGAGAACACTGACCAATATTCACCCAGGGGTGTGTGCACCAAGTGTGGTACTGATTAAATGTAAAAACAACGGCTTTGCAATAGCATTTTTTGGGCTGAATACTGAAGTTCCTACATTATAATAACAACTCAGCAACAGAGAAATGAGGTTTAAAAAAACAGCAGTCACTCAATTTCATCCTGCACATATTTCCTTGATCACTGATATTTATATTACAAGATATGCTGTAAGACACGATAATGGCAACCTTATTGATGATAGTTTTTAGCTAAAACTTGACACAATTTTGGCCAATTTAACAAACTGCGAGCGGACATCGATAAATGCCGACAGCATATACGCTGTAGGCATTTATCATTGCACAAGCAGTTCTGGTGAACAGCTTTTGCAATGCTGCCCCCCCCTGCAGATTCCCAGCCAATCGGCCGCTAGCAGAGGGTGTCAATCAAGCCTGATCGTATGCGATTGGGCGGATGATGTCCATCGCTTTAGAGAAGGCAGACGAGTTAAGGATCAGCAGTCTCAAGAACGCTGCTTCTAGTTCTTAAACACCTGTTTCCGGCGAGCCTAAAGGCTCACGCGGAAACAGTTACATTCAGGGCCATTCAGCCCTTGTTAAATCTTCCCAATATAGCTAAATGATCTGCATTCACTCCTTGCCAAGCTTGATTGTTCTTAAAGTGAAAAACATCTTCCATTTTAGAAAGGGAAATTTAATGTCTGTAGACTTATGTAACCACTTGTTGCATTCACTATGATATAAACAGAGCTCCTGATAATGCTCTACACATCTTTGTCCAACCTAAGGGCCAGGTATACTCCCCAACACTTACCAGTGGCTTTCTGGAACAGGGTGGAGAGGAGGATTTGTTAGCAATGGCCCAATAGTGTTTAATGGACGGAACTGCAATAGGAGGGACAGGGCCACAGTGTGGTTGGACGGAGCTGGGTATGACATTCGGGGTGGCAGACTTAGTATATTTGCCCAGAGGGGGAGAAGGTCAGTCCTCCCAATCAGTGTGTATATTTATGCTTGTAGCACCTATTTGGATAACTGTTTGTTCACTTGATGATTATTTATAATGAAGTGTGTACTTCAGTGCAAACATTTAGCGCTAGATTACAAGTGGTGCGTAAGGTTGCCCACCCTCGGCCATGTTTTCCCTGGACACTTATAAGTTACACATGCTGCAGGGTAAGCAGGGAGGACATGTATTGTGACTTTGGACATCATGTGATGAACAGCACAATACATGGTCCTCCCTGTACACCCTGCAGCTTGTGTAACTCATAAGTGTCCAGGAAATCATGGCTGATGGTGGCAACCCTAGTGGTGCGGTATATTGCATTTTCGCAATCGCAAAAATACTCCGCTACAGTAAAGCTTTTTGCGCTAGTCAGGTTGCGCTCATATTACAAGTAAAAAAAAACAGAAACATTTTTTAAGCAAGCAGTAACCCAACTAGCGCAAAAATCTGAACATCGAAAATCGTGCGCTTCACATATTCCCCCATAGAAGTCAATGGAACAAACTAAGTACTAGATCAAATGAAAGCAAACACATTTCCTTTTAAACGAGAACTTTACAAAGGATTCTTATGTATTATTCAGCTATAGTTTGTAATGAGAAAAAGGCCAAACAGAATCCAAACAACAAAAATATAAACAGTCTTTTTTCCTCTTAAGTTAAAATTAGTAACTTAAAGTTCTTACCTAATTTTCCCCATTAGGCAGTGTATCTCATGAAGTAAACAGAACAGCACATAAGTCAGATCCCAATCAGTAATCTTGATGCTTTCAGCAAACAAACATAAAGTGTCTTTAAATCCAAAAGTGTAGCCCCAGCTTGCAAATCAGATCACAAACAGCAGACTTGATGCTTAAGTAAATGTAAAGTGTATTTAAATCCATAGAGCAGATCCAGCATGCACTTTATATCCCAAACAGTAGCCTGATGTTTTCAGCAGCATAAAAAGACTAAATCCAAAGATAGCATAGATTCACCACTAAGGAGGTATATCCAACATTCAAGATAGGTTGGAAGTATTAGTAAAAGCCCTGGTTTAATATGCAGTTGTTTTTTTTAGCAGAGAAAGACAGATTTCTTGCAAACGCAAGGCAGCAAACACAATTAAACACAGCACCTGTTAATGGGCAGTGAATGCAAGGGGAGTGATTTCTAAAAGGGTAAACTTGTTAAAGTGACGCTATCAACCATTAATCATAAGTATCTGAGTATGATATTACTAGTGCAATTTCTCTGTGAAACAGTAATCTGTCAGTTACTGCATCTGCATGGTAAAAAAAAAAAAACAAGCAAGCCAATCAGCTTCATCACTACTGAGTTCACACTTTGCTTTACTGTGATGTGGGATTTCACCAAAATCTTGCAAATTTTATAGTAAACTTCCTTCTACAGAGAATGGAAATAAAGTGAGTGTGTGGACATGATTCATACTCCCTTGCAAGTCCCTGTGACTAGCACCGTGACTGGTGGATTGAAGCCCCTTCACAGTGGGATTTGGCTACTGAGGAAATGTTAAAGGGGACAGTATACACAAATTTTCCTATAACTGCATGTAATAGACACTACTAATAAAGAAAGAAGATGCACAGATACCAATATAAAAATCCAGTATAAAACTGTTTAAAAAAACTTACTTAGAAGCTCTCAGTTTAGCTTTGTTGAAAAGGTAGCTGGAAAGCCCACTGCAAGTGGCAAATAAGACACTTCCCCCCCTCTCCCCTTCTTTGCATATGAAAAGGCCCTTTACACAAACAGGAGCAAGCTGGAAAAGGTAGCTGACAGTATCACAGAAAACTTTGGGGCTTGGTTAGGAGTCTGAAAATCAGAGCAATGTTATTTAAATATAAGCAAAACTAAACATTTTTTATTAAAAAAAAAAAAACTTCATGGGCTATATAAATAGATCATCTACAAAACATTTATGCAAAGAAAAAAATGAGTGTATAATGTCCCTTTAAGGTAAAATATTTTCCTTTTTACATAAAGATGTTCATGATATTTTCGTAGCCAGATTTTTCTACAGATATACTTGCACCAATTAAAAGTGATTTAACTTCTCACTATCATGTCAATTTAAGAGGGACAGTCTAGTCCAAAACAAACTTTCATTATTCAGATAGAACATGTAATTTAAAAAAAAAATCAAATTTACATTGGATTACCAATTTTGCTTTGTTCTCTTGGTATTCTTAGTTGAAAGCTAAACCTATGCTAATTCTAAGACCTTGAAGGCCGCCTCTCATCACAGGGCATTTTTACAGTTTTTTCACCACTAGAGGGTGTTAGTTCATGTGTTTCATAAAGATAACACTGTGCTCACGCACCCGAGTTCCTAGGAGCCAAGCACTGATTGGCTAAAATGCAAGTCTGTCAAAAGAACTGAAATAAGGGGCAGTTTGCAGAGGCTTATATACAAGATAATCACAGAGGTAAAACATGTATTATTATAATTGTGTTGGTTATGCAAAACTGGGGAAATGGGTAATAAATGGGAGTATCTATCTTTTAAAACAGTAAATATTCTGGTGTAGTAGACTGTCCCTTTAAGTTGAAAATTAACAGAGAGAAAAAAAAAATTATACCCATCTCACTCATCATTGCCCATTGTTCCCCAAAATTACTTCCAAATCCTTTGTGTTATGCTCCCTTACTTAACTAAGTGGAACATAAAATTCATCCTGCAAGAAATTGTGAAAGGTTTTATATTTTAGTGTTATTTGGAAATCCACATAGATATTTAAAGGGATACTAAACCCAAATTTTTTCTTTCATGTTTCGGAGTAGAGCAGTGTTCTCAATTCCAGTTCTCAGCACCCTTAACAGGCCAGATATTCATTATATCTTAAAGGGACAGTCTTACACCAGATTTTTTTATTGTTTAAAAAGATAGATAATCCATTTATTACCCATTCTCCAGTTTTGCTTAACCAACACATTTATATTAATATACTTTTTACCTCTGTGATACCTTGTATCTAGCCTCTGCAGACTGCCCCCTTATCTCAGTGCTTTTGACAGAAGCAAGCAGTTTAACCAGTCAGTGCAGACTACTAAATAACTCCACGGGTGAGTGTGCACAATGGTTATCTATAAGTCACACATGAACTAGTACTGTCTAACTGTGAAAAACTTTCAAACGGCTCTGAGCTAAGAGGCAATTTTCAACGGTGTAGAAATCAGTTTGAGCATACCTTGGTTTAGCTTTTCAAAATTACCACCAAGGGAACAAAGCAAATTTAAAGGGACACTGTACCCAATTTTTTTCTTTTGTGATTTAGATAGAGCATGCAATTTTAAGCAACTTTCTAAGTTTCTCCTACTATCAAATTTTCTTCATTCTCTTGGTATCTTCATTTGAAAAGCAAGAATGTAAAGTTTAGATGCCCGGCCCATTTTTGGTGAACAACCTGGGTTGTCCTTGCTTATTGGACAGCACCAATAAACATGTGCTCTCCAGGGTTCTGAAACAACAATTGGCTGGCTCCTTATATTAGATCCTTCATTTTAAAATAAAGATAGCAAGAGAACGAAGAAAAATTGATAATAGGAGTAATTTAGAAAGTTGCTTTAAAATTGCATGCTCTATATGAATCAAGAAAGAAAAAATTTGGGTTCAGTGTCCCTTTAATGATAAAAGTCAATTGGAAAGTTTGTTTAAAATGTCATGCTCTATCTGAATCATGATTGTTTAATTCTGACTAGACTGTCCCTTTAACTACAGCACACGTGAAATTGGTTCAGGGCTGATTAGTAACCATGGTTACTAACCTGCTGTCACCCTTCAGCTGATTATTTCACCTGTGCTCTAGTTAAGATATCATGAAAATCTGGCCTGAGGACTTGAGTTGAGAAACACTGGGATAAAGCAATGTTTCTACAACCGCAGTTCTCAACTAACCAGCAGGCCAGGTTTTTAATTATAGCTAAACCAGTGCATCAGGTGAAATATCAGCTGATGTGTCAGAGCAGGCTTATAACCATGTTACTGATCAGCTGAATTATTTCACCCTGTGCAAAGGTTCAGCTTAATGAAAACCTGGCCTGTTGGGGTACTTGAGGACTGCGGTTGAGAAACACTGTGATAGGGGCATGCAATTTTAAGCAACTTTCTTATTTACTCCTATTATCATTTTTCTTTGTTCCTTTATCTTTATTTGAAAAGCAGAATGAAAACTAAGGAACCAGCCCATTTTAGGTTCAGCACCTGGGTAGTGCTTGCTAAATGGCAGCTGTATGTACCTACCAATCTGCAAGCATTACTCAGTGCTGAACCAAAAATGGGGCCGTCTCCTAAGCTTTCATTCCTGCTTTTCAAACAAAGATACCAAGAGAATGAAGAAAAATTGATAATATGAGTAAATTAGAAAGTTGCTTAAAAAATTGGCATGCTCTATCTGAATAATCAAATAAATGATTTTGGTTTAGTATCCCTTTAACCCCTTGAGTGCTAACGGCGGGCTCTGAGCCTCGCAGAGTTTCCCACGCTAGCACTCTCCCACCTTGAGGGAAATCTGGGGGCTCCCACCCGCTCACATTTTGCACGGTGATGTCATGCGCAATGACGTGAATGACGTCATTGCGCAACTTTATATAAAATTTACAATACAAAGTATAGGGAAAGGGGGCAATGCTAGTAGACGGCCTGTATCTCAGGCATCTAAGTAGCTACAGACCCCCAAGACCCACTGTTGAAAGGTTTTCACCATTGGCGATATAGGAAAAAAGATACAAATGTTAAAAAAAAATTCAAAAAAATAAAAATGTCAAAAAAAAACCTTAGATCACCATAGCACCCAGGTGGGAAAGTGCTTAGCACTCAAAGGGTTAAGGAATGTATTTAAAACCAGTGATGCCCAAGCTGCTGGAGCCTACATTAGATCTTTACAAGCCTTCCTGCTGCGCCTCCACAAACCTCCCAACACATCTCAGAGCCTGCTGGATTGTCACAGGTTGTGTGCTCCAGCGTAGGGTTGCCACCTCGGCCCTGTTTTCCTGTACACTTATGAGTTACACATGCTGCAGGGTGTGCAGAAGGAACATGTATTGTGCTGTTCATAAGCACTACTCATGTGATGTTCAGAACCACAATACATGTTCTGCCTGCACACCCTGCAGGCATGTGTAACTTAGAAGTGTCCAGGAAAACATGGCTGAGGTGGCAACCCTAGCTCCAGCCCTGTCAAGGGCATGTCCCATTCCATCCACAACCTGCCTCGAGCTCCACCAATAGTCTAACCACAATCCTACCCCTCTCACTAATTCCCAAAATACCATAGTGAGCCATCTTAGAAAAATGTAAACCTGGTTTGCAAGCATTAAGTTTCTAAAGGGACATAAAACCCAAAATGTTTCTTCATGAATCAGATTCATATAGAGAATACAATTTTAATAAACTTTTCCAAGTGTTTTTTCTATTTTGTAATTTGCTTCATCCTCTTTTATCCTTTGTTGAAGAAGGCAGCAATGAACTACTGGGAACTAGCTGAAAACATCAGGCACATATGTTCAGCCACCAATCAGCAGCTCAAGAGCCAACCTGGGTATATTTGTCAACGAAGGATACTGAGAGAAAAAAACAAATTAAAATAATAAAAGTAAATTTGAAAGTTGTTTAAAACCGCATGCTCTATCTCAATTCGCAACAGAATAAAAAATAGGTGTTAAGTCCCTTAAATTGTTGAAGATGGTGAACCAAAAAAAGAGGCATTTATGTGCACCTACCAATCAGCAGCTAGCATCTCAGTAATGCTCCTAAGGTCTACCTAGGTATGCTTTTTAACTAAGGATACCAAGAGAAATTAAACAATAAAAATTAAAGAGACACTGAACCCAATTTTTTTCTTTCGTGATTCAGATAGAGCATGAAATTTTATAAGCAACTTTCTAATTTACTCCTATTATCCAATTGTCTACATTCTCTTGGTATCTTTATTTGAAAATGCAAGATTGTAAGTTTAGATGCCGGCCCATTTTTGGTGAACAACCTAGGTTCCTCCTTGCTGATTGGTGGATAAAATTCATCCACCAATCAAAAACTGCTGTCCAGAGTTCTGACCAAGAAAAAAAATGTAAATGCCTTCTTTTTTCATATAAGATAGCAAGAGAACAAAGAAACAATGATAATAGGAGTAAATTAGAAAGTTGCTTAAAATTGCATGCTCTGTCTGAATCATGAAAGAAAAAAATTTGGGGTCAGTGTCCCTTTAAGTTGGAAAGTTAATTTAAATCACGTTCTGTCTGAATCCTAAAACAAAAATCTAAGAATCTATGAATCTGCAAAGCATCAAGGTCAGATATGTAGGCTGACCATATTGCCGCTTTAAGAAGGAACACATATGAAAATACATATGTGAGGGTTCTTATACAAAACCATTTCTATTAAACAGTCCTGAAAACAGCCCTGACATATGTATTTTTCATATTGTGTCCCTTTTTTAAAGCGGCAATATGGTCAGCCTAACATATGTGTAGGGTTGCCACTTTTGTTTTGGAGAAAATACTGGTCCAAGCAAATTAGAATATATTATCATAAATAATTATGTAGTATGCGTAAATCAAATAAATACAAAAAATAAATTAAATAACTCATTCTAAATTATACATTATCTTATCTCTTCATCTACTAACAAAAACATCCTGTAATAAAAAGAAAAAATAATAAAAATAATAATAATAAAAAAAATGGAATAATGTGTGCAAGACCATATATGAGTGTTCCCTCTAAGGCCAGTTTTGTGAGCGGCCCAGCAGTAAAAACAGTTAAAGGGGACAGTCAATTAAAAAAATGTTTAATGCTTAAAAAGAAAGATAATCCCTTTATTACCCATTCCCCAGTTTTGCATAACCAACACAGTTATAATAATATACTTTTTACCTCTGTGATTACCTTGTATCTAAGCATCTTCTGTACTGCCCCCTGATCACTTGACATTTTATTTATTATCTATTGACTTGCATGTAAGTCAATTAGTGCGGTGTTGTGGACAAACCACAGGCGTGGCGCGACAATGTTATCTATATGGCTCACATGAACTAGCAACTCCCCCTATTGTGAAACAGTAATACAAATGCATGTGATAAGAGGCTGTCTGTGAGTGTCTTAGAAATAGGCAGAAATTTAGAGTTTTAAATGTTATAAAGTATATTTAATATAATAATGTTGGTTGTGCAAAGTTTGGAATGAATAGTAAAGGCATTATCTATCTTTTTAAACAATAAGAACTTTTGTGTTGACTGTCCCTTTAATAAGGTAACTACACCTTGCAGACTGCATTGTGTAGTGTTTTCTAATTGCTCTAATTAACTGTTTCACTGCTGAACAACTCACAAACTGGCCTTAGAGGAAACACTGTATGGTCATTGTGTAATGCAACAAAAATGTGAGAATCTCAAATGTTTAATATCAATAAAGATCTTTTGTTGATAGAAATTATTCAGTATTATGTATAAAGGACTACCAGTGGCGATTCTATGGGGACGAATTATCAAGGGCCGAATGACCCCTGATCCCTTTGTTTCCATGCGATTCTACAGGCTCTCCGGAAACAGCAGCGGACAGTAATCAACCCGATCAGATACAATAAGGTTGATTGACACCCCTGCTAGCGGCCAATTGGCCGCGAATCTGCAGGGGGCGACATTGCACAAGCAGTTCACCAGAACTGCTTTGTGTAATGCTAAATGCCGACAGCGTATACTGTGGGCAGGTCAGCGATGTCCTGGTGAACATGATACGCTACAGCGTATCATGTCCGCCACACATTGATAAACCAGCCCCTAGTGTGTGCATTAACAACCTCAATATTTCAGAGTGTTTTTGTAATCACAACCATGATGGCCCAGGACACGTACTCTGCAATGGCTCAAAACCGCCCAACTCGGTTCATTGAGTATCCTTGGCCTAGTTCTGAGCGTGCCCACAGACCACCTACAAATCCTGGCCATTGCATTACACATTTATTATGAGCTGGAACCACTACTAGGGACAACATGATATACTTATGTTTATTTTTGTGTTTTTGAATTTGCGTGTATTTATTTTATAACAAACAATATTACATTTGCAGAAGCTAAGAAAGGGTTTACTTTTCTTTAACACAATCACATTTTGAAATGAGTATTAAACACTTTGGGCTCGTTTCCATTACATTGTTAAAATGGAGAGCATACGGCTCAATTTAGTACCAGATTTCCATTGACATATTTTGCACAGTGCATGGTAGTTGGTCTTTTGTGAAGATATAAGTTAACATTTTGTTAATGATTCCATCTGATGTCAAATATCACGAAAATTGAACCATATCAAGTCTGTTGCTAGGTTAACCCGACCTTACACTATACAATTTACATTTAACACCTTGTGCTCCTTATCTGTGATCGCCTCTAGAGAGAAACAAAAACAGATACACTGAATTCGTGAAAAAATTTAAATAAAAAATATTGTATTAAAGGACAAAAAAATTTTTGGGTTTCATTCAATTATATAAATTTATTGATATATGTAATGTTTAGTGCTGCCCTATGCATAGGCTTGGTTGGATTTTTGTAGCTATGTGCTTGATTATACTTTTATATATAAATACATATTGATATTTAAATGGAAGAACATAACTCTAACTAGTCCTAAACCTGGGCCAGTAATCAATAGTACATATAACAATACATTTATAAAGTGAAACACTTGCTTTGTTTTGCAAACCTTAAAGGGACAGTCAACTTTGTTGTTTAAAAAGAAAGATAATCCGTTTATTAAACATTCCCCCAGTTGCTTGCATAACCAACACTGTTATATAAAATACACTTTTTACTTCTGTATTACTTTGTATCTAAGCCTCTGTTGACTGCCCCCTTATTTCAGTTCTATTGACAGACTTGGCATTTAACCAATCGGTGCTCACTTCAGGGTAACTTCACGTGCATGAGCTCAATGTTATCTATATGAAACACATGAACTAATAGCCCTCTAGGTGGTCAAAATGCATTCAAATTAGAGGAAGTCTTCAATGGTCTAAGAAATTAGCATATGAACCTCCTAGGTTTAGCTTTCAACTAAGAATACCAAGAGGACAAAGCAAAATTGGTGATAAAAGTAAGATTGGAAAGTTGTTTAAAATTATATTCCCTATTTAAATCATGAAAGTTTTTTTGGACTTGACTGTCCTTTTAATATCTTAATGGAACTAAAACCTCAAAAACCTGATTTTTCCTATTTTACACCTAGTTAATAATGCTGTAATCTTTCAGACAATATCACAGCTTCCAACAGTTTTTTTTACCTGTTTGCAAGATCAATAGAAACCAGGTGTAACAGAGCCAGACTAGGACCAAAAATAGGCCCAGGAATTTTAATTAGAGCAGCCCACCCATCCCCACCACTCTCCCCCAATGTATTTATTTACACACATATATATGATATTTGTCAAGGTCCAGGTTGGGGCCGAAACGTTGGAACCAATAAATGTTGAAAACCTTTGAAAAGAAGAGTCTTTTTGCATGCCTCTATAAAGAATATACATACTCTATATATTTATAGAGAAAACACAGTCCCCATAGACCACAATGTAAAGGCACTTTTTAGTGCCGTTTTTTTTCTAGACACCCTACAACCCCTCTCTTAACCCCTTATAACTGCTTCATGCCTCATATTTTTTATTTTTCAATAGGAACTATTTTGGGGGGAAATTGGGTGACAATTTTTTTCACTAACCAGAAATCTGATCTCTGGTTAATGAATTTGAGCGCAAAGGTGCTTACCAGCAAAGCTCACGGTAGCATTAACCAGCTACTTGTAATGGGTGGTTATATAACATGCGCTCATAAAATGGGCAAATGTGTTAAAATTATGCTCCACTTGTAATCTAGA